>NC_065515.1:28322495-28330892 GCF_006386435.1 Epinephelus moara
GGGGGGGGGGGGACAAGGAAAAAAAGTTGTAGCCTGTCTTTTATACAACATCTTTTACCGCTTTAATCCGCTTTAATCTTCTCTCTGTCTCTCCAACAGGCAGAGTGAATATCTATACTTACGAGAAATGGCTTAACAACTAAACATTTCCTGCAATTAAACTGGTAAACTGGTTTATAAACAGTGCCGCTGTGCACCTCACAACCGTGCGTAATAGTCGCGCATAATGACCACTCCTCATCCATTAGACTGCACGTCTTTCATGTTTGTCTCACTGACAGGTGGGGAGCCTGCAGACAGGTACCCATTAGCTACACGCCGTCACAACCGTGCGTAATAGTCGCGCGTAATGACCGCTCCTCGTCAGTTAGACTGCACGTCTCTCATGTTTGTCTAACTGACAGGAGGAGAGCCTACAGACAGGTACCCATTAGCTACGAGCCGCCACAACCGTGCGTAATAGCCGCGCGTAATGACCGCGGTTAGACTGCACGTCTTTCATGTTTGTCTCACTGACAGGTGGAGAGCCTACAGACACGTACCCGTTAGCTATGAGCTGCTCCGCCACTGACTGCTCTTGTCCTGTCCTCTCCCTCTTCTTTCTCACCTGTCCTCTGTATCACTAAACTCTGAGCTTAATGTAACCCCTCTTTGTTTACTACGATTACAATAATAACGGATTTCAACTCAAAGCTTGGACCAGTTACCAGGATTCTAGGAGGTCGCTAGACTTAGTTTGCAAAGAATATGTTCTTAGTCATTGATAACAAAACATGACAACAAGCCATCAATACCATTCAGTGAACAAGAAAAATAATAAAGTGCGCACGAACATAATAATAAAAAAAAATAAAAAAATGTCCTCAGTTGTGGTTGGTGTATTTAGTCTGTTGTTGTTGTTGTTGTTGTTGTGTTTAGTCTGTTGTGTTGTTCTGTTATTATGAGCTCAGTTTCTATTTCGTTGGGGCCCTTTAATCTGTGTGAATTCCAACGTCCTACCACACCGCAGGTGAGGAAGGTAAGTTGTTCCTTGTTAATCAGCTCTGGCCCGCCAACCGGTTCACTGGATCCTTTCCTCCAGCAGGTGTCCAGGAAGTCGCCTTGTGGCTATCTGCTGCTGGTCTCTCTTTTCTGGTGTCGAAACTGGTGTTGATGTCCTCTCCCAACATCAAATCACCATCAAATCATATCCAACTAAAAAACCTGACCTGTGGAACAGCCACAATCACTTGTATCAATAAAATTAAGTTATACAGGCCATAAACTTTCAGTTAAAATAGATATAACATAAATATGACCTATATAAACTCAAATGATCACATACAAAAAATATTTGTTCTCATCTCTCTTAATAGGTCTCACTTTACCAGTGCAACATAACTAAAAATTCTCCAAATGACTTAAATTAGGCCTTTTACCATCAAATATTAGGAAAAAAATGAAATAAACATTCATGGTGAGTTTCTCCTTTTCCTCTCACACACGCCCGCACGCACACGCACACGCCCACACGCACACACACAAAAATAAGCATTCAGGGTAAGTTTCTCCTTTTCTCCTCACGCACACGCCACACACACACACAGCTTAGCATTTTCCTGCATTATCCCACAATGCTAACCATTAGCTCAAGTCAATACAGATACCAATAATAGACAGTTACCTTAGTGGCTAACACACATGTGGTGCTATACTAGCAGCTAGTGGCTAACTTTAGCTCGCGGCATGTACCTATTGTCTCATCGTCACCAGCGTCATCTGGAGGTTCATTACACTGTGTGTCAGAACAGTCATTTTCAGCCAAACCCATTGGTTCAGCCCTTGTGGCTATGTCAGCAATTGAGCGTTCAGTGTCACTCGGATGACTGTCAGGCTGACCAAGTATTGGGAGGTTATCAGCAGTACAGTCTAGCCTAACAGGTCGTTTGTCAACTTCAGGTAAGTCATCCACAAGCTGAACACTTGGAGAACCCTCAACAAAATGATCAGGTGGAAGTATCAGACGCAGTGTGTCCTGCTCAGGGGACACCCCTGGATCAAGCTGAGCTGTGCTTTGAAAAGTTGGGACTCTAGAAGGATCCCTAAACCAGCAAATCGGGATGATCTCATCTTCCTCCTCATCTGAGATGGTTGATTCATCTGGGGGAGGTTTTGCGCGAGTGGATGGCCTGCGCTTTGCGGACTGTGGGACAGGATGCCTGTTCTCTGTTGGTAAGTATCCACACGGAAGTAGTAAGTCCCTATGTAGTGTTCTTAAAGGACCCTCACTGTTCTCGGGCTTGACCATGTATACTGGGAGTGTTCCAGCCCTATTGACAACTACATGGACAGTTGCTTCCCATTTATCTGAGATTTTATGCTTTCCCCGCAGGCGGACATTCCTGATGAGCACTCAGTCTCCGACCCCCAAATCCGAAGCTGTTACACGTCTGTCATATCTTGTTTTGTTTCGGTTTGCTGTTTTTGCAGCATTTGTTGTTGCCATTTTATAGCTTTCCTGAAGGCGAGACTTAAGAGTCTGTACATATTGAGAGTGTGATGTGTGCTGACCACCCTGCACAGGCAAACCAAAAGCGATTTCGACTGGTAAGCGTGGCTGGCGGCCAAACATGAGCTCGTATGGCGTGAACCCCATCACCTCGTTCCTTGTACAATTGTATGCGTGGACTAAGGGTTTTACAAACTCACGCCACCGAGACTTCTCTTGATCCTTCAGGGTACCAAGCATGTCCAGTAAAGTGCGATTAAATCGCTCAACCGGGTTACCTCGAGGGTGGTACGGGGTTGTCCTGACCTTATGTATGCTGGCTACCTGACAAAGTTCTTTGATCATGTGGGACTCAAAATTGGGTCCCTGGTCACTGTGAAGTTTTTCTGGGAACCCGTAATGTACAATGAAATTGTCCCACAGACACTTTGCCACAGTTCGGGCCTTTTGGTTGGGCGTTGGAATGGCGACCGCAAACTTCGTGAAGTGATCTGTGATGACAAGGATGTCCTTCGTTCCACTGCTGTCGGGTTCCAGAGAAAGGAAATCCATGCAAAGCAACTCAAGGGGCCTCGTAGTGCTAATATTGACTAGCGGTGCCGCTTTCTCGGGTAATGCCTTTCGGCGCACATATCGGCCACAAGTCTTGACCTTCTTGTCAACGTCTAAAGCCATCTTGGGCCAAAAGAACCTTGTCCTTACAAGATCCAGGGTACGATCGATCTCCATGTGTCCCATATGATCATGTAAGCTCGTCAAAACCATGTCACGAAGCTCAGCTGGCAAGACCAGCTGATAAGATGCCTGAGAGCCCACCTGCCGTCTTCGGTACAGCACATTATTGACAAGCTCAAGACGCTGTAGCTCTCTCAACAAGAGTGGGAGTTCCGGGAGTTCGCTCCGTAGTGTAGGGGGTGGCTTCTCCCCACACTCAAGTTGGAGAATGACATGTCTTAAACACTGATCTGCCCTTTGCTTGCTTGCCAACTCGTCCTCAGTTAAGTGAGGGATGAACGGTAACCCCCCAAACTGATCCTCCTTCCCATAGCTATCAGGTACAGCTCTTGTGGAGGTGGTAAGAGTTTAAACCAAAGCAACACCACCATGGCCATCGAGGTTGTCACTGTAGACAGACTGCCTCTCACAAATAGACAGCTTGGTCAACCGCATCAATATTGTCCGGTTCAGAGAGATGGTCTCGAGTGAACTGACAAATCCGTTCCCTCTCTTTCTGCGATTTGGAATCGTCCGACAGTTCACCATGAGGTCTGCGGGACAGCCCGTCGGCATCTGTGTTTTGTTTTCCAGGTCTGTACACAAGCTTGAATGAAAAGGTAGACAATGTCGCAAGCCATCTGTAACTTGTTGCATCAAGTTTCGCAGTGGTCAAAATATATGTCAATAGGTTACTGTCAGTAACCACGGTGAAGTGATTACCATAGAGATAGTCACAGAATTTTTCAGCAACTGACCACTTCAGTGCCAAAAATTCCAGCTTATGGGCGGGGTATCGGCTCTCGCTCCGCGACAGCCCTCTGCTCGCATAAGCTATGACACGGAGCTGACCTTCCTGTTCTTGATAAAGAACTGCACCAAGCCCGGTGGTGCTGGCATCAGTGTGAAGTACATACGGCTTTTGAGGATCAGCGAAGCCCAATACAGGAGCAGTGGTAAGTGCTTCAATGACCTGCTCGAATGCCTGCTGACAAGCAGGTGTCCACCGACCTCCAAAGGGTTCCTTCGGGTTATGGTAAGCCTGATCGTGGTTTTGTTTCAAGTTGGATTTCTTATGTGGGGGTGGGTACCCAGAAGTTAGGCCGTGCAAGGGCTTCACAATATTAGAGTATCCCTGTACAAACCTCCTGTAGTACCCAGCAAACCCCAAGAATGACCTCAATTCTCGTAAATTCTGAGGGACCGGCCAAGTTTTGAGAGACGTGATCTTCTCTGGGTCAGTCTCAACCCCGTTCCTGGAGATGACATGTCTGAGATACCTGACAGATGTCTGGAAAAAACCGCACTTCTCAGGTGAGAGCTTCAGGCCAAACTCCTTAAGACGACCAAGAACCCTCATGAGTCGGGCTTCATGCTCCTCCAAGGTCTTTGAGAAGACTATCAGGTCATCCAGGAAGACCAAGACTTCCTTCAAATGCATGTCACCCATGCATTTTTCCATTAACCTTTGAAAGGTACCTGGTGCATTAGTCACGCCCTGAGGCATCCGGTTGAACTCCCAAAACCCAAGAGGGCATACAAATGCCGTCTTGGGTTTGTCCGTCTCCTCAACTTCGATCTGGTAATAACCTGACTTCAAATCAAGAACCGAAAACCACTGAGAACCTGAAAGCGCGGAGAAGGTGTCTTCAAGCTTGGGAAGCGCATATACATCCTTTATTGTCTGCAGGTTCAGCTTGCGATAGTCAATGCATAGTCGGATAGTGCCGTCTTTTTTTCTGACCACCACAATTGGGGATGAAAAAGGTGACTCTGATTCTCTAATTACCCCAGTATCTAGGAGCTCTTGGATATGCTTACGAACAGCTTCAACATCAGCTGGGTGTATTGGCCGAGGCCGCTGCTTACAAGGAGTCTCATCTGAAAGCTTGATGCGATGCGTCACTTTATTTGTTCGCCCAAAATCCAAGTCGTGTTGCGCAAACACTTCTGGCATGCTATGAAGCTGCTGGACTACGCGCTCCTTCCACTCAGGTGGGATTGGAGATTCCCCAAAATTGAAGTGCAAGTTCGACTTCTGAGGTGACTCAGCATTGACTGGTTTACTTACGCAGTGCTGTTGGGACAAGATGCTCTGGTAAGTACTGACGTCTGCAAGTTTACACCCTGCAGAAAGGACAACATCATGTTCGGACACATTACTTACAATGACTGGTAGCTTAAAGGGTCGCTGGTTGGGAAGGTCAACCAAGCAAGTCTTCACTATTAACCCACCAGGCAAAGAAGATGAAGATGACTGCTCAACAATAACAGTCTTCTCATTCTGGAAGTCAATAGCTACAGCAACACCCTCAATGACAACAGTCTTTCCAGCCGGAATGACCTCAGGGTTTTTGCCTTGTAGCTTCACCATGCCATGGCCATCAGTAGCCTGTCTGTGTCGGAGTTCAAGGACCTTGATCACAGCTTGATAGCCATAAGGGGCTGGTTGATAGTCGGTTGACATATCAGAATAAATGTCGTACAGGACATCCATGGTGTTGGTGCCTATGAGCACAAGAGACTGTGAGTTGGCCCGGACATCAGGCACGACCAAAGCAAGGGTATGTACCTCAATCGATACTCCAAGAAAAGCCGGTGGAAAGACAACAGTCATTTCAATGTAACCTAGGTAGGGCACAGATTGTCCATTTGCTCCTTCTACCTCTAAGAGATCATGCAAGGGTTTGATCTCTTGTTCGGCTAAGTGCTGTTCATAAAACGAATGGGGAACGGTGGTGACCTGTGAACCCGTATCAAGTAGACAGTTAACTTGCTCACCCTTGATAGTCACTTGAGCTGTACTTCTGGTACCAACCAACCTAGAAGGAAGCTTAAAAGGTTGGCTTCTTTTCAAGTGCCCTGAAGTGGCACACATCTGAGTTTGGCGTTTCTTCGAGGGACGTGGTTGCCTCTCTTCAGCCCCGGTCTGCCCCACGACAGGGACTGAGTCTAGTTTAAAGGTAAGTTAGGGTGGTTCTGTTGTTCCCAAACACGCTGTCTTTCCTCTAACTGTCTTCTCTTTTCAGTCACTAAAGTCGGGTTTGAGTCATTGCCGCAAATCGTTGCTATGTGCCCGTCCTCCCCGCAATTAAAGCAATACCAAGGTCTGGGTTTGTTCGTGTAGTTCTTTCTTGGTTGCTTTGACATGTCTGGTTTTGCACTTTGAGATGCTAACACTTTATCCTTCGCTTTCCCTGTAGCACCCCTGTCACCAAACCCCTTAGATTTCTTCTGAGCTATTAAGGTGGTTAGCTGACTCTGGAGGCTAGCTACCTGCTTCCTAAGATCATCAATAGCACTGGGATTGGTCTCTGGGTTCTCTGTCGGCTCAAAAATACAGCTACTCTGTGCCTGGAGCTGAACTCTCTGCTTTGTGGATCCTACATGTCTTCTCATGCGACTAGCTTTGGCTGCCTGCCTGTCCTCCTCAGTACGTAGCATTAACAGAAGCTCTGAGAACGAAGGTGGAAAGTTTTTCTTCTGCTCAAGTTGTAGACTAGAGAGCAGAGCAGCATCCCAGGACCCTCTACAAAACTGCTTAAGAAGGTGTTTACCTACTTCCCCTGGTGCAACCCCCCCCCCTCTTAACGGCCTGGTTAAGTGCGAGCTGCAACCGCTGAAGGTAAGTAGATGGTTTCTCACCTGGATCCTGGAGAATATTCATGAATTGAGCAAACAGCTCTTCTCCATCCTCAACTGCACCAAAAGCCGAATCTAGCAGTTGCAGGTAGGATGAAGGCAGTGAATTAGAGCACAGGCCTTTAACCACATCTGCTGCAGGTGAAAGCAAGCTCTCCAGGATCCTTCGGGACACTTGAAGAGGAGACATGCTGGGATCATTCAAGAGAAGTTCAATGTGTGAACGCCAAGTGTCATAATCTGCTTCGCTATTAGGCCTGGGAATTTTCCCAGAGAAGGAGCGAAGTCGGACAGGGGATGACAAGAAAGAACCTGTGTCCTCCCTCCTCACAATATGTTCAACCACAACCTTCTGAACCTCTGGTGGATTCACATCACTCACAGAAAGGGGTGGAATTCGTCTTTCATCGGTGACTGTTGCTGGTGTAGCAACGTTTACATCATTGTCATTCTGAGGGAGACCTGGAAAAGGACTGGTGGGCTGTGGTGACTCCACAGGGATCTCACTGAGTGCTGAAGGTGACGGCTCATCTGCAGAACATCACTACTGATCTGCATCATCATTTCTCTTAAGACTAACTCATAGTCTTTGCCGCTTAACTTTGCTAGCTCTTTTAGCTCTGTTAGATAGGTTTTAGTAGCACTGCTACCTAGCTTGGAAGTGTAAACACTACTTAAGTTCTCAACATTATACACAACATTGGGATCGCCTTTTAGTGTGTGCCTGTATGGTAACAGTGGCTCCAAGCCTCCTACAGCTGAGCCACTGGAGTACTCGACGATCAGGTTTTTGTGAAACTCAGAAGACTCATCATCAACCAAAACAGTACGCTGAATGGCACCATACTTCTTAAGGAAGTCAAGCACCTCTTCATCTTGGTCTAATCCAGTTATTCCATCAACAATGACTGCATTGGGTATTTTAATACTGGACCTCTGGATAAAATCCATGTTGCAATAAAGTAATAATGATGCTCACCTATACTGGGCTCCTGGCTGGCTCGCCACTTTATTGTAACCCCTCTTTGTTTACTACGATTACAATAATAACGGATTTCGACTCAAAGCTTGGACCAGTTACCAGGATTCTAGGAGGTCGCTCATGGAGCCCAGGATGGAATATCAATATTGACCACACCCACACTAGACTTAGTTTGCAAAGAATATGTTCTTAGTCATTGATAACAAAACATGACAACAAGCCATCAATACCATTCAATGAACAAGAAAAATAATAAAGTGCGCACGAAAATAATAATAAAAAATAAATAAAAAAATGTCCTCAGTTGTGGTTGGTGTATTTAGTCTGTTGTTGTTGTTTTTGGTGTGTAGTCTGTTGTGTTGTTCTGTTATTATGAGCTCAGTTTCTATTTCGTTGGGGCCCTTTAATCTGTGTGAATTCCAACGTCCTACCACACCGCAGGTGAGGAAGGTAAGTTGTTCCTTGTTAATCAGCTCTGGCCCGCCAACCGGTTCACTGGATCCTTTCCTCCAGCAGGTGTCCAGGAAGTCGCCTTGTGGCTATCTGCTGCTGGTCTCTCTTTTCTGGTGTC
>NC_065515.1:28331862-28378519 GCF_006386435.1 Epinephelus moara
GAGTGTGGGATATACCACTACTAGGAATGGGAGGGGGGGACTAAATCTTTTAAGATTTAAATAGCACATTATTGCGTGATTATAATGAGCACCGCTTACATTGTGCTTTCAATAAATACTACTGCATTGTTCAAAAATTATTAATTGTGTCTCAAATGATTCTGGGGGGGACAGCTTTACTGAAGGGGGAGTCATGTCCCCCCTGTCCCCCCTGGGATTTCTGCCCCTGCCACCAAGCTACTGAGAAATGTAGTTAAACTACAAACGTCCGCTACTGTAGTGACGCTACTGCCCAACACTGGGTTCAGAGATGGTCTTCTTCATACCTTGGTTGTAATTAGTGGTTATTTGAGTTACTGTTGCCTTTCTATCAGCGTAAACCAGTCTGGCCATTCTCCTCTGACCTCCGGCATCAACAAGGCATTTTTGTCCAGAGAACAGCTGCTCACTGGATATCATACCGTCCTCTGTAAACCCTAGAGATGGTTGTGTGTGAAAAACCCAGTAGATCAGCAGTTTCTGAAATACTCAAGAGTAGCCTGTCTGGCAACAGCAACCATGCCACGTTCAGAGTCACTTAAATCCCCTTTCTTCCCCATTCTGATGTTCGGTTTGAACTTCAGCAGGTCGTCTTGACCATGTCTACATGCCTAAATGCATTGGGTTGCCGCCACATGATTGGCTGATTGACTAATTAGCTATTTGCGTTAACGAGCAGTTGAATACTGTAGGTCTACCTAATAAAGTGATCATTAAAAAAAAAGCACAGGAGCAGAATCGTTTGCTGTCCAGTAAGGATAAATGTGATTCTGGTGTGAACGGCCAGGCAACAGCTTGTATAGCTATTGACATATTGGTGTGCTTTTGCATTTTTGTGTAAACATGGTGTTACCCTCCAGTCCCAATCACCTGACCTTCCCCACTCCCCTGCTCACCTGTTTCCACTGTCAGCCCTGCAGTACATAACTGGCCATTTCCATTCATTCCCTGCGAAAGTTCCCATGTTGCTTTGTGCCTTTGCTTTTGAGCCACCACTACCTGAACCTGACCCCTACCCTGACCAGATAACTGTGTAGACTTCTCTACTCGCCTCCTAACTTTTTTTTTTATCTTAATAAAATAGTCTTAATGGCAATATGTACTGTAGCTTTCATGTTCAGCTGACTCAGTGCAGTATGTGGATTATATTGTTTTTATCACATTAAATCTTTTTTTTTTTTTTATTATTATTAGTTGAGCATCACCACAATCTCTTCGCATACCCAGTGGTAATTGTAGAAGTACCCTCTGTCTCTACCCCTGTTTGCATATAACTCATGTATATAAGTAGCATGCTGAAATGCACTCCAGAGCCAAGAAGCTGCCTCTATCTCACTACTCGTCTCGTCTATTGAAAAGATGTTACCAGCCGAGACAAAGAAATATAAAAAGCGATGCTGAAAGGAAATAATCAACAATAATGATGTGAACAAATAAAGAGTTAGATGCCCACTGGGGAGAGACATTACTGGACGCACTGGTCTGACATCTAATGTGAGCTTTTACTGGATAAATGCTCAACAAGCAAAAGAGAGACAGGGGGGATTATGCGTGTGTGTGTGTGTGTGTGTGTGTGTGTGTGTGTGTGTGTGTGTGTGTGTGTGTGTGTGTGACCACACGAGGGAGCCTAAGCATGTGCGTATGCATCTGTTTACATATTAATGTGAGAAAAGATTTCAATATCAAAGTGAAACGGATGTCTGGATAAATGAGGCAATTACTTTCAGTGACTCCACAGAGACTCATTTGCACTATATGCTAACTAGGGCTAACAGCAGGTAAAAAGGAATGCATACCAACGGTCGATGCTGTCTGACACAGCAACTTAATTCTGTCCACTAGATAGATTTGGAGAGGATGACTATATTGAAACCTTGTCAAGAAACCCAAGATATGAAGTGTATTAAGTTGGGGATAAATAGGTTCCTGCAAGAGTTTAAACACAATAAATGGTTGGAATAATTAAATAAGTGGGAATAAGGAGTGGCAAATTAAAGCTGCACTGAGCAGCAATTTTTATATGAAAAGATAAATATTTAATGTTTATGGAGCATTTTTGCATCTTTCAGCTAATTTTGTGTTACACATTGCCACTTGGTCTTGGACTTTCCATTGTGTCTTTTCAATATACGCCTCTTTTTTTCACAGGAAATGTACAGTTTGCATTCTTTCAAAATACATGTACTATATCAGTGCAACAACACAGGCGTTTTTTTTCTTTCAACAACAAACACGTGTTCACGTTTAGCCAAAACGTACACATGATCGGGTTTAGGCAACAAAAGCACTCACTTGGGAAACAAACACTGGCCTCCTGAGTGAGAGGTGGTTCATTTGGACCCATCCATCACCCTTTCCACTCTCCCTACTCTGACTTCTTGCCCCCTTAACTTACATTGTTGTCTGATGGTGTTTTCCCGTGATGGCCTCAGGCTAGCCTGAGTGTCAGACTGAAGCTCCCAGAACCTTCAGCCTGACATCGCCTCCATTGAAGGCGATTTACAAGGGGGAGGGAATTTGATTATTCCCTAACCAATCAGTAGAGATCAACGACTCACCCAGAATCTGACGTCATTAGTATCCATGCCTCGGGGGTGCTGAAAACAAGCGAGCATTGCCCGTCGTCGTGCACGCCCAGTTGCTGTTAAATCCAGTTTAGCAGCTTCCTTAATTTGGTCCTCCATTAACGCGAGTAACGCGAAATACCTCGATAGCATCGTTAATGTGGTCTGTAGGATCTGTAGCGGTCGCCATTGTTGCTATCCTCACCAGTTACTCACCGGCGCACAGTTTGACATCAGCGTGGCGCTGATTGGCTAATCGCTAGACCCGCCCCCACCCCCGGCGTTCATTGGTCCTTCCATCGTTTGGACAAGATAAATCGCAAATTCATTGCAGTATGCCAGACCAGAGATGCAAGCCTACTCAGTTGAGTGGGCGGGGTCTATGGTCTGGAACCAGGCAAGCCTCAGGCGCCATTTCACATTGACAGCGCCCGGCCGTGTATCATGGACAGCTTAGGTGTCTTATTTGGAAGTCACTGCCCAAGTGGTTATAGTTAATGACTTCGGAATGAGGTTATATTGCTGATTCATTGTTTTGTTTCTCTCCCTCTTTGTAGTGTTTTTTGGCTGCAGCAGACTGCTTTTTTTGTGGGTAAAAAAACCTCTAAAATCCCACTGAACACTCCCTGTCTTGCCTCAAACTGCAGACAGACAAAGTTAGGCACTAGCCGTTGAACATAGTCGATAATTGAGCGCAGGGGTATTAAACGTTTTTACCCCACAGACTCCTTAGCTGACAGAGAGATGGAGCAAGGACCCACTACTACTACTACTACTACTACTACTACTACTACTACCACTACTACTACTACTACACTGAGGTGCACCTGAGATATTCCTCTGAATATTTTGGGGTTTTCTCTTGTTTGCGCTTGCCAGTAGCTGCTAGCGACAGTTGTAGCATGGCTAGGTGTGTTAGCCTCACCCTCTGCACTTTTGCCAGTGGTTTCTGGGATTTACAGTAAGTCAGATTCTCCTGCTCGAAAAGTTACAAAAAATCTATTGTGGCGTACAAGAATGTCCCTACACTTGGAATAATAATAATATAGCTTTTTGACCAATATGTGTCAGTAGTACCTAACTGTTAGCTAACTATGTCACCTCACATTTAATGGTTAGGTGCCGCACAGTAATTTGGTGTTACCATGTGATTGCACAAGGATTTATGGGTAACACTTTACAATAAGGTACACAAAATTAGAGTAGTTACTGAGGAACTAATTAGGAACTAATGAGGAACTAATGAGTAGTTACTGAGGAACTAAGGTACACAAAATTAGAGTAGTTACTGAGGAACTAATGAGGAACAAATGAGGAACGAATGAGGAACTAACTATTAGTAAACGGTCAGTTCTTCATTAACTCATGATCAAATTTCATAGAGGAGTTAATCATGACTTAATGATTAGTGAACTAGTTACTTCATCAGTACAGAATCATTACTCAATAACCTGTGCATTAGTTAACCTTTTAATGTCCTAAAGTAAAGTGACACATGATGAGTAGTCTTTCATTACTTCATCATCATCTTTACGATTACTTCCTTAAAGGGGAACTAAACCCCCCTCTCTGGGCATTACTCCGCCCACAGCTTGATTTCAAAAAGTTCAGAAAAGATAGGCGGAGCTGAAGGAGGGGGGGGTCAGGCGAGCGACTGAGGAAGAGGGCGGAGTGAAGATTGTCCCTCGCTGTGGGGACAGAGGTCCCTCTCCTCCACACTTCGACTTATTTTCATTGTGCCGATGGTGGCTTGGAAAACCGCTCCTAACTGTGTCACACGGGCAGAAGGGAAGGCGGCTGTAGCTCGGCCTCTTTCCCCCTGTTCACCCTTCTCCCCATCTCCACACTTAGACTTTTTTTCACCCCGCCGACAGTGGAGCTTATATTCATGTGCCGATGGTGGCTTGGAAAACCGCCCCTAACTGTGTCACACGGGCAGAAGGCAAGGCGGCCGGTTCTATTTCTCCCTCTCTGAGAGCCTGGCCTCACCGCACAGAAGCCCACCGCATCCATCCATCCACCCCTCCCTCCCTCGCGGCCCGGCCGCACATACACCCCCGAGGCTCGGCTCTCTCTGCGGACAGAATGGTTTTATAGTAAGGGGAGGAGGAGTAAAGGGAGAAGGGCAGGCTTTAGCGTGGACGGTTAGTGACGTCATTCGCCTCAAAAAAGAATCATTCGCCTCCAATGTAATGTAATGTAAATTCAAATGTAGTAACCAGGTTTCAAGCTGTAGAGGGCACTCCATACCACATTTTTAAAATAAAATGTAGATTTTCAACAGTTTGCACTAAACTGTCAAGATTTTGAGCAGGATCAGTCAGTAACACTACTATACGACCAGAAACAATGATTATCAGCTGAAAAATATGGTTTTAGGGTTTAGTTACTCTTTAACAAAAAAAAAAAAAAATCACAGACAGCAGGGTTCTTGAGAAGAGTTTTATTAATTATTTTCAGACCACATACACATTAATATGACCATCCATGTTATTCTGTATGATGATGCCTTAGAAATAAATATGATAGTGTGTCAAATTTTAGGTAGGCTAAGCTTAAAGGATTTATCATGGGGGCTGTGTGTAAAGTACTGTATACTGATCACACCGTTGTTCACAGTACAGTTGTTTGAGGTGCACAAAATTTAGAGTAGCCTAGTTACTATGAAACAAATTTGGAATGAATGAGGAACTAACTATTAGTTAATGGTCAGTTCTTCAGTAACTCCTGATCAAATTTCAGAGGAGTAGTTACTGAGGAACTAATGAGGAACTAACTATTACTTAATCATTACCTACCCTTTTTGTGTATCCTAAAGTAAAGTGAGACATCAAAATGAGTAGGTAATGAGTACTGCATCATTACCTACATCATTACTGGTTCTTCCCACTTTAACCTGAATAACAAACCGGGGCTAGCTGTGAGGCTAGCGCAGCATTAGCCGCAGCATGACCGGAGGGAAGCACAGCCAGTTAGCCTCCGCTAGCTTCCCAGATAGCCCCGGCTCTCCGTTTGGATCCAACCGGAGAGCCGGGGCTAGCTGTGAGGCTAGCGGAGCGTTAGCCACAGCATGACCGGAGGGAAGCACATCCAGTTAGCCTCTGCTAGCTTCCCAGCTAGCCCCGGGTCTCCATTTGGATCCAACCGGAGCACCGAGCCCTGGTTTGTTATTCAGGTTAAAGTGGGAAGAAGCAGCGGGTTTGTCGGGCAGCTGAGTGAAGCTGAGTGAGCCTGCGGAGGAAACACCGGGACCGTCTGGATGTAATGCTGCGGGGCTCCGCTGCACAGATAGGAAACCCCTCGGCTGACAGGATGTACCACTCTGTCACTCCGCTACTTTGTTAATCTCATGCATTCATCGGACTTCCGGTTTCCCTTTTTGCGTTCACGCAGGCGCAGAACGTATGTGCTACTTGGCCGTCGGATATAGTCCGTGTAGTGTGTTCAAATGCAACTAACTGAGTTACTCAGTAACTACTCATTAGTTCCTCAGTAACTACTCTAATTTTGTGTAACTTTAATTAAATTGTCAAACAGTAATTTGGCCACAATAACTCTGCGGACCCCCTTGTTGACTATCCATGATTTAGTGAGTGAATAACTGGATATCTCCTACAGTAGTGTGAGCTCAAAACAACAACAAAACAACAACAAAACTACAATCATTTTATACTTGGGTTTCTGCTTGTTGCTGCCTTCAGGCAGCCAAAATAGTCAGTTAACGCAGCCTTGAGGTAAACCAAAGTATTAAGAATGAAGATAAATATTTAAAAATTCTTTAACTTATTTTCAATTTATTTTAGAAAGATTATTCTATAAGATAGATTTTATGTCAATTCCAGTCTCACTGTTTTGTTTGTCCTTTTACCTTTTACATTATTTTCATCCTCCCTGTGTTTTACAATATTATTGTTTGTTTGTTTTTTCACTTGCTCTTATGTTTGCTTCCCTGAGGAGCACTTTGTAACTTTGTGAGGAAAAGTTTGATTTATTATTTATTATTTAGCTCTAAAAACGGTAGTTTCCTGAATCTTTGCCAGTTCCAAGACTGCTGCTCTGTGGCCTCCCTGAACTGTGACCTTCTTGCAGATGCAGAAATAGTTTCTGTAATGCAAGTCAATAAATGATCAGCCTTTTATTCCAAACAAAGACTGGGCAATACACAACATCTAATACATATAACAATTAGTGTATTAGTAAGAGAAAGTCTGTTTGTTTTTTTCATTCAGCAGCAGCAGCAAAAGGTTTCATAATATCAGCTGCTGCCTCTCTTCCTTCTTGCATTTTTCACTGGGGCTTATTACTAAGCCAAGAAGCCTTCAATCCTTTGCTTTTGCTCGTTGAGGTTTGACTCTCCCTCCCGAGCGGCTCTGCTTCCAAGAGTGTTAGCATGACTAAAACTCCAATCTGCAAACAGCAACCTCTGCAAATGAGTTAATTTGACAGATCTGATATGGCACAAGCACTACTTACTGTCTGTACCTTCAGATCAAGCTGGATCCTGCTTCTTCCTGTCACCAGGACTAAGCTCTGCGCTCGGCCCACAGGGGAGGGAATCAGTCGAGCGTACAGACAGTGGCTGGTTTTAAAACTGGACTACATTTTTTTTTGTAAATCAGTGCTCAGCTTTTCTTGTAACTGTACTGGTTATCATTCCTTTCAAGTGTGGTTTTGCGATTTGCTTTTGAGTTCCACTTTTAATAAAAGCTGCATTTGACATGAAATTCATGCAAAACATATTCATCATGATGAAGCTCATAAGTAACAAGAATAAAACAGTAAGAAAACATGTTTATATTCAGAGTAAAATGGGGGATATTTTCATTATAATATTTTTAAAATGTCTCTGAGAGCAACAAGTCAGGCGGCTGAGATGAGATGACGCATTTTCACAATGTGCAAGAAATTACTTTTCTCTCACCTCCACTGCAGAATGGTTTCACATTGTGTGTGATTGTAAGGCAATATCATCAGATCTTTCAGATATGGCTACAAATAATCAAGAGGACAAATAGCATCAATCCAATTTTCAATTTCGCTTTTCACAGGAGGAGAGGGCGGTGATGGTGGAATTATGTTCCCATCTGTGACACAATGTCCTACTGAGAGAGGGAGGTTCTCTTTGTGTTTTCAGCCTTCTCTCTACCTCACAAGTGTTTTGTAGGGAGAGGAAGAGCGAAGTCCTTGAAAGACCAAAGCTGGTAAGAAAAGAGGGATAAAAGTGGACAGACACAGAAAGAGAGGGAACGTACATGAATGACTACTTAGCTTTGAATCTCTGCGTTTTTCTCTGTCAAGGTTACAGTGTAGGATAAGATACACATATACCTTTACATTTATCAGACTGTTTAAGAAGTCCAACTTTTTTGGGATACAATTGCACAATACAGATTGTAAAATAGGAAGCAAAGTGGAACCAAGGAGCTAGAGCAAATGAAAATCTTCTCACCCTCCTGTAGCAATGTTGTAAAAAGCCTCTTAATGAGGAGGCAGGGCTGTTCTTTGTTTTGTAGTTTTAATTGGCTCTTTCATTGATTGTTTTTGGTTCTACCAATCATGTACCACTAAGGTGACACCAGACAGTGTAGCTCTAATGATTGGTAATTAAGAGAGTGTGAGTGAATGGTAGGCAGCCATCTGTGCATGCAGAGAGGAGTCACGTCAGATAGTTCAGCTTTGAGACTTGAGTTGCCTTATTTTGTTGGTGTGCTGTCAGTCGTGCGCACTCAAGAAAAGTGATAAATTATTTTTCAGTTGAGTGTATAGAGAAGTCGTTAATTATCAATTTAGGTCAAAAAGAGTTGTTGTAAGCTCTTAATTGCCTTTAAATCACAATGTTTTTGTTAGTAAATTGATGGATGTTGGCGCCATGAAAAATAATGGCAATGGGAAATCAATAATGAGCAGTCAGTTTTAAACATATGGATAATGTTGTGAAACGGTCACAGTTTGGCTAAGCTTAAGGAAGAAAATACTTTCTGACCTTGTCACATATTGCCGTTTGGTCGTGGACTTTCCATGTATAGATATGACGTGCAAGGCACCCTTAGTGCGTTGGTTTTTGTCCTTCTGGGACACTGTGTCAAGTTCTGCCTGTTACATGCATTGTCTTTTTTCAAAATACACTTCCATTTTCACAGGTTATGTACAGTTTTCATATAGTCTCTTTCAAAGTAAACCTCAAATTGACATTTTTTTTCCTTCAACTACAAATGGTTACGTTTTGCCAACACAAACACATGATTGGGTTTAGGCAAGACAAGGATGTGGTTGGGTTTAAGAAAAAAAGAACAGGGTTTGTCTTTACAATCTTACAGGAGGTGAACATCGCCCTCCTGGGTGAAAGTCAGTGATTGCTGGACCCATCCACCACCCCTCCCACCCACACTGCTTGGACTTTCGTTGCCTACACCTAAGTTCTTGTCTGCTGCATTTCCCCCTAATGCAACCGGAGGCCATTCATCTATAAATGTGTCTGCGTATCATGCTGACGTGAAAGAATGGCTTTTTTCATTGGTGTCTGACACCGTAAGTCACTGCCCAAGCGCTGGATTTCGATGACTTGGGAGTGAGACCGGGTTGGTTTTGTATGGGACAAAAGTCGGAACGTGACGTAACTATGTCAATTAACATCACATTGTTATGTAAAGTGCATAAGACATACATAACTCAACACTAAGTTTCAGTGACACACGGGACACAAAAAGCAGTCTCCTGGATGAAAGTCCTGTGTTTGTTGACCTAGCTACAACCACACCCTACACAGGGTTTCTGGCTCTTTATGCTACCTCTCGTGTGATGTTGTTCAGGGAATTTGTATGTCCACCACAATAATGGACCCTAATTCACTTTCTATTGCCATTTTTTTGTGATGCCAGCATGTATAATTTTAACATATTACCTGCCACTGCCCCAAAACCTGTTTTTAAAGGGTTAGTGTGGTTCTTTTGAAGTGGGGCATGTATGAGGCCATTATCCAAAGTCGTGTATTCCCTACAGTGGAGGTTGGTTGGCAAACTCCCACTTTTAAGAAGAGATTTAGTGATTTATTTGCTTTCATTACACTTTGTCACATTTTGCCTTTATCAATACTGTAACTTTTCAACCTCCGCGAAGCATAAAACCCCCATTTTTGTTTTCACTTTTTTTTTTTAAATCATAATTTCCACTCACCCCTTTTTATGTGCAAATGTGCCTTAAAACAGGTGGATGGAAATGCACCTAATGCTCTACAGTGTCCCTTCTTTACTGCACTTGAACAGGTGCCTCCTCTCATTTCTGCTGCCAGCTATCTTTCCTTACTGTGCAAGCTTTGTTGAATATGATCATGCAGCAGCTTCATCAGTGTTGGCAGTATACTGTATCAGTGGGGAAATGAACCGGGCGCTGTGCTGCTCATTCTGGCTCACCACTCAGGTCTTGTTAGTGCTCATTTGTGGGGTACGGTAGAGCAGGAAAATGGAGCCATGCAGAGTGGATTTATGCCAAAATAAGCCTCTTTGCACCTGTATATCCATGCATATGCAAATCATATGTAAATCTCTTTACTTTCCCTACATTATGCTTATTTTTTAGGTGAGGCGAGACTGTTATGCATTCCCTAATGCAGCAAAATGTAAACTCCCCCACATTTTTGCAACACGTAACACCATTTAAAATGTGGTGTAATGAGATTGGTCGTTCAGAATGGTACCCATCACTGACTGCAAGTCCTCTTGTGTTTAATTCACCATGCCATAATGAGACTGTCCCCATCTGGAATACATGAGATGATTTTTCAGATGCTTACTGTAAAATAACCTGTTTAGGTTTTCCTTGCAAGCGACCTCTTGTGGTCATGCTAATAATGACTGTCTCATCTTAGAGGCAAAGGCAGAAGTAATGTGATTCCTGTTTTTGTCCTAAAAACTTGTAAGAGAGGAGGTTGACTGTCTTCGCTTTGGTGTTCGACTGCAGTATGCAACTTGTCTCCTACAACAGTTATAGTTGGTATCCTTTATTAAGCCTCTGTCTCTCCAGAAACTTATCAAAGTTGTTTTAATTGCTTACATTTAACCTCAGCTTTAACACAGCTGAAACACTCAAATAAATTGTTTGGTTATTAAAGACCATAAAATGCATTTTAAGTTTCATCTAAGTTTAAGAGGTGCTAGCCAAATCTAGTCGGTATCATAGAGGTCATGTTAATTTTTGGTGCTTTCTCCCAGCAATGCAGCCAACATACCTGTCCACAGGGAGCACCTCTGTGGAAACAACATAGACTCTTCATAGAGATGGATGATGCATCTGTACTGTACAAAACTGAAGCCAACATATCCCAGATACGGCCGCTGCCATCTGGCTCTGGTGATGTCATATGGAGCCAGAGTCTCCACAGTGTCGAGTTCCTGCTGATACAGCCATCCAACCAATCGCGAGCAGCACCATTGATCCCGAGCACACTGTGTGGCACACACAGCTGTCAAACATGATGTCACACCACTAAGCATCAAATAACTAATTAAACAAAACTTATCAGAATAATGAACACTTGAATAAACACCAGGGAGATAAAAACTACCTAAAATGAACGAAACCATCTTTGGGAAAAATGTATTTTCCATGCACTTTTGTTTTTAGTTTGGCCCATGTCCCATCCACTAACATGAAGTGGGTGGACATTCATGACCTATACTGCAGTCAGCCACCAGGGGGCTACTGAGGTGTTTTGGCTTCACTTTTGGGGAGCTGTCATCTTTAATATACAATATGGGAAACACAAGTGGTAAATAAACACTGTAATTTTGAAAGACACCCACTAGACTGCTAAAGCCTTAAATTTGCCTCAGTTGTCACAATGTCTATCTCAGTCATTTTACTTAGTCTGTCCCTCAGATGCTGTCTCCAGCCTCTGCTCAGTTCGCCTGATCCTTGCATTGCCAGCCTCCATCCATTCATTACATGCCATCAGACTCTCCTACCTATCTAGAAAACCACTAGGTGGTAGCGTCATCACAGTAAACAGTAATTGCCTGCCGGTGGCGATATGAATGGAATATAGAATTTCAACATTTGCAATTCAAATAATCACCCTGTCACTTTCTGAATCTATTGTGTGTTAACAATAAACACTTTTAAAACTGTGTCATCATTTTGTGACTTCTTCCCCTTTAACCTGCTCATTTCCATTCCTTCCAGGTCAGATCGTCATTGTTGCTTTGTGCCCTGCTTTTCAACCTTTCGTAGTGGCACCAGTCCTGGCCACCTGTGGTTTCTCAGTTACTTCTATTCGGACTTACAAGCCACGCCAGTCAGCTATTGTATTGTGATTTTGTTAGTTCACTGAACTCTTCCTAACTGCCTTGACTACAGTAGCCAGTGGTGTGTAGTGCTGGGGCACCACCCCTCATTCATTTCCAAATTGTGAAAATGCAGATTTTGATGAAAAGACATTTTGCTATTATTGTGTTATTGTTTTGTTTTTGTGTGTGTGTGTGTGTGTGTGTGTGTGTGTGTGTGTTTATAGATATCAGTTGTTCCTCTCACATAAATCATACATTATTACACAAGAAGACTAATGATGACTAATGATACAGTGCTGCCTACGGTATTTGTCTGTGTGCTAAAGGCTGTTAGGTCTGATAGGTCTGTGTGTGTATATGCTGGATTTTCCTGGCGGCCCCTGATGGGTTGACAACGTTGCCAAAAAATAACTACATCTGTGGCCAAAAAATGTTGCCAGATTTGACAATTTTCCACCCAATTAACCAGCTTTGGGTCAGTAAAAATTAGCTTGGGTGGGCTGACAGAATTATGGCTTGGTTTGTCCTTGTGGTGACACAATTTTTCAATATTCGTATTCTTTTTTTTATTTTTTTTTTATTGCTGATAATGATGTTTTTGAACCAACCTGGCAACACTACAGTGAACTCACCCGAAGGCCTCTTGCTGGTACTACCACAGACATCTATGGTTGCAACTAGCTGGTCTGACCAGCATCAAGAGACGTTGCAATGTAAGATAACAGTAATGTCAGTAGTAATATCCTATATATATATTCTGGTACATTTTATGAGTCTAAAAACAAAAGGTTATTGTCGACTGGCAGGCCATAGGCAGATTATGACACAATGGGCCCCTGACCTGGGCCTGGACACGTAAAAGCCCTCCAGCAGGCTGGCGGGGAGGAAGGTGTCAGATATGTGCAGCACACCAGAACAAAAACACAGCCACATCACCATCTGTATAATAATACATCCAAAAGAAAAGTTGGGGGGAAAAAAACCCTGCCAAAATAAACAGAGCTACCTTTACGACTGTAGCGCCATCTATTGGAAAAGTCATGCCATGCCACTGACAGTAGCTAAGCTAAGTTTCCATTGCACCACACTTGAGTACAGCCTGCCAGCAATAAATTCACCTCTTAGTTATGTCAGTATGCAAACTGATAGCATTTACATGTTAGATTAAATAACTACACACTTTTCATACACTCAAATTCATTTATTAGTCCTATTTCAACTTCAGTTTTCAGACAGTAGCACTTTTTCAAGTTTAAACATTGCCTTGATTTTTTTATATAGATGTTGTTTGTATTGCTGAGTTTGTCTTTGTAGAGGGAGTCTCCTGTATAAAAACGTAGGCTCAAAGTATTGATGGGGGCGGGCATGAAACTTTGTGATGCACTGAACAACTATGAAACACCTGTGCTGTACAAAATTTGAAAACAAATAGTAGCTATGTCTGACTTAAGTCCTTGGGGAGGAAAACCTATTTATTTTGTATTGTACCCTGTGCCAGCAGCCTGCCAGAGCTGGATCAGATTACTTTGAAATGTAGTCAGTTACTGAATAAAAATTACATGGCGTTTTTTTGGTAATTGGTAATGTAATCCATTGGATTAGAAAAAAATATGATAATAAAAAATATTGCAAATACAAAGACTGCTGCTGCCTGAACCTTCCATCTTGACTCAACACTGTTCTTTTTCTCTCATCAGGTCCATCACAAAGTGGAGCACTTTTCTAAGTAACTGCATATGTCCAATGTGCTGGACATAAGCGGACATCTGGACATCTGGAAGCCCTAAGAGGCAAGGTGATAAAAAGTTTTTTTTGCGGGCAATAATGGCCAAAACCTAGAGATAATATCTGAGATGAATCAATCTCTCTTTCTATTGCTTGCTCACTCTTATTGAATAGACTGTGTATGTGTAGGTGAGGAAACCGTGTTTTGCGGGTGGGTGGCCCTTGCACATATGAAATAAAGCTCCAGGGAAAGTTCTGTCACGAGACAATACTTTTGATGCTCAGGCTGTAAGTTTCTTTCTCACCCTGCCATTCACTCCTTGCACACATGCTCACTCACTACCTCTAGGTGTCATTGTCTGGGTCTGTCAATTGAGCCATCCGCTGATTTACAATCAACCAATAGCACAGCGTTACACCTTCTCAGCCTATCATCTCACTGCTCAGCCTCATCCACCTCAGCAGTCAGCAGCCTCAGAGTCATCAGCCACCACTACCAGTGTCTGGACTCTTTGGGGGGATTTATCTTGCTGCCGCTAAGATGTCCCTCCATCACAAAATATCTCCCTCTGCGGTCCAAGCGCCAAAGACTTCTGTTTGATCTTGATCAGCACAAGTCATCTGTTAATCTGTGCACTCATATTCTGTATTAAGTATTATGTTTACTCCATTCTCCTGTCTCTCCTGATTGAAACAGAATCCTGCTGGTGGCACTGCACAGTTCCATTCATGTTTTACAGTGGATATTTTTCAGCAGTTAACCGAGAGGGTAAAACCTTTTGTTTATGCTGCATTTGGCTCAACTTTAATTGCCCTGTGTATCGGGCGTTATAGGCCCCTCATTCTGCACCGATGTCTCACTCTCAAAACAGCCTAATCAAACCTAAAAGCTTGTCTCCTGCATATGAGATACTAGTTTTCTGCCAACATCGCCTAAGAAAAAAAAACTCCCTGCCTCATAGAGCTTCCATAGTTAATACAACATGAAAAAAAAGTTTTCATAATATTCAAAATTGCTATATTTAAAAGACTTAATCAAGAATGTAATCAAGTAATCCTTGACAATGTAACTAGAATCTAATCACGCATTTTTTTCAAATGTAATCTGGGTTCATTATGGTTGCTTTTTGTAATCTGATTACATATTCCTGATTACATGTAATCCATTGCTACTACTTAACCCTGTCTGCAACACATTACCTTGCTAGAAACAATATGCAGTTAAGAGCAAAGATCAAAGGTTGTGTGGGTGACACTAGCAAGGCTAAGCTGCTGCCGTTCCCACTGATGACCTTCACAGGGTAACACAGGAACCCCACTGCTGTCCCTTCCTGGTTAGAAGGTCAGCCGGGAAGTATTTGTGGATGACTGACATTTGTGGGTGTTCATCTAAAGTTTGCAGCATCTTTGTGCTGGCCTATGTGTAACCCTGGAGGATAAATGTAGATTTGATCGACTGATTGATGGGAATTTTATTTTAAAATTCAAGTGCTCACTCACCGAATGTTGAAAAAGTATAAGTCTGCCAAACATCCTAATTGACATCACAAATACTGATGACGTGTGTCAGACTAAAATATTCATTAATCTGAGTACTAAATATTCAGACCTTGTGGTGTGAACTCAGTGTGAGAGGTTTAGAGGTGACACTTTTTTTGGTTCTCAAAAGGTGTCTTTGGCTGGAGGTGCACTGCAGCTGTGAGGTCTCTGGGTTAAATCCAGCCTTCACTCTATGTCTTTCAATCAGCTCTCTCAGGTCTTACCCCTCTGAATTTTAAAGGCAGACAAATTGGTGGAAAAATATTTAAAAGACCACTTCCATAGAAAAGCTGAGGACAACATATTCCTAAAGATTTTATTTGGGGTAAAAATCTGCTTTTCAAAGTGAACATGACCTTCCAAGAGGAAACACAGTGTACTTGCACAACTGACCTCTTATTAAAATGAGGTTGCCTTCAGTCTAGTTTCAATACAGATTTTGTGCTCATTTCTAAAATGAATGTTTGTGTGTTTCTAACAAAAACTCTAGAATTATATTCACCAAAATTGAATGCTTGAGAGTTAGGAGGAGAATTTTGGGAATTTTGGCTCATTTAAAGGAAAATTGTGGTTCAGTTTAAATGGAATGACTCCTCAGAGTATGTTTCCATTCATTAAAGAAAATACATTTACAGATTTTGGATTTTTCAGTGAGGGAGGCCATGTAGATGTCATTTAAATTAGGTTATGTAAGTTTATTTTGATAGAGAAACCATATCAGACTAAAATAATTATTTTAAGGAGATGTTTTTAAAGCATGTCTGGAGTGGGTCTTTGAAGCTGGACTTCAGCAAATTACCTGATCGTCTGCTGGCTTACAGTTTCATTTTACGTCTCAGGATCATGGCAGTTTGAAAAGCTTGATAAAAACGTAATTGTGTTAAGTGTATCCAAGGATGGATTGCTAAATAGGCTGACCCTGCACAAGCCCAGGGGTCCAATGGGCCTGGGGGCCCCTGGGCTTAACCTGTGAACTGTCACATAGAGATGTAAAAATGATAATGAAGAAACTTTAAATGACACATGAAGGCCCAAACTCACCGGCGCCGTACGACGCGCGTCAAAACAGCCGCCCCCATTATATTCTGTTTACAAACCCACACCAGCGGCAGCTCGACGCGTGGCGACGTGGCACTTTACGCTATTGTCTGTTGTTTTTCCAGCGTCGCCGCCCTTGAAAAAGCGCTATTTTGTTTTTCCCAGCTCCCGTAGTTAATTAATAACATAAAGACAACTACAATAAGCAACGTACTGTTGTTGTCTAGTTGTCGTGGTCGTCCTGCGTTGTGTGTTTTCTTCTTGCGCCCTGTCTTCTTCCTCGTCTTTTGTTCTAATTGCCGGTTGGCAACCAGTACCGCCACCTAGCGGACTGGAGTGTGCAATAGAAATCCGGTTGACGGCCCGCAGCGCAACGCTTTTTGTGTGTATTGGGGGCGGCACTTGACTTAAGGAAAGACAAAACAACCTCTAGTCTGTGCTTCTGTTTAAAAGTCCAGTGTGTAAGATTTAGTCAAATTTAGTGGAATCTAGCACTGAGGATTGCAGACTGCATCCGGCTGAAACTTCTCCTGAATAGAATTCCTTCTGTGTTCATTGTTCAGGAGGTTTTTATTTGGAGCCATATTCTCCGTAGAGGTGTCTTGCTCTCTAAAACAAACAGAGCAGGTGATTAAAACTAGTAAAACACTGAATAAATCAGTGTTTTTCCAATGCTGTTTGGCATATCGCAGGCAGGATGCCAGCCCAGCACCTGCTGTGTGTGCACACCTTTTTTTATCTGATAACTTAATGTGCGCTCATCCTTATTTCTGATCCAAACATTTGGGAAGTTTTTACCATGAGACAAATTGTCTACTTCTCTCCAAAACAAACAGACTTGGTGATTTACACTGGTAAAAACAGAACAGGTGATTAAAATCGGTGAAAACACTGGAGAAATTTCACGTTACAGTTTCTCCGATGCTGTTCAGCATGTCAGAAACGGGCCATTAGCCTAGCACCCGAATGTGTGCTAACCTTTGCTCTCTGTTCACTTAAAGGGATAGTGCATCCAAAAATGAAAATTCAGCCATTATCTACTCACCCATATGCCAATGGAGGCCCAGGTGAAGTTTCAGAGTCCTCACATCCATTGCGGAGATCCAAGGGGAGAGGGGGTAGCAACACAACTCCACCTAATGGAGGCTGATGGCGCCCCAGATTCAAACGTCCAAAAACACATAATTGAAACCACAAAATATCTCCATACTGCTCGTCCGTAGTGATCCAAGTGTCCTGCAGCCCCGACATACAAAGATGTTTGGAAAAACGTCATTTGAACTCGGTTTTTAGCCTCACTGTAGCCTGCAGCTCTAACTGCCTCTCTGTGTGCCACCACCTGAGCGTCCCTCGGCATATGGGTAAGTAGATAATGGGTGAATTTTCATTTTTGGGTGCACTATCCCTTTAAGTGAACAGACCTTCAAGAGGTTTTTACTGGGAGTTGAATCATCCACAGAGGTCGCTTCATCTCCAAAACAAGCAGATGCGATGATTTAAACCAGTAAAAACAATGAATAAAGCAGTTTCACATTGAAAAGTGTTCCTCCTATGCTGCTTATTGCAGAGCAGCTTCTAACCATTTTCAACCACAGTGGCTGATGCGAAAATGCAAAAACTCCCTATATGGAGCCAGTTTTTGGTTTGTCTATTCTGGGCTACTCTAGCAATATGGCGGTGCCACATGACGGAATCTGTAGACAAGGACCCACTCCCCCATAAAGGGCTCAGTCAACGGTAATCTCGCTCACCAGAGGTCTGGCTGGACCAACTCTCACTTTAAGATTGGAGAAAAAAAACGCCCCGGCTGCTTGTATTTCTTTCAACCAATCACAGTCGTTCTGGGCGGTGCCACAGCAACAGTGCGCTTGCAAAAATATTGCGGGGGGGAGACAGGTTTTGGTGTAACACGCCCACAAAAATATTGCCTACAGGGCGTGAACCATGGCAGAAAAATGGCTTCACCCCCGCAAGATCAAACGCCGCAAAAGTTAGTAAAGGACGTGTTGAAAACGGTTGAAAACTGCTACACAACCGGAGGTGGTGGGGCGGGACTTCAGCGGGTGGCTCGTTCTGCCCAATGAGAGGCTGATCTCTGCAGCAAACTTCTGCCCACTCAGACTAAGTCAACGGTAACAAAAACACAACGATTCTGTGATTCAGATGATATTGATTATATTATTAATTTCTGCAATATAACCCCCTAAATCCTACACACTGGACCTTTAAGAGGGATTGGGGGCCTTTAACATGTCTGTGCACAGGGGCCCATTGAGTCTATCCTCTGCATCCATGGTCCCATGCAAAGAAATGTGAGAACTGTGTTGGTTTTAGTTAAGACGCATAGCTCACTGCTGCATTAAGACGTGTGGTCCTATATGTGTTTGAGGACTTGTTGACATAAAGAGTTAATCATCAGCCACTTGCTCTCCCTGCTCTGACACCAGTCCTGGGACTCCCTCTACGAACTCTGAGCTTCTTCAGTATCTCAGTGTGGGAGGCTGTGCGCTGGACTTGGACCTGCAACAGTCTCGTAAAAACCTTCCCTCGTCTTTTCCTCGCTCCTTTTTTTCTCCCCCACATCACTTGACGGAGGGCAGGAGGTGTGAGAGCTTCCTCCTCCTCCCCACTAGGTACCGGCCGGCCCCTCCACACTGTGGCAGCAGGGCTACTGCAGCGGAGCGCAGCGCACCGGAGCGGAGCTGGAGGAGAGCAGAGGAGAGAAGCGAACAGGAGAGGAGAAGAGGAGGACGGACAGTCTGTCTCCTCTCCGACTGCTGGGATTATAGGCTACTCTGCAGCATCCCGTCGCTTCAACATGCCTTTGGGGAGTAAAAGACTCGCTTGGATTACTGCGCTGATCGCCTCGCTACTGCTCGGCTCCTGTGGGACAGGTGGAGAAGGTGAGCGGCTCCGTGCGCTTCTTGGGGAGGAGAACGGGCTGTTGAGTGCAATGTTTTAATGAGAGGGGCCACCATGGTTTATTACAGCACTAAGAGATCACTCGGCTATGGCACAGGCTTACATTGAGGGGGGCAGGCTGGCTGGTTGATGACATGTGGCTGTTAATGAGACTTTAAACTATCCACATAAGGATAAATCAGCTCATTAAGAAAGTAAAAGACTGTTGTTTCTTCTTCTTTTCCTTGATGTAATAGATAATATCAGAATGGAAACTAGTCAAATATAACGGGTAGCTACTTTTTATAAAGCTGGAATAAATCCAAACGTGAATATATTTAATATCTCTATTGATTAATCGAGAGAATCCAAACTGAAATAACTGTTTTAGGGCTGTAATTAGGGATTGTTCTCCATTATTGATTGATCTATCCATTATTTTCTCGATTGATCAATAAATTCTGCAATGTATAAAATGTTAATTTCCTAAACTCCAAGAAGACACATGCAAATGCCAAAGATCTTCCTAGGAAAGCAGCTAATATTTATATTAATTTGAGAAGCTGTTGGTAATTTAACTTCAAAAATTAGGCTACCTCAACAAATATCAGACAGCTTGTCTAATGATTAATTGACTGTTTCCACCTCCAGTCTATTCCTTCAAAAGAAAAAAAGTCATGAAATCTGCCCTTATTCATTTTACAAGAGCTTTCTTATTCTTCAAAATAAAAGCATGCAGTTGGAGAGAGAGACGTTAAGGCAGCAGCTGCAGGTCAGTTCTGGTCTGCGCTGCGACCTGTTTCTCCAGTTTGGGAAGAAGGACTGTAGCTCCTGTAGTTTATTCTGTGAATTCAGTGAATAAAAGAGTCGGCTGTGTCTGATCCGACCACCGCGGGGGCTTGTTGTTGAAAAGGGGACTCGCTTCCTCTGGAGATTTACAGCTGTCAAGTTTTAAAAGACAGCGAATCCCACAAGTTGTGTTCTTATTTTAGCTTTTTCCAGCATTAGATGTTTCCTCATGAGAGAGAGAAGGAGGGGGAGAGACTGTGGTCTTGCCGTGGAGATGTGGGAGAGCTGCACAGGAGGATGCTGCTGCTTCGGCTCCTGTTTTATTCTCAGAAAAGGATTCAAAAAAGATTCTAAAAAGTGGGTTCTTGGTTAAAGAGATGATTTCAGCAGTGAAGTCCCTGCAAAAGTTGCTTATTTAAAAGCTGTGTGAGAAAACTTTTTTTTTTTTAACAAATGAGAGGATTTACCTTGCAACAAGTTTAGTTTTTTATGTTGTTAAGTTCCTTAGAGCTGTTTTTTTTCTCTCAGGAGGTTTTAATGAATAGTTCCAGCAGCTGCACTGTAGAAGTGGCTCTGTACTATCTGATGAACCTTCCTCTTCACTGTAATTATACTGTACTCTCTTGGAATGCTGCTGTAAATAAGGGCAGCTTTTAACGTGACATCCTTGCAGGCAGATCGACAAAAACATCACTAATGAGCCTTTTTACACAAAGATTGGTGGTGCTCGGTGTGCAGGGTAGAGAGGAGAGATGAATGCATGAATAGGCATTGTGGTTTCTCAACTGTATTGATTGTTTAGGAAGACATAGCTGTAAAAGGAAAAAAAGATCTTGATAGTATGGATTGAAATCGACTCAAATCCAGATGAATCAGGTACATTGTCTGTGTTGGCTCAGACCCAACAATTTCAGAGACAAATCACAGAACTGGAGATTTTACTCTGTCACTCCACCGTGCTTCATATGTTTTGCTCTGCGGCATACTGTCGATCAGTCAGAGCCTTTATCATCCACTTAATGACCTGTCTTGGGTCCAGATTATGTTTCCAAAGCAATGAAAAGGTTTCAGCTCAGTAAAGAACCGACATATCATTCATCCTGTTTTGTACATGAAGGACAGCAGGCTTCTGTCATCGTCACATTCATCATCTCCAGCGATACATTCTGTCTGTCTCTGTTCTCACTCACTCACTCACTCACTCACTCACTCACTCACTCACTCACTCACTCACTCACTCATGCATGTCCTTACCCAAACTACCCACCTCTCCCTGCCAGCCCAGCTGCCATAAGAAAATATTGGCATTACATTTCTGAATGTTACATTTTTTGTATCATATCAGAGTCTCTTGTGTGACATAGTGTGTAAACTGTCTCTGCACACCACTGTTCGAGACCAACAAACAACAAAACCAGCACTGATTTAGACACTTATTGCTGGTGTTGTAATGGAATGAGATAGTTTACGGTATGATGACCGTCTCAGAAAATATCATTTTCATGGTATCACAGTATTACAGAATTATTATTACTGTAAGTCAAAATGACCCTTGAAGAAATGAAAACAGAGGGTTTAATTTAACTTTATCTAGCCCCGACAGACAGCGCATCAGAGAGAGAGAGTTACGGCACTCAAGAATTATTGCACACCAATATACCTGCACAACACCACTTCATCCTGTTGATACAGTACTCACAGCTTGGATTAATTTTTATGAAAAACCCTTTTCATTCTTTTCATCAGTGGAGCCTTATGGAATATGAATACCTTATGGCGTAATTAAGGAATGGACACATAATTTAAGGTAGCCAACAACCCATTTTTATACAGTCGATGAACTTCTATAAAAAGAATGAACTGCTTGGCGAAAAGACGAGGCGTCTAATTAAGACTGGTGTTTATTTGTCAAAATGTGTAGCCACACCCAGCTAGTAAAAAGGACAGGGCATTTAATTGGAACAAGGCTTTTAACTGAAGTTTTATGTATGTGTAAAAAGCCTTTCTTTTGAACGTAACTAAAATAAAGTTGAGATTCTCTGTCCAGTTGCTTTTTTCCCCAATATCATCGATAAGCAAATGTACACAGTATGATAACTGTCAATATTAATATCACGGTATACCTTCAAAAAGGTGTGCTGCTGCAACCCTACTCATTGCTGTGCATGCAGCAGCTTTTCAGGCCCTAAAAGCAGTTGTTTTTTTACTGAGACATAACTGTCTCTGTCCTGCAGTGATGGGGCACGAAATGCGTTTTTTTTTTTACAGAGAGCTGCTTTTCATACCAGGATTATGGCATGAAAAGCATTTTTTCTAGCAAGACATCGCTGCTTTATTTACAGGGATTGTGCCCCCTAAACTGGGTATTTTAACCCAAAATCTAATCTTTACCTAATCATAACGAAGCGTTTTAATGCCTAAGCATAACTACCAATATCTACAGCTTTGTTGAAACATAAAGTTTCAACATGTGCGCTACTCGTTCTACACGTTCACAAATGCAGTCTAACATATCTGTAGTTAACTGAAATGTACAAGGCCAACATTTCTTCTGGCGATTGGGTTGTCCCTACCCACTTCCACTCTGTTTCCGCATTCCACATGCAGAGTTAGGCACATTACAGTAGGTGCCATCCCAAACTAGGTAGCGAGGAGTGGAAGTCTACATGGATGCCAAATTATTGACCATGTGACACACAAATGTTAGTTTCATGCAACTACCCTTACAAAAGTAAACTGCTCAACCTAACAAAGACATTTAATATTATCATACAGACGTTATCAAATTAAAGGTTACAGTTTGTTTAAGATCTAATATACCCTCTACAAGTCAAGTCAAGTCTAGAAAATGGTTTAACTGATTTAATTGTAAAATGTTGTGTATTTACAGGAACTGCTGCAAAAACTAAGCAGCTTAAAAACAGAGTGAAAAACGAGATGCTTAGAAAAAAGAAATGCCACTAAAGAGGCTTTGATGTAAGTTTTCTTTCTTTCTTTATTTATTGACAAAGGGATAATATACAAAAATCAGGTAAACAGTAGCAGCACACACAGATCAAATATAAATGATGCAAATATAGGAAGAGCATAAAATGGTTTTATTTTTCTCCATGGTTTCAAAAAGTTACAACAGTTCCTGTTCCTGTGGGGGAGAGGGAAGTTCATCCCAAAAATGTATTTCTAGCCCACGCCTCAATGAGGGGGGCTTCAACTGTAAAGGTGACTATAAACTAGTACTCCTTGTTAGAGTGGTACTGGGGCGGATCTGGTTTGGGGAAGGCCCACTCACTTACTCACTTACTCATGCACCCACTCACTTTCATCAAAGCAAAATACCTTTTTTAATGATGGATGCTACAATTGTAGGATGAAAGCAGCAGAGTTACAGCACAGAGCTCTGCCAGAGGCAAGCCAGGGTCTTATGCGTAAGGCAGTAGTCATGGGCACGCACTACGGTGGAATCTAAGACCTGAATGTTGGGGGACCAAGAGGTGGTTGGCGAAGAGGTGGTCATCCCTAGGCAAAGAGCGCACGCCATGAAAAAAGAGGGAGATGAAAAAGAGGAGGAAGCCACTGCCAAGCCCAAGCCACAACCCAAAAGAAAAAGAAAAAACACTTAATGTTATCACGTCATTACTTCATGTTATTAAAATGAAAAGCACCTGCTGCCACACCAACCGTTCCTCTTACGTCGAAAATAAGGAGAGAATCCAAAGATCTAACATTAAAGATCAAAGAAAGCGCTCTACAGACATTGCACATCATTGCGAATATATTTTCTTTTAGAATGTCCGGTGTAATCAGTGTTATCATGAGTTTGGACTATGAGGGAAAATTTCCACCATGGCAACCCTAGTTTAAACACATTCCTCAAGCTCTCATTTGTTATCACAAGAATCACTTCTGACGGATACAGATAAATGCAACACTATTGATTCCAGACCCGGTCGGACAACACGTGCAGATGACTTCTTTTCCAGCATAACCCGACCCTTACCCGTGAAGATCCTTACTGACCCTAACCCGAACTTCTCTAATCTAAACCTACCTCAACATAAGACTTGAATTTAAACAGGCTCATGCACACATTTGTACTAATGGATATGTGGTAATCCTAAGAAGGCCATGAAATGCATGAAATGTCTGAAGGCCAAAGTGTTTATACCTGTTCTGAATATTTCAAAAGCCTCCTGTATAGACAGGGGCCAGACACCATGAATCACTCACTGTCAGACAATGTATACATGGAAAATGTCATAAATAATTGTGTGAAGAATAAACAAAGAGAGCTTGAAAGGTACGAAGAAGGTTTTAGATGCTTTTTAACCACCACACACAGCATTGTAATTATATGTCCTAACTTTAACTAAACCTAATTCTTAAACAAAGTCTGTAAGTACAAAACCACACAGAGATGTTCAACTTCAAGCAATATGTTCTTTGTCAGTGCCTTTGAAAACACTCATGAAAGTTCCCTAAAATATCTAACGTGAGTGTTTCTTGTGTTCTGCCGCATCTATGGTTAAGGTGAGGCTACTAAGGGTGCATTCACACTGTTGCTATTTGGTCAGCTTTAAATGAACCCTGGTCCACTTCCACGGATAGTTCAGTTCGTTTGGAGTGGTGTGCTCATTCGAACGGACCAAAGGAAACCCTGGTACGCTTGAAAAGTGGGGGTCTCGGTTCACTTGCAAGTGAATCCTGCTGTGGTTCGCTTACAGTGGGAAATGCAAACGGACTATCCAGCGAACCAAATAGAGGAAGTGAACCAAAGAGAGGAAGTGACCTAGAGCGCAGTGCATTTTGAGTAGAAAAAAAAACAAAGCCAACAGCGTGAACCAGGATAAGCGGAGGTAAAAAAAGAAAAAGTTGGAAAATGTCTCGTGGGCAGACGTGGAGTAGTGAGGAGATGCAGGCGCTTACTGATATATGGTCAGAGGACTATATATTGCAGTTGCTTGTGGCTACCCACAATGGATTTCCGTTTTCGGTCCTGGCCAATTGATGAGCCGGATTTTCTTCGTCCTCATGCTTTTTTTCTTCCTGGTCAGTGATCGTTTCAGGCTACATCGCCCCCAAACGAGCAGCTGTTGAAACTGCATGTGGTTGGGTCCACTTTAAAAGTGCGGTGTGAAAGTGAAGCAAACCAATTGAAGGTGTGAAATTTTGCGGCGTTCCCCACCCAATCGAACCAAGTCCCCCAGACTATTCTGCTGTGAATGCACCCCAAAACTTGACTAAAGTCAGGTAAAAGTTGTACTTTAAGGAAACCAGGGATAACTGTCAGTCTGTATATGCTTCCTATGCACAGCCTTTCACTGTGATGTCTTTCCAAGTGATTTTGTGGCAGTTTGACAATGTCATACTAAAGCTGCCTTTGCTAGAACGCAAGCAGTCAGGGAAACATACATCTTTTTAAGCATCTTGGCAAATTACTGAAAAACAGTGTCACAGTATGTACCCTCTTCCTTCCTTTGCCTTCAACTTGAAATCTGTCTCACATACCCACATACTCTCCTCCTTTACCGTCGGTACCAGTTCACCCCATGCAGTGTACAGGTAGACACACTGCTTTTACATTCTTCTAAAACTTTACAGAAAACACAACTTTGTCTGCATTTTGATTATTGCACTGCTGAAAACAGCACAGTGTCTTCCGGAGCGTTTAATCTCTGTGATGGCTGAGACTGTAGGTTGAGTAGGTGTGTTTGATTATTTAACTAGCTGAGGCTGAGCAGGGAAACATTAATGTGCTGTTATTTCTCAGACTGCTGGAAATTCATCTCCTCCAGTCCACAGCCAGACAGAGAATAAGTTGGTAAAAAATATGCTGGGAGAGGAGTTGATTTAAATTTGGGCCTAGCTCCCTGTTTCATATGCGAACAGCCCTGTCTCATCAGAATTTATTACTTTTCAATGAGCTGGTGGTGTGCACTGAGAGAACATAAACCCCTGAATAAAATCAATTTGGTGTGAATGTGTGAGGCATTTTCTCTGCAAAACTCTGCTGTCCTTTATGCTTCATGAGACGGTGGGTTCTTAGAGAACCACTACGAGGAAAGAGCAAAGTAGTGGAGGATAAATCGCCCCTTACTTTTCTTCTTTAGTGTCATTTATGAAAATGTGTTTAGTGGAAGTGGAGTCATGAAGAGGTTCTGATTAAGTCAAGGTTACGTAAAGGTGGCAGCGGCTGGTGGTGTGAGCCTGGAGCTGCCAGTCATGAATCTAGATTTATTAATCCAGGGACAAGTAGTTAAGCGATAAAAGTGACAGAGAACTGCAGTCCATCCATCTGCCTTTGTGACCTGAGGGATTTTGTGTTTGCCCAAGGCCGACTCCCCAGTGGATGTCTGCCTCCCTAAAAACAGACCCATTCATCAAATGGCCCTGTCATTATCTCAGATGACTTGTTATTGGTCCAAGAATCAGCCACATTCTGCTGAGGTCACTATTCACTGTCACTCTCTGAAGTAGGAGGAAAGTAGAAACTGTGGGCATCAGCTATTAGCAGAAACACACTGTGTTAATGATGAGTGACATTGTTATATATACTGTAAATTCATCACCTCTTTGTGACAGGCTGTCGGTGCTTTACGTGACACAAAAGCCAGTGACAATTGATATCCAATTTAGAAAACAGCGAGGATGGTGAGAAAGAAATTTCTCAGAGGAAATAACATGTTCTCTGTGCTTTTAGCCTAGGAAATCAGTGGTTTTACAAAGTATACAGTGTTGCCAGTGTTATATTATTTAATGTTCTGTTGTTGGAATATAATCTCTGATGCATCAACACTTTTCATAGTTGTATGTTTTGTGTGTAAAATCCTAATCTGCAAAATAACTAGTGACAGTAGCTGTCAAATTAGGTAGTAGGAGTAGATTAGGTTGTAGGACCGTGGTAAAATGTGCAGTAAAATGCTGTGGAATGCAGTAGAGCAGAACTATAAAGTTGCATGGAATACTCATATAAAGTACAAGTCCCTCAAAACTGAACTTTAGTAGGCATTTTTTCCTTCAACAACAAACACACTTGGTAATGTTTAGCCAAAACTCACACGTGGTTGGGTTTAGGCAACAAAAGCATGTGGTTAGGGTTTGGCTTTACATTCATACCGGAAGCAAACACCGGCCTCCTGGGTGAATGTTGGGGATTATTGGACCCATTCATCACCCCCCTCCCCGCCTACCCTATTTTTCGCCCATACATCAGCATACATCGTTCTCCATCTGCATTTCCCCCTATTGCCATTAGGCCCCATTACACACTGGTGGCAATGTGAAATGACAGCTTTTTCGTTGATGTTGGATATGGAAATCATTGCCCAAATTCCGGTATTTGACGACTTCGCAATGAGACCGGGTGTTTTAAGTTTGGGTAACAAAACTACACTGTCATAGGTAAATCATGGTTAAAACAAGTACATTTGTTATAAAACTTACGTAAATAAGTGTTAGTAGACTTTGTTACATAGTTAAAATAACTCAACGTTGACTTTTGTTTTCACACAGGGCACAAACAGCAGTCTCCTGGGTTAACGTGATTTTTTATTGTCACTACACACTACTTCCTCCGTTGTTCCAGTCATAACAACTATGGCCACTACAGGTTACTGCCTGACAAAAATGTAAATATGGGTTGTGATAATTTGCTTGTACAAATGACTGAAGTGGTAGTAATTTTGGAGGAGGACAGTCTCAAATTTTCAAGTCAAATGGGCAAAGTCCATCTGCTGATGAAGGTCATGTGATATGATCAAGAGTTCCAGAACACCTATTAAATGGACCAGTTGTTGTGAGATTGTTTTCTGACTGTTCTCTGCTCAAGGTCCAAGGTGAAGAAAGAACTTTGAACAAAAAAAAAAATGACTTGAAACCTCCATTTATTGATTTTCTCCCCACTTGGGGGCAGTACAACAAGTTATAAACACAACACTGACTCTTAATGTTTAAATTAAATATGAGAACATGTTGCAAGTTGCCATTTTAATACAATGTAATGTAAAATATATTGATTAAAGCAGCTTTATACTAGTCAATAATTATAGTATCTGCTTGAGTACTCAAATAAATCAGTAATCACCAGCCAGTGAAATAAACAACTTTATATGCATACCAAGCCCAGCATAATCCTCCCTATCCCATTTTCCAAAGTCAAAGAAAGGCTGCCTTAAGTATGTTGTATTGTAGGGGTCATCCAGTCGGTTTTAAAAGTCTAAGAGCTGTAGGATTATTATGTGTATTACTAAGGAAATGGATGGTGACAGTAGACAAAGCTGAGCCGAAGCCAAACATGTAAAGTAAAATAGAGAAAAAGTACTTGAGTGTGATGGGACAGAAGAGGAAAGAAAGGAGTCAAAAGGAGGAACAAGAGCAGGAGTTTGTAGAGGAAGAAATGAGGAGTGTACGAAAAAAGAGAAGAAGTGGAGGAGTTTGGTTCAGTGCCCTGCGTGGACATTCATTGTAGTTGCCCTCCGTCTTTAAGCCATGCAGTGACACTCCCAACTCCTTCTCTCATTTCACCCATCAGTGGGTTTTCTTTTTTCTTATGTGTGTGTGTGTGTGTGTGTGTGTGTGTGTGTGTGTGTGTGATGTCAGATTCATTCGCCTGACTCCCCTCATCTCACCTTCACACAGCTGCAGCTCTGTGGTGCACAGCAACACAAGTTTCAGCAATAAAGTCCTGTTCTCCTGTATCACCATCTTCCTGCCAGCAGCCTGACATTACTGTAACATGGATTTTAAACGCAGTTACCCTGTCTTTGAAGAAAACCCTGCTGTCATGAAATACTGGAGGTTAAGTGCTTTATTTGACGACAATGTCACTTTCTCCATGACGATGTTCATGTTCTGGCAGCAGAACTAAACTCATAGGAAAGGTATCATCAGCTAAATTACTTTTGGTGTTTTCAGTGTTTAAATGGATTGTCAGGATGGAAACATTGTGTCTAATATCACAATGATAATGTTTCACATAGTGATCTAACTCTTCTCAGCTTTAACCGTTAACTGAGGGCCTAATTCACAAAGAATGAACTGCGATCGCTGATAGCACCTTGAATTGCACTTCACTTGCACCCGCAGCTTGCTCCGTCTTAACGTCCTATTCACAAAGGATATTGCGCTAATGATATACCAGCGCAAACACGCCCACAGAGTTTGGCAGCTGAGTGCAGTTTGCCCCTGATTTGCCCCTGATTGCTTGACTTGGCAACCTGTATCTCCGAATGATTTCGGTCTCAGTCAAATCAAAAAAATGATATTCTCCGTCTAAATATTCGCTCACGAGCACGCCTGGCATGACGATGCCTTCTCCTTGCTACAATCACTGCTGCCATGATCACTGGTAAATCTGGGCGTGACACCCTTAAATACCTTCTGTTAGCACCAGCTTTCTGAAGACATTATTTTTTTTCACTTAACTGCTTGTGGCTATTAGCGCTGGTGTTAGTTAATTAGACTTTGTTTGGCAAAGTACTGAATACTGTATACCCTCATGTAGTGATGTCTGCTGGTGAGTCAGTCTAACAGTGTCGGATGGGTTGAGGCTGTGGATTTGACCAAGTTTGACCACTTTATCACTATTCCCTCTCACTTGTAGCTGTTTTTTCGTTATCTTTTGAATTTAATATGAATTATGGAACCGTTTTTGTTCGCGTTTGTTTCCCCCGTTTCGTAAAATAAATTATTGAAAGTTGCTTTTGAAGTGCGTGACAGAAGTGCGTTTTGAGAACGACCGCAGACTGTCACCTGTTCAACGCATCAGTATCTTCAGATGCCATTAAAGTAATAATGATTATAATAATAATGTCAAAATATTATTTACAGACTGATTTAACAGACGATCACTGCTGCCACGATCACTGGAAAGTCTGGGTGAGAGGCTTCCACAGAGGAGCGCCCAGTTTGCACCAGCTTTCTAAAGACGTTATTTACTTCACTCAAACTGCGTGTGACTATTAGCGCTGGTGCTAGTGAATTAGATGTTGTTTATCAATGAGGCTCATTTGTATAGAAAGGGGCAATTTTCGCGTGTGCTTTGTGAATTAGACGGTATCTGTTTGCTCCATTTTTACCGGTTGAGTGGCCGCAAAAGCCACGCAATCCTTTTGTGAATTCGGCCCTGAGTTTTTTTTAATGCTTGTTTTTTGGTGCTTTGAGCACCACAAGCCGAGTGCCATCTAGTTCCTTTAAAGAGAAGGCAGACACCTCTACGGCTGATATCTCTAACACTCAGCAACTCACACCAAAACAATCTAGAGTGATAAATAGCACTACAGCAGAGTCCTGCACAGGTCCAATTTTCAAGATCCGCCCCGACCCGTAACCCGGATTTAAAGTAATCATTTTGGGTCATATTGGCTGAATATTGAACAGCATATCGCCACAGTTAAGGTGCCAGTAAGTAAACAACGACCTGAATGAAGCAGCTCTCACAATAAAAACCTGAGTTCAGCTCCATCATCAACCCTCTGTGTTCTCCTCCCATACGAGTGTAAAAGCACTCGTATGTTACGTTTAATGCTTTTAAACTTTTAATCTATGTAAAGAAACTTTACATGTGTAATTTAAACTTTTAATCTATGTAAAGAAACTTTACATGTGTAATAATAGACTTACTTTCTGTCCAGAACGACGTTCAGCAGTTACGAGCCATCACGTGTTTTTAGAATCCATCGAGGAGAGAAGTAATCCATCAGGGAAACACTTCAGAAACATTATAAAGTGATAGTTGTACGTTTTATCCACTTATTTCTCAAATACCCGCGGGTACCCGACCCAGTGCAGGACTCTGCACTACAGGTGAGAGGAGAAATATGTAATTTTGAGTTTGGAGTGCACTGCCCCTTTAAAAGGCTTTCCTATATACGTTAATGTAGATCTCAACATCCTCCCTCATTGTTACTCTCGTCTCAATCAATTAAACAGCAAATTAACATCAGATTAGCTATAAATACTGTTAATAATTATTTAACCTGCTGCTTTGACCTTCCTCCTTTCCGATTTAATGACAGGCTTTTTATTTGTTGGCTTGACGAGTTGAGTGGCACAGTGGGAGCGGGCCATGTAAGAGCCTCTTGAAATAAACAGTAATTATAATAATCAAGACTCTTCTTCGTGAACTGATTCTGTTATGTCCTCCACCTCTTTGTGAAAAGAGCCTTGTGTAATAATGACACTCAACTTCTGCTCAGCCCAAACCAGACACCATCAAGCTATAATCCTGGAGGTTATTTCTGTAGGTCATCACCCCATTTTCTTATGGTAACATTTTCATAAGACACGTTTTTTAAACCAGTCAGTTTTAAATCCAGTTATGTTGTTATGGCAAATCAGAGTGATGGCCAAACTTCAAAATATATATATGTATAAATAAAAAGAGACCCAGGTTGTAAAAGAAACCTTGAATTCTCCTTTTACAACAATCCTTTATCAGTGAGGGCTATTATTTAAGATTGGAGAGTTGGTGAAGAGGCCTTGGGGGCCTGAGTAGTTTTTCAGTTGCAGGTTCTGGGTGTCCTCCGTGTCCTTGCTCACAAATCAGCAAATACAACAAAATATGACTCAGGAGCATGTAGATGCAATATTTCAATGTGCAACTGAACATAAGGGACATTTTTATATTTTATTATTCTACAACATTGAATCAAACTATTTAATGTTATGTGTTGTCACTAATCGAGAGAAAAATCCAAAACACAGGAGACTAAGCAATCATTCATAGGACACATCTGGTTCCATCCTGGTGCAGCCAGTTTGTTTTACAAGTCACAAATTAGTAAAATGGAGATCACCTATGTGTAGTTAATGGGTCTAACTGATTGTAGAGACCTGTATTTTTGGGGGGTCCATCTTTTGGTGAGTCAGTATTGTGGCAAAACCTGCACCATGAAGACAAAGGAACACTTAAAGCCACTCAGTAAAAAAGTGATTGGGTGTAGTAGAAGTAAGGGGAGAAATACAAGAAAACAATCCATTACTATTATTTAACTATAGCAGATGCCTTTGTACTCACTGTAGGTAATGATGTTACCAACATAACCGTGACGACCTGTACATTGCATCTTACCCAGTAACGAACAGTTTTCCAGGGATATTGAATAGATTAATGTTTTTTTCTGTGTAATGACTAAAATCAAGTCATATCTTTATGGCTTAGTTTCTTGCTGCTTTTTTATTTAACTATGAAAATACATCATCCATTTTAACCACAAGGATTTTTACATGTAGAGGGCAGACTGTATGAAAACAATGGATTTAGTTTTGTTGGCATTTTGGCCGTTGCCATCTTGGACTCATTTTCAGACGTAACCATATTTGGATGAGAGTGTGGAACTTTAGGTCTAAATTAAATTTAAATGGGTGAGTTACATAAAAATCCAAACCCCGTACAGTTGTCATGAATTTTGAAAGTAGCTGCAGAGACCAAAACCATTTTTCATACCAGGTGGTAAACATGTTGTAACAACTGGTGAACCAGGTGAGAGTGGACTTAAACACTCAACTCTGGAGACAGTTTGGGTAAAATAACACAGTCTTTACTGGTCAAAAGGTAGGTTTGGTACACAGAAGGACAATCAGTGGAGGCAAACAAATCCAACAGGGGTGAGGCAGAGGCAGAGGCAGAGCCAATCAGCAAGCTAAATCCAAAAAAACAAGAAAGGGACACAGGGAAACAAAAGGCTTGAGTGCTAGACACACAAGGAGCTAAGACAAAATGGCACTGAGAGAAAACAAGACACACACTAAATACTCTGGTGAGGGGAAGGATAACGAGACACAGGGGATAACGAGACACAGGTGAGGCTAATCAGGGCGGGACCGACAATCAGACACAGGTGAAGTCATCAAAAGGGAAAACACACAGGTGCAGGAAGTGAAGTGATCTGAAATGAGAGGAGATGTGAGCTTCAAAATAAAACAGGGGAGAGAAACTTGAGCTGTGACACATGTTCATTTCTGCTCTAAAGTTGGGCAAAAGTAAGCCTTCAGATATGCTACCTAGACCCCAGTGTTTCCACCACCTTAAACATTGCTCTTAAATGTGGGCGGTATTGTTGTCACTCACTGCTCCATCCAGCACTCACCGTATTTCCTCATTACAGGTGACACTGAGGGAAGTCTGAACCTCGGTTATTGTCCAGAGAACGGAGTTGCACGCCAACATTTTCAGAATGCTGCAAGAGGCAGCAAAACATCCTTTCATTTTATGGTTATAATTTACTAATAAAACTTCACGGTATGAACAGTGGTTACATAAGCCGCTACTAACAAATCAACGGACTGCAGTGTTCACAGCTCCACCTTTTAGTACCAGATCTGTGTGCTAGGTACCCTAACAGAGGGGGGACCAAAAATGGGGCTGGTAAGGCACTTCTCCATTGGTACCATCCACAGCTTTTCAAAGGGACACTGAAAAAAAGTGTCTCAAACTGATCTTAACTGCACCATACTGCTCAGTGGAAACGTGGATCATGATGTTGGACCTGTTTTTGGCACCAGCCTCAAGTGGCCATTTGAAGAACTGCAGTTTTTGCCACTTCTGCATTGGCTTCTTTTTCACTTGAAATGTCCTTGCAGTAGCTTAATAAAGTAGTCTATAAAAATCATTTGCAGAATTAAAGAACTGTCTTCCCAAGAAAAACAGCATAAGTTGTTTTAGCAAGTGCCCAAAAACAATGTGTGTTTACAGCCAGGTGACAAAGTCTTCTAGTGAATTATGGGTCTGGGTATCATCGGATAATTCGTAGTATTTGGAGTAAAGCAGCGTCCTCCTGATAAATCCTGAGCTCTGTCAGAGCTGTCTAAATAAATACTTCAGAAGCTAAAAGTTTAATTTCATGTTTCATAATATGGATGGTTGGTTTAAATATCATAGTATAACTGTCCTTTATGAAATTAAGACTGTGTAACGAGTTAGTATACTGTACAGGTCAGGCAGAAAATATAACAGTACTGCTAATTCTCAAACAGTTTCAGTTGGACGCTGCATCTCAACTGCTCACTTGTGCCACCGGCTGGTTGTTGTTGCACACTGCAGCTATTCCTGGATCAATTATTTCACCCCCTTCACTGTGGCTGCGGCATTGAAATGAGTAACATCTGTATATAAAATGCTTAACAAAGGACGACACAGGCTATTTCCACATATGTAATTAAGTAGGCTATTAATTCACACTACGCAACTAAATACTATATCACACATTTTTTGGATAAAATATATTTCATATGCATAGCATATGTAGGCCTATTTATTTATTTTATTAGATTCTGTGCTTGCATAATGTTGGGTGTTACATTTTTAATAGAATGGCCATTCTACCCATGAATATCATATATATATATATATATATATATATATGTATATATATATATATATGTATATATGATTCTACCCTCTTGGATTTTATTTTGACGTTTTTACACTTCACTTCCGCTTCCTGTCTGCCCACCGCGCTACTGTCTGTACCAAATGAGAAATGAAAAAAGGAATTTGCGAAAACCAAAATTGGTTTTCTGGTTTTTCGTTTGGAAACAAAAAAGGAATAGATCACATGATTTCGTTTTTCGTTTTTGGTTTAAAATGAAAAAGGAAGAAACCACGTGACTTCCGTTTTTGGTTTCAAACGCAGAAACGAATTGGCTGAATGTCCGCAGACCTGTTCAATATTCAATCCAAAAGGAATAACGGTAAAACGAATCGGCAAAAAACAAAAACGGGCCGGGTTTGATTGGTTTTTCATTATTTGATTCTGACACCAAAAATGTTTTTCTTGGGTACTCTTGTTTTTTTGTTTTGAATCAAATACAGATTTACCGTTTTTGGTTTTTGAATTACGAATGAATTACGAATTATCCGATGATACCCGGACCATTATGACTCTTGTTCGTTGAAAGCAAAGTTGGAAGTAGCCACAGAGGATGCAAAGGGTGGAGATGGAGGTGGATGGGTGAACAAAACATAATTGGAAACGTTTGTCTCCATTTCCCACCAACAAACACTCAACACTGGTATCTCTAAACCATGATTGCAATCATTCCCTGACCTTATCCAAGAAGTGTAACAAGCTTTTAACCATTCTAACCATAACAACAAAATCCCCCTAAACTTAAAGGTCCAGTGTGTAAGATTTCGGGGGATATATTGTTTTTTTGCTACCTTACAATGAGCTGTTAATATCTACATAAGGAGTAGGCCCTTCTCTATGAATATCATCATGTTGCACCACCATATTACTACAGTAGCCCAGAGTGGACAAACCAAACACTGGCTCTGGATAGGGCCATTTGCGTTTTCCTGTTGGCCACTGTAGTTAGCAGCCCCTCCATGATGAGTAGCTTTGAAAAAACAGAAGTTTAAAAAAAAGAAGTTGTATTTATTTTTTATTACACTGCTAAATTTGGTGACGTACAAGTTTAAATCACCAGGTCTGGTCGTTTTTGGAGAGGCAGAGACCTCTGTGGATAATTCAGCTTCAACCAGGAGAAGTTCCAGCTGGTTGCAATCTGCAATCCTCACCCCCAGATGCCACTAAATCCCCCTAAATCTTACACACTGGTCCTTTAACAAATAGTTATTTTAATCCAAATCATAATTTATATGTGTTATAATTTACCCACACTGTCCTACAAAGTCTGCTGTATGTAGCTCAAAGTTTAAGCACAAACTATTTTTGCCTTTCAGAAAAGAGGGCAAAGCTTTGCGTGATTATTTAAAGAATCCTTTTAGAAATATCATTTCTTCTCCACCCATAGGGAGAGCCAACCCTAAGTGCTACAGGCAAAAGGAAAAGAAAGAAGAGCATGATAATTTGTATTTTTTTTTAAACAGAGTGAACTAATGTCCCCCCAATGAGAAAAAAAGTATGCCATTCAATGTCTTGTCCCTATTTTGAAATGCAAATATGATCCATTAATGAAATGCTCATCACATACTTCACATATCTCGCCTTGGGTCCATTAGAAGTGATGTAACCTGCAGCAATCCAAATCTGCATAAGACTGACATATTTCATTGTGAATCTTCCTTCCCATTACTAATGTGTTTTGCAATCATTTTTTGTTGTTGCTTGTCTCAGCACTTAGCATGTGTGCTAATGTGATGAGGGTTAAACCTTGCAGACTCCAGATAAATGTTTTAATTTCTGCTTTGTTGCAGTGCAGTTTCCTTCTGATCATTTAATTCTGCTGATTAGGTCTGCCTCCCATGGAGCCACGTATTAATGCAGTTAGCATGGAAGAAATTACAGCATTGTTTTAATACCATTTCACAGAGAAAATGTAGTTAATTGTGTTGCAGAGAACAGTTTATCTACAAGTGTACTTTAAATGTAATGTGATTTCCTAACAAGGGAGGTCTTAGATTGTGAGAGTCAGCAAAATTACAGGCCTGCCTGGTTTGTCACCAGCAGACAGATGAAAGGCTGGAAATGAGGAACAACTATTTCTCTCATTGTTAGCAGTCAGCCTGGCAGCACAGCGTCTCATTTAAGCTGTCGGGCTGTCAGGCTCCGGTCTGCAGGATTCACATCAGTCTCAGCCAAACGGTTTTACCAGGCTAACTGTTAGTTTGACTTACACAATTATGAATGACTCAACAAAAAGCTTTTAGGTGATGCCTCGAAACTCAGAGAGAAAGTCACAAACTGAGTTAACGAGGAAAGCTGATTTACTTATAAAAGCTTTGAGACATCTGCTGTCAGTCATAGCTGAAGTGGGCATAATTTGGTCTGCTTTTACAGAGGAGATGATAAGCTTTGAGTAGCAGTTATTTATAAAGAAAACTAGAGCCACGTTCACTGCTCAGTGAGTTTGTATTATTTGTAGTTAAGAAACCAAACTGTTCAATAGACAGACGTTGAGGTCCTTCTCTTGGGATGGAAATATTGGTCTTGGCGGTCGATCTGCCCACCACTTTGGTCCTGTCTGGATCATGGCAATAGATGGATTTGTACAGACACTAATGGTTTCCCAGAGGATGATTCCTACAGATTTTGGTGATCTCCTGACTTTTCCTCTAGCTCAGTGATGTTAGCTATTTTAGTTTTTATTGAAATATCTTGATAGCTGGTAAAATGATTTCTGTGACGCTGGAGGATGAATTGTGAAAAATGTAATCCTCTGCTCTTTGATCTAGTGGCATCATTAGGTAAAATTTAAATTTGTCCAGTACTTTGGTTTATGGCCAAATAGTTGCAAAACAAACCTTGTGTCGAGTGCCAATTACCAAATGATAGCTTGCTAGCATGCTAAACTAGGATGATGAACATGGTCAACATTAAAATCTGCTAAACAGCATGTTAACATTGTCTCTGTGAGTATTTTATCACGCTAACATGTAGCTCCAAGCACCTCGGTGCCAAAAGTACTGTATAACCTCACAGAGCTGCTGGCCATGGACTTGTTAATCTCTGGAAGTTCTGGTGAAGCAAATATATTTTTTCCGAACATTTTGACATGAACTACTCATAATAGGTACTGTTTGTCATTTCTGATCATTTTAATCACGTTTTCTTCAATCCAAAGTAGCACTAAACACAAAGTACAGCTGAGGCTAATGGACAGTTCATTACTTTAGAAAGTACTTGGTCATAAACCAAAGTATCGGCCAAACTACCATTTTTACCTGATAATGAATTGAAATGTAAAGTTAAGGGATGATCCTCTGGGGATCATGAATGTTCAACACACTCTCACTCCGACCTGGTCACATATCGACAATTGGTCATGGACTCTCCAAGTCAAGATATGATGTGCAAGGTACCTTTGGTGCATTGGTTTGTTGATGTTCTGGGATGCAGTGTCAGCCGGTTAAAATACACTTCTGTTTTCATAGGAAATGTACAGTTTGCGTACAGTCTCTTTAGAAATAAATGCACCATGTCGGTACAACACCACATTGACGTTTTTTTTTTCCTTCAACAATACGTGGTTACGTTTTGCCAACAAAAGCATGTAGTTGGGTTTAGGAAAAAAAGAACAGGGTTTGGCGTTACAATCTTATGGGAGGTGAACACCAGCCTCGCGGGTGATTGTTGGACCCATCCACCACCCCTCCCACCGACCCTACTCGGACTTCCACTACCTTAACTTTTAGCGTTGTCCCACCGTGTTTCCCTCCTGATGCTCCCATGCACGGTTAAACAATAATGGTGTCCAGCCGTGTATGAAGCTGATGTGAAAGGAAGTTTTTGTTGGATGCTGAAAGTCACCGACCAAGTGCTGGTTTTTGACAACTCTAGAGTGAGACTAGGCTGAAATGTCCGTGCATTTCATGTAATAGTCTGGACCAACCGATTATGAAATTGCCATTCCTAAAGCCAAGCTGCTAACCTGGCAAAAAATGTATGGCCCACATAAGGAAATTTTTTGTCTTCACGTTTCTGCAGTGACATGTTAAGTGAGACTCACACACTCACATGTCATGTGTTTTGTTATCTTCATTATTGTGCAGGCAAGTTTGATTCCAAGTCCTTAAGGGTATGTTTTTGGGTTCAAGTTTTAAATCCAAGTTTGAATTTTATTTTGCGAAATGATTTATTTTGGTGTCAACCTCTAAATTAGAAAAGCTGCATAGTGTTGGCGGGGGTGCGTGCTCTTGTGTGCCTTTTAGTTTCCAGCAGTGTTTCCAGAGTCGAACAGTCACACAGTGTATAATACAAATAAACCTTCGTCTGCCTCTTCGGTAAAAGGGTAAGAAGTTTGTAAGGACACAAACAAACAAGCACAGCTGTTTTCCACTTGACGATGGCTGTTAGATCCAGCTCACTCTGACAGAGAGAGAGATCACACTGATCAGCAAGTCAGCTCTGACTGTCTGGGAAACTTCTACTCCTCTGAACCAGCGACTGTATATAAACATGGGCGACACGTCTCCACTTCCTTCCACTGTACACAAATGAAGCCAAATTATCCTGGATGCGGCTGCTGCCATCTTGCACTGGTGACATCATTTGGAGCCTGGGTCTGCACAGCAGCAATCAGGAAGTGAACCGCGGTATTAAGGTCCCACCCATGCACCAGTCTGACCCTACTGCAAGCAGCGCCATTGATTGTGAACTGATGTTACACCTTCTTTTTATCACACCAAAATGAACTCTTGAACATTCATTAGGGTAAAAAGAACAAGAAATTTGATTTTTGAGCTTGGCTCACGTCCCATGACGTAACATGAAGGGGGGCGTGCTTTATAACCTATACTGCAGCCAGCCACCAGAGGGCGATCAAGACATTTTGGCTTCACTTTCGGGATGCTGTCATGACGTCCATCTTCAAATACAGTCTATGCTCCTAACTCTTTTACCTTTAGTTTGTTGAAGTGATGGATGGTGCTCATCAGTATTCAGCATCTCTGGATCTGTTGTTGTGTCTCTGGGCACTCAGTTATTTCACTAAAATGGTAAACTGGATGATATACTGCAGATGGATGGACATTCTGTCTCTCTTGTAACCCTGGGCCTCAAGCGCAGAACACATCAGCTGCATCACAGTGCTGTCATTTGAATCACATCAACTGATGCTTCATACACACAGAAGAAGTAGCGGAGGTACAGTGGCTGGGATGTGCTGATCCAGGGCACGAATATGATAAAATTGCTGCCTTTCTAAAGAGCTGATGCCTATTGCTGCTGGAAAAATAGCCAAATATTCGAACTTACACAGGGACTAATGGCCGCAGGTGTTTTGGATAGTGTGATATGCTGCTTGTGTTTGTTGCCCTTTAGCCTTTTATTAAAAAACTGAAGCGAAACTGGAACTTCTGGGTTTGGTTCCAGATATAAAAGAAACCTATTGGAAAATCATATTTACATTTGTAATAATGGAAATGTTGCTCTTTAGTATGTCATGCAGTTTAATTCATTTGTCCAAAGAGGTTTAGTAAATATTAATAAAGGTGTTGTTTATGTAATATTTTTATAGTTATTGGTTAGTTAGTTTGTTTTGTAGTACTGTCAATAATGCCACCCAGGGATATAAACATATGATATACTACTACTACTACTCATAATAGTAATAATAATGATAATGAAATACATGAAACAAAAGAACTTGAAAAGAAATAAATGAACCTTGCAAATAAAGAAACCAACCAACTGAAAACTAATATCCCCACATAAACCAACCTCAAGAAAAAAAAAAGAAAAGAAACAAAAGACACACTGCTCGTATTCTGACAGAGAAACTCTTAACATTTCTGGTATACAGCTTTACCTCTTTCTGCTGAAATGAGCATGGACAGGGCCATGAAGCCGAACCAGCTGCATCACCAGATAACAAAGAAAAAGAGACTGTGAATGCAGATACAACACCACTAAGAGAAAAGACAGCAGTGGCACTGCGGAGTGAAGGCCAGGACTATGGAACAGGCCATCACCATGATGAGCAGCCTGGCATGTAGGTGTCTGCACACTACATGGAAACCGGGAGTTAGACTTGAATTAAAAGTTGGCTCATGCAAACTTGTATATACAGGAGAGCAGAGGTGCAGTTTCCCAGACGGCGGGAGAATGAGAGCAGCAAGGCTGCAGCGTGCTCACTAATAACAGCAGAACAGAGACCAAGAAAAGTTACGCATAGCTGGAGGCCAAACAGAAGCCTCAACACAAGAGAATGAGCCAGCACACCTCAGCAGAAGAAAAGTCCTGTTAAGCAAGACCTTGAGGTGGACAATATCCCCTGGATCTGCCACCTGGAGATCAGCCAGCTGGGCCAATGTAATGCCATGACACATGCTGCGAATGTTCGGTACAGGAAAAACTCACAACCTTACAATCACCAAGAACCCAAACGTGAAGTGACACAGTGTCTGAAATAGCCACGCCAAACTATGGACCATGCCACTGACATGGAAGCCAGGTAGAAAAATGCATATCCTCAGCAGTGCCGCCCAGTAATTAGGGCTCCGGGAAGTCATCACATGCAGCCCAGTGATGATACAGGAGTTGTTGACCTTCATATACTGGATGTGGGTGCAACAATAGCACACCTTCATTGCTTTTAAAAAATGATCTCAGAAGCAAAGAAAAAAGCAAAGAATGATGAAGGAAAAGGAAAAACAATTCTGATGACATCAAATCTGTGCTGGAAAATCTTTATATTTGCTCAACGATTACCATTTGTGATAAAAAAAAAAAAAAGTCTTTGAGATGTGAGATTTCTACTGCTGCAGGCACAGTCAGTTTTGCTGTTGAATTAATCTGTTGTCAGTCTACAGCCGTCTGTCAATAATTGAGTAAAGAAACTGTGCATTCCTTGTTGCTCTGTTTCAAAAATGCTTTGTAGATCCATGTGTCCGTGTCTGACAAAGCCCCGGCCAGTGGCTGACAGTTCAGCAGCCTTTTACCTTCATTTTACTCTAAGCTTTCTGTATTTTGTGCTTTACTTTTTTTCTTGCAGTCTCACCTTTTTAAATGTCACTACTCCTCCGAGGAAAATCATCCTCGCCTGTTCAAACACCTCTGCTTCTTCTAACCAGCTTTTCTTGCCAAGGCCGTGCACTCACGACACATCCCACCAGGGTTTTACAGCGCTCATTTCACCTCTCTACACTAATTCTTCTGTGTTTTGCAGTCAGCGCTCCACTATAATCCACAGCTTGCTCTGTGTCTCTGTCAGCTTCAGGCCTGGCTGGATGGAGATGAAGAGACAGTAGCATTGTAAAAGGTTTTAGGATCTATCAAAATCTATACAGGTTGCTGTCTTTAATTAGATAATCAGGAGTGAAAAAAATTCACTTTGATGAATGGTCAATTGACATTCTTTCAACTAACACGCATCAGTATTTCTTTGTAGTTTACGGAACTAGGAAATGTGCTCCTTAGCCCATTTACTCAGGAGCATATCACCAAAGACTCTCTTTCCTTTGTTCCGTTTGTAAAGGACTTTCTGAGCATTGCCATCTGTTAACGTGTTGTCGGTTTTCAAACATTCTTTAAAAATATAAGCCATACCAGAGATCTGGCTGGGATGTTTTCAGTAATTTACTAATATTAATTTCTTAATTTGAGCAGTAGTTTGCTTGGAAAAGTCTTTTAGTTTATGGCATCTTTTTTGAAGATTGAGAATTGGGAGGACATTCAATTTTCACATGCTCAACACATCCAAGAAGTAACAAACACATCAGGGGTGAGCAGAGGATGTGATATGGAGAGATGATAATTCAATGGAGATTTACCAGTATATAATTGTAAACTACCACACAAAGCCATGAATCCCTTTTGTCTGAAGATGCTGCAATTATCTGAGCTTGAATGGAAATGCACAGACAAACTCTGAAGTGTCTGCAGAGAGGAGACGACAGGGGTGGAGCCAAACCTAAACATTCTGGGTTCAGCCCAACCCCAAGATTTTTTACCTATTGATGGCAGCTTTGTGTACTGCTTTCCAAGTCATTTAAAGCAACACAATGGAGTTTTTGAGCCCTCAAAAAATATATATCCAAGATCCTTGTGATGGCACATCAACTCACAATAGGTTGGATGACAACTGCGTCATTGCTTGAGAGCGTCTGTTTCGCTTGCACTGGCACTATGCAGTTTCGGAGTTCGGGTAGGAACCCGGACACAAAAAGGGCCATAAAATTTGGCTGCTTTACGGCATACGTCATATCCCCCTCCTCATCATATCCCCCTCCTCGTCATATCCCCACCTCTCTTTAGAGTAGCGTAGCTGAACCAAGGTGAACTAAGTTAGACGTGGTTGTCATGGCTGAAGCGACAAAGAAAAGGAAGAAGGTGAAGGTGGAGGAGACAAAGAAAAGAAAACGGGAGAGCGATAAAACAAGAACTTGAACAAGGCCCGGCTTTCGCGCGCTGGCGAGAGCCGAAAGAAGAGGAGGGATGCCCGACCGATGGTGACCTGGCGCTGTTACTGCTGCTACCCTCTACTTAGGAGACTCACTGTCTGCAGGTCGGCTGCCTCAGGTACATGTTCAGATAAAGTGTTAGGCTACATACAGACAACTTTCATTTTAGTTTGTCTTTAACACTTGTTAGCACCGTGAGCGCAATGTACTTGTGTCGACCGCGATCGTAAATCATAATAGCGGTGAATGAGAGACTGCGGACCAAGCAGATTGAAATATGGCTTTCTACATGCTGATCACATGTATTGATAAAGTATTGGCTTGGCTGGCAGAGGTTTTATTGTACTTACTCACAGTAACAAGCGTAGCTGTCGTCAACTAGAGTAATCTTGAAGTTATATTCCCTTCATCTGCACCGCGGCCTCTCTGCTGTTGTCTGACTTCACTCTGTTGAGTTTGTGTGTATGTGTGTGTGTGTGTGTGTGTGTGTGTGTATGCACGCGTGCGCATTGTGAGGAGGAGGTGCATGCAGAGAGCAAATCATTTCTGAGTTTCTAAAATGAATAAGTAAATAAAGCAATCGGCCTAATCATGTATGTGCAAAATGCTATAAGGCTACTTTACCCGATCTGAAGACATGATGATTGCGCATTACACGGCCAGCTTCAGGAAGTTCACTGGTATCGTTGGCTTGTCAACAAATGCACGTGCAGAAAAATGTTTGCGACAGTTGTAACAGACAATACCTTTTTTCGTCTGTAGGGGGACCCCGTGAGGTAAAAAGCACAATCCTACATTGTGTTGCTTTAAGTTTACTAGTCCATACCCATTGAGTGCACAGTTGCCCACGTACAGTTTCACATGGTGTGTGTTTGGGATACAGGTCATAGGAAATTGCAGATTAAATAGTCAACTGAACCCATTAAGAAGAGCCGGTAAGCCTTATTTGACAGGAATACATTCCTGTCTGTGTCTGTGACCCATGTTCAACCCACAACCGGCGGGATTCGCCTTTCGTTTCTGCTGCTGGTTGAAATCTGTACTCACACAGTGTGCTGAATGATTTATTTTGCTCGCACAAAACTATTTTTAGTCGCAAATGCGAGTGCGGTGATGGACGGAGTAAAATATCGCCACACTGCCGACATTTTACTCTGTCCATCACCGCACGCTGTTTGATTGCGTTATCAAAACACACCGCTATTATTTGGCCTTGCTTTTCATTTATTCCACCGAATACCGAATGTGTGTTTTTTTGCAATATTCGGCCGAATATATGCGGTTACCGAATATTCGGTGCATCCCTAAAAGTTTCATGTCTCTACGACATACGGGGCATGAGATATGCCCATTCAAAGTTTGCAATTTCAATCGGTTGCTATAGTGCCCCCCCTTTGGCCAATTGATGTAATATTGCTTCATTCACAAACTCCCATGACCCTCTACCACTGTGCCAAATTTCACATGGATTGACCAAGTCAGTGAGGAGAAAAATGTGGAACAGACAGACAGAGTTTTTGTCATTAAATAGTAAGATAGAATGCCTAAAAATATGTACATCATTTGGGAAAAACATGATAGTTGCAAAGGAAAAAATCATTCTGTGGAGCCTAATTCCTATTTTGTATCTAATTGTTCTCCAACTTTCTTCATCATTTTGAAACCATACAGTAGTGGAGAAAATACATAACTCTATTACTTGAGTCAAAGTACAGACATGCCTGTTATATAGATGAGTTAAAGTACCGGAGAACTTGCAAAAAAACTGCCCAATCTGAGTAACACATCTGTGAGATAGAGGTATGGGAACACCACTTCAACAAACAAACCACACGTGGAACTTTATGATCACAGTTTATGGACTTTTACATTTTAAAGAAGAATAAAATATCATTCACTGACCTCAAAGCAAATGTGACTAGAAATGAGAGCCTTCATAGAAATATAGTGGGGTCAAACATACAATATTTGTCTTTCAAATGTAGTTTCTGAAAAAAAAAACAAGTAAATTGCAGATACTCAAAAAGTGTACTTAAGTTCAGTACTTAAGTAAATGTACTTGATAGTTGTCCACTGCTGAAACCATAACACAACAAATGTTGACTAATTTTCACTTCTGCCACCTAAAAAGAGGCAAAAATTGTCTGATGTTTTTAAGTTACATAACATAGGTAGAGTAGGAATTTGGCATAAACAGCATTACTAATCTTAAAACGTATTTTTGTTATGCTATGCTGGAGTAGAGTTCACAGAATGAATATTTAGCTGACAAATCTGCTGCATTTAAATCCATGCCATAATAATCTAGGCTGTTCAAATTGCAATTCAGGGATCTCTGACATGCCAAGTATATGCAGTCTTCAATGCTATGAACTGACTATAATACCAACAGAAAACATGTACTAATTTATATTAAATTTATTTAAGGATGGAAGAATAACAGGATAAGACATGGGCATGTATCATTAACTCAATGATTCAAAGTTAAAGGCCTTTTAAAAACCTAAGGGATTCGGGGCTTTTGAAAGAACATTCAGGGCTTTGTCTTTGTGAGAGGAGTTACAGCGGGTAGACTTAGGTGGATATGACAGGCTATTCAAAACTGTCAACAGCCAGTGGTTTATAGTCTCAGGTAATGAAAATCCCTCTGTGCTTGAAATGAAGTACAATAATGTTGACAAAGTAATCTCAGCTGAAGCCTTGTTGTCAGAGGAGGGAGACAGGACCTGGCACCTCTGAATGGGTTGTGAATAATTTGAACTGGAAATACATTTAAAAGTTAGAGAGAAAGCGAGAAACAAAACAAGATGACAAAAGAAATTTAATGCTTACTGTATCTCTAGTTGTGTCTTAACATCACACACAGACACTCAAAAGTCCATTAATGTAACTCAGAGCCAAGTCCTGGACAAATAGATTTAGAAATCTGTTTACTGGGCTAATTCTCAATTTTACCATTCAATGATGATTAAAATGACGGTAAAAAATAAAATAGTAACCACAAATGTATACAATCATCAGTACAAGTAACAACCACAAGGAGACATAAAACAACCACAGGGAGATGTAAAACAACCACAAGGAGACATAAAACAACCACAGGGAGATGTAAAACAACCACAAGGAGATGTAAAACAACCACAAGGAGACATAAAACTACCACAAAGAGATTTAAAACAACCACAGGAAGATGTAAAACAACCACAAGGAGACATAAAATAACCACAAAGAGATGTAAAACAACCACAGGAAGATGTAAAACAACCACAAGGAGACGTAAAACAACCACAGGGAGACATAAAACAACAACAAGGAGACATAAAACAATGTTAAGGAGACATAAAACAACAATAAAGAGAGATAACAACCACAGAGTAGTAAATCAACTACAAAGTGACGTAAAACAACCACTAAGAGAATTAAATCAACCACAAAGAGACGTAAAACAACCGAGGGATGTAAATCAACCACTAAGAGAAGTAAATCAACCACAAAGTGATGTAAAACAACCAAGAGACGTAAATCAACCACAAAGTGACGTAACACAACCATTACGAGATGTAAATAAAAAACAAAGTGACGTCAAACAACCACACAGTGACGTAAAACAACCATAAGGAGACATAAATCAACAACAAAGTGGTGATGTAAAACAACTATGAGGAGACATAAATCAACAACAAAGTGACATAAAACAACCATGTAGAGACATAAACAGTGACGGACTGGCCATCTGGCATTCGGGCAAATGCCAGAACAGCCGCATGGTCCTCCTATATTATAGCTGTGCAGTGCTCTTGTCATGTTTTGGTGAAGCTATTGTAATATGCATTGTGGCTGCTGTAACATTTATTATGGCTTATAACACATGGGGTCCTTCTTGTTTCTGTTGTAACTAGTGCTTTTGATAGAGCTATTGAAATGTGCACTGTGGCTGTGCAGTGCTCTTTTCATGTTTTGGTGAAGCTATTGTAATATGC
>NC_065515.1:28379749-28380793 GCF_006386435.1 Epinephelus moara
TAAAACAACCACTAAGAGATGTAAATCAAAAACAAAGTGACGTAAAACAACCATGAAGAGACATAAATCAACAACAAAGTGATGTAAAACAACCAAGGGACGTAAATCAACCACAAAGTGACATAAAACAACCACTAAGAGATGTAAATCAAAAACAAAGTGACGTAAAACAACCATGAAGAGACATAAATCAACAACAAAGTGACGTAAAACAACCATGAAGAGACATAAATCAACAACAAAGTGACGTAAAACAACTACACAGTGACTTAAAACAACCATGTAGAGACATAAATCAACAACAAAGTGATGTAAAACAACCAAGGGATGTAAATCAACCATAAAGTGACGTAAAACAACCACTAAGAGATGTAAATCAAAAACAAAGTGATGTAAAGCAAACATGAAGAGACATAAACCAACAACAAAGTGACGTAAAACAACTACACAGTGACGTAAAACAACCATGAAGAGACATAAATCAACAACAAAGTGACATAAAACAACCATGTAGAGACATAAATCAACAACAAAGTGATGTATAACAACCAAGGGATGTAAATCAACCATAAAGTGACGTAAAACAACCACTAAGAGATGTAAATCAAAAACAAAGTGATGTAAAGCAAACATGAAGAGACATAAACCAACAACAAAGTGACGTAAAACAACTACACAGTGACGTAAAACAACCATGAAGAGACATAAATCAACAACAAAGTGACATAAAACAACCATGTAGAGACATAAATCAACAACAAAGTGATGTATAACAACCAAGGGATGTAAATCAACCATAAAGTGACGTAAAACAACCACTAAGAGATGTAAATCAAAAACAAAGTGACGTAAAAACAAACATGAAGAGACATAAATCAACAACAATGTGATGTAAAACAACTACACAGTGACGTAAAACAACCATGTAGAGACATAAATCAACAACGAAGTGATGTAAAACAACCACTAAGAGATGTAAATCAACAACAAAGTGATGTAAAACAACCACTAAGAGATGTAAATCAACAACAAAGTGACGTAAAA
>NC_065515.1:28382291-28386206 GCF_006386435.1 Epinephelus moara
GGCCGCGGTGCAGATGAAGCGAATATAACTTCAAGATTACTCTAGTTGACGACAGCTACGCTTGTTACTGTGAGTAAGTACAATAAAACCTTTGCCAGCCAAGCCAATACTTTATCAATACATGTGATCAGCATGTAGAAAGCCATATTTCAATCTGCTCTGTCCGCAGTCTCTCATTCACTGCTATTATGATTTACGATCGCGGTCGACACAAGCACATCGCGCTCGCGGTGCTAACAGCAAAGTGTTAAAGACAAACTAAAATGAAAGCTGTCTGTATGTAGACTAACACTTTATCTGAACATGTACCTGAGGCAGCCGACCTGCAGACAGTGAGTCTTCTAAGTAGAGGGTAACAGCAGTAACAGCGCCAGGTCACCATCAGTCGGGCATCCCTCCTCCTTTTCTTTTCGTCTCCTCGGACAACACCTTCAGTTTCTTCCTTTTCTTTGTCACTTCAGCTATGACAACCACATAACACATAACATAACTTCGTTCACCTCGGTTCGCCTGCGCTACTCTAAAGAGAAGAGGGGGATATGACGAGGAGGGGGATATGACGAGGAGGGGGATATGACATATGCCGTAAAGCAGCCAAATTTTGTAGTCCTTTTTGTGTCTGGGTTCCTACCCGAACTCCGAAACTGCCTAGTGCCAGTGCAAGTGAAACAGATGCTCTCAAGCAATGACAGAGGTGTCATCCAACCTATTGTGAGTTGATGTGCCATCACAAGGATCTTGGATATATATTCTGAGGGCTCAAAAACTCCATTGTGTTGATTTAACAAAAACTATCTCTCATTTCTTTAGTTTGTCATTTATTTAGTTTCATTTCTTTAGTTTATAACTCAGAGTGAGATTCAGATTCTGTATACCATATTAATAGCATAACAAAATAAGATCTACCACATATTACACATTTAAACGGTTTCCAAGTACAAAAAATATACCCTGGGATCTATATATATAAATGAACAGGTGATTTCCCTCTTTTATAGCAAAATCCTCAATGTTTGAGTTGTTTTTTTCCACCTAGACCTTTATGCTCTTCCATGTCTCCTCTAGTCATCACGCTGTAACCTGTGACAGGCTGTTATACTATGATAACTGTTGCACATTCACATTTATGTTGTTTTTGGTCAAGCTGTGAGTGGCACATAGGTTTACATTACCAAAGGTTTACAACAAAATCACTTGATGACACTGACTCGCTCCCTCTGAGTGATAGGTTGCTAAAAGAGTCTGAGAAGTCTGGGGCTCTTCATAAAACATTCAGTGTGCCCAGGCCTCATGACGCCACAGTTTATTCCCAGCTACTGAAGCTGCTCCTCTTTTTGGAACCAACGCAAAGTTGGAAATAATTTCACTTTCAGCCATGTTTGTTGTTGCCGTGGGTAACAGTATGACGTCAATATGTCAAGTCAAATATCACAATATGAATTTTTCATATGATATCAAAAATCATGCCGGTATTATCCTGAAAGAGATGATATGGCACACACCTAGTGCCATGTACCTCCTTATTTTGTCAATGAAACTTGACACGGGGTTACCATGGCGCCAGGGTTTGTCCAATCAGTAACCTTAACTATTGGATAATAGATTTAGTTTTCCTGGTTCCCTCAGTCGAAAGTTTACTGACCCCGTTGGGAGAGTACCCACAGTGGAAACACTAGCACCCTAATTTATTATTAATAATTCTGCAACAACCAGCCAAGAACATTACCAAAAAAGTATCACAATCAAAAATATTTAAATTGATTGTTGAGTGATTGTTGAGTCCCATGTCCAGGCCATTGAATACCAACGCTTTAGCTTGGTAGTCGGACCGAACCACCTGAGCACTGGTGTTTGACATCCTGGGAATGAGACTCAACAATCAACTATCCTCCTCCAGAGTTACACACAGAACTTTTAAAGTAAACTGCACAACATAAATTAAATTCTGAACTACTGTCTGCAAGAGAGAGCTACGTCTCATCCTTACTTGTAACGATGCTTTGATTGAATTCCTTGAATGTCTCATGATTTGTGCATGTGGTGCACCAAATGAATTCCTCCCACAAAGTGCCAAGTGAAACAGAAAAGTCTGTAGCGAGCTCCTTCTCCAGGGAAACCTGGATTCACCAGCAATGAGTGAACACCATCACTGTAGTCACCTCTTTTACACTCCAAGAAGACATTACTGTCAAAGATTTTATTGCTATGTTAGATTAAGTTTGAGTAATGAATTCTGGGTAATAAAGTCCCTCAAACCCTTAAAACTTAAAACACTTGGGTTTGCTGTGTAAAATTTCTAGTGTAGTGTAAATATGAGACACTGAAACAAAAGCCTGCACCAAGTAAAGTATGTGCCATGCCTGGATCAGCTCAGTCATTATTTATGACAATAAATCCATCTCAGAATGTGCTGCCACTGCAGCTGGTAAAATATTTAAGCTGGACAATGGACATGGCAATAAAAGATTCCTCACCTTCTCTCCTGTTGACCTTAGCAAAGACCGGCCCATGGCTGCTGGTTAGCTGGGAGGAGCTTCTGAATGACGACAGCGGCAGATTGGCCACCAGTGGGCTGTCACATACCTCTGTTAACCAATGAGAAAGCACAAAAGACAGATAAGGATCATGGATTGTTTCACTGAACCTACACACCACCCTGTTACAGTGTCACTATAATATTGTTGAAGAGCAGAGTGAAGAAAGTGATGAAGTGTCCTTCTAATTGAAAGGTTAAACTTGAAGCTCTCTTCAGTTTCCATAACAGATCATTTTAGGCTGGGGCAGATAGTGGGTCACACAGAGCAGGAACATGAATAAGACAACTTGGTGTCTGGGGGAGAGGAAACTCAGTGGAGACCTTTTCATGCCTCATACACTTTGATGTTTAGAAATGTCAAGGGTAGGAATTCCAGTTATAGTTGAGTACAAATTGACTCTGAATATGTGACCCATGAACAGTTAGTTTCTGCAAAAGAATGTTATTATATCAAAACGGATTATTTTGAGGTTACGGATTATTATGATGTATGTACACATTACACCGATGCACCAACAGACAACACCATGGAAACACTCTTTTCACTGGGACCTATAGAAACAGAAAGTGACGGTAGATTGCAAATCCTGAAGTATCAAAATAAAGGATACAAATGTGCCAATGTGAAATATTATCAAACAGAACGTATGTTAAGTATTCAGTATTTTTCTGTATTGTAGTTATTACAGGAAGTCACTGGTGGTTACTATATCAATCTGTCATTTTGTGTGTCTGTTATATGCTTAGTGTGTCTTTGAGGTTGTTTTACATGTTGTTGCTCTCTTTGTAACAGATTTACATGTCTTTGTCATTGTGTGTCTTTTTGTAATTGATATACATATCTTTGTGGTTATATTATGTAAACTTGTGGTTGTTTTACATCACTGTGTAGTTGTTTTACGTCACTTTGTGGTTGATTTACGTCCCTTGGTTGTTTTACATCACTTTGTTTTTGATTTACATCTCTAAGTGGTTGTTTTACATCACTTTGTTGTTGATTTATGTCTCTTCATGGTTGTTTTACGTCACTTTGTTGTTGATTTACATCTCTTAGTGGTTGTTTTACATCACTTTGTTGTTGATTTACATCTCTTAGTGGTTGTTTTACATCACTTCGTTGTTGATTTATGTCTCTACATGGTTGTTTTACGTCACTGTGTAGTTGTTTTACATCACATTGTTGTTGATTTATGTCTCTTCATGTTTGTTTTTACGTCACTTTGTTTTTGATTTACATCTCTTAGTGGTTGTTTTATGTCACTTTGTGGTTGATTTACGTCCCTTGGTTGTTTTACATCACTTTGTTGTTGATTTATGTCTCTACATGGTTGTTTTACGTCACTGTGTAGTTGTTTTACGTTACTTTGTTGTTGATTTAT
>NC_065515.1:28389084-28413472 GCF_006386435.1 Epinephelus moara
GTGAATGAGAGACTGCGGACAGAGCAGATTGAAATATGGCTTTCTACATGCTGATCACATGTATTGATAAAGTATTGGCTTGGCTGGCAAAGGTTTTATTGTACTTACTCACAGTAACAAGCGTAGCTGTCGTCAACTAGAGTAATCTTGAAGTTATATTCGCTTCATCTGCACCGCGGCCTCTCTGCTGTTGTCTGACTTCACTCTGTTGAGTTTGTGTGTATGTGTGTTTGTGTGTGTGTGTGTGTGTGTGTGTGTGTGTGCGTGCGCTCGCTGTGAGGAGGAGATCAGTCCTGACGTGCAGAGAGCAACTCATTTCTGAGTTTCAAAAATGAATAAGTAAATAAAGCAATCGGCCTAATCATGTATGTGCAAAATCATATAAGGCTACTTTACCTGTTCTGAAGACATGATGATTGCGCATTACACGGCCAGCTTCAGGAAGTTCACCGGTATCGTTGGCTTGTCAACTAATACACGTGCAAAAATATTTTTGTGACAGTTGTAACAGACGATACCGTTTTTCGTCTGTAGGGGGACCCCGTGAGGTAAAAAGCACAATCCTCCATTGTGTTGCTTTAAGTTTTTACTGAATATTTGAAGGCAAACTGTTTGGTTAATATGTAAAACTATATCATTTTTTTGTTTCAGTTCTATTTTTTTTAAATGAATACTAAATCTTTTTTTTTGTTTTACTAATTTGTCACATCATCAAGAATGTCCTTATCACAAAAATATGGTGATATTATTTTAGGGCCATATCACCCACCCCTAAATGGCAGTATTAGGACAAAGGATGGGCATTTCTTGGTGTTTTTAACGTGAAAAAGTTTTAATGCTAATAGCTTTGTTGTAACTTTAGCGTTGGCTTCCTGACTGGTAAAAGAAGATCGATACAAAGGGAGACAGTGTGTGCATGAGCTGAAAGCATGAGGGAGACAGAGAATAAGAGAGAGAGCGTACAGAGTACGTAAAAAAGTGAACCAAAGAAACAGAACTTTACACACACTAAATCAGCAAAGTTTTGATTACATTTTTCTCAAGAAGCATTCAAACAACATCAGGGTGTTTGTGTCGTTTCCTTGTGTGTGAAAATTACATTTGTTGCAGTGTGTTTTTTTTAAATGCATCATTTTTCTAATTTTCTGAATCTTCACAATTCGTCAGATGCACACATAAATAGGAATGTGCAAAAGGGACTTTAAGGTTTAGTTCCTTTTATTCCATAGTTCCTGGGACTACTTGGTTGAAAAGCTCTAAATGTAAGAGGTTTCCTTTAGCTCACACTCCACAGGTAACACTCATCTCTAACCTTTTCTCTTACAGCTGTGACCTTTTACACTTTTTCCACAGTTGTGTTTCAAAGCATAAACAGTGTGGGGTTTGGGGTGCCGTCTAACCACAAAAAGTTTCGGCTTATGCAGCTTTAAACTTGATGCACTCGGTCAGTTGTTGATATTAACTGTCAAAAAGCACCTTCAGGCCAGAGAAATGTTGGGAACAGAGAAAAAGCAAAGTCCCTTGACTGAATCTCCCTCTTTCAGCTGAGATGTGTTGGGTTTTGTTCTGTGGGCTGCAGTGGTGCATCATCCCCTCAGTACAGGAGGGAGTCTTTGGCTCTCTACAGGACGCAGAGCAGCGAACATCAAAGGCAAACCTCAGCTGGATTCACACAATCTGAGAGATACCTCTGTGGTGGCAAGGGATAAAGAGAGGGAGGCAGAAATAATACAAAGATAGATAGATAGTTTGAAAGGACAGCAGTTACTGCCAACCATTTATATTGTATATAGAAATGCATTGGAATTATATTAGACTAGTACATCAAAAACTCTCCACGGGGCCTCCACCTCTCAATAGGGGTATAAATCCGAGTTGTCATTCACCCACCACAATAAAAATTCAAGAGGGAGTGCTCGACCAGATGCTGATGTGGGGCTTTGTTAAGGGCTATCACGGCTGGTTTTGGAGCTTTTGGGAGGGAATGGTTTGCAGATTTCTCCATTTACAGAACTCAGTGGCTGAGTGTGGTGCCAGAGCAGAGAATCATCCGGAGTCCAGGATTTCTTTTTCTATTACTCTTACTGTAAGAATAATTTGGTCAACTTGGAGTCAAATTGAAGATAAGCCAGCTGAATGTTTTTTTTCCTCAATAAGTTTCATTGTGATGCCTGCACAGTTTTGTTTTTTTTTCTCCCCTGTAAACATTCCAACACATTACAGGATATTGATGTAAGAGAGAAATTGTTGTGCTCAGTTCTTGGGTCTGTAGGCACCACTGCAACTTAAAGCCAATCATACAGCTGGACCTGTTCCAGCCACCCACAGCAGTGGTTCCCAAAGTGGGGCGCCTTTAAGAGCGTCCAAGGGTGCCGCAGGATTTATCATATGATTGTTTATGTATTGCATATTTTTAATAACGTTTTACCACGTTATAAAAATGAGGGGTATTTACATAAGCTATACTTTATATTGCATTTTGAAACACATCATAACAGAGGAAAAAAGCGAGAGATAAAAAGTCATATTACAAACTCTGTTTATGGAAGATGCATATAGAGTGCACAGATCTTAAAGTTTTGTTGGAACCTGATAATATGTGGCAAACATGTATGTTGTCTGGAGGATATAGCAATGGCATACTTTTGTCTTGCCTCTGATTATCTCAGCGTATGAATGTCTCAGGATTCTGCATCAGTATGGTTACATGCACAGAATGGTTTGGTTTTTGCCCTTATTCCAGAAAACACAATATTCATAATAAGCTGTTTACATGGCTAATGAAAATGAATATTCCGCTAATACTCCTGTTTACATGCAGCTGTGCATACTCCGATTAACATGCCCCAAAATGTTGTTCATCACGTCAAATTACAGAAAAGTAGGACAGCTCGTCATTTTGCATCAAAAAAAGGAGTTTTTCAGTTTTCTTCATGTGGTTGACTTGTTCGACTGTGTGAACACAGCCTCCCTCTTTCCCTCCTTTAGCCACCTTCTTGAAAAAGTTGGTGTTGATATTCAAGTCTGTCATAATTAAAAGTAGATGTGTTTTTCCTTCTCACCAGAGATATAGGCTTTTCTTTTGGTCATGCATTTCTACCCCAGTTACCACTGTTTGCAAATTGGTTTGTGCACAGCGTATCCATGACAAAGTACGGAGCCAACCGTGAAAAGACAAGAGGTCGTGTGTTGCAAAAATCAAAACCCCAGTTGAGACGCATATTCTGAATGGGCTGTACACATGTCCAAATAATGCTATTATTAAAATCCAAATAATACCAGCATATCCCACACCTTAATTGGAAAATATTAAATTTGGAAAAGGGCCTAATTTGGAAAATTTAAACAGAATATGCTGTTTATATGGCCATTGTCATATTCCGAATAATAACGGAATATTAGTATGCATGTAATTTTACAATGACTCTTGTTCAGCTGGCAGGTAAAGTCATTAATGACCCTCTCTTAATGGCAACCTGTCGAAGTATGTCATCCATCTCAAAGTAGTTTGAACAGGTTCAAAAAATCTCTATCAGTTGCCAAGTGGCCAGCTTGGATGTAGAGGTTACAAAACTCCCACATGCCTCCTTGGCCGTCACTGCTGCCAGTTAGTCCCATCTTGGCTGGTCAGCCCATATGGGGGCTGGCACTGACAGGACTGTTCACACTTGGCGGCCATTTAATCCCATTGCGGTGCTGCCTTCACTTCCAGTGTAATGCCCTGCTATGGCTGGACACTGAATGGGGCCAACAGCAATGGGAAGAAGCAATGGCCCTGCACTGGCATTTAATCTCTTAAGTCCCAGGTGCATAACAATGTGCAAAGTGGACAATTAGCATGTCATAAAGTTGGGGAGAAGCCAAAGATGGGAGCTTTGACACGGAGCTCAGCAGGGTCACTCTAACAGACGGCTCTGGTTTAGAGGCCAAGGAGGCATAAGCTCAAAGCTGACGGCCTCAGCAACAGACTTCATTATGGTCGGGATGGTTTTTGTCTCCAACAAGGGGAAAAACTGTTGATGTGCACTACAATGCTGGAGAGGAGTAAGACTAGGCCAAAATGAGCAACCGTTTCCTACAGTAAAACATCACTTTGAATTAAAAGCAGCTTCTATGTTGAATAACAAGTCTGTTGATGTGGACCCATGTGAGCTCAGTCTGCATTCCGAGCCACCAAGCCAAAATGAGCAGATAAATGATTACTCTCAAATATCACCAGAGTGTATGGTGCAGAAAATCTGAGCATAGTGTTGAGGATATTGTTTGTTCTCTAATAAAGAGAAACAGCAAAATTACAGTAACTAATGTTACTTCTACATCACATTGAAAACCTAGAATTAGCACCTCATGGTTACATGCCTCCATGAACCAGTGCCTTTTGCAGTCACAGCTTACATCCATGTCTGTCCAGACTCATACTGTATGTAGTCATGACAATGCTTTGAATATGGATGTTGCTGCAAAGAAGCTACAAATTTCAGAACATTAATGTGTCATGCACATCTTCAACCCGGCAGCAAAGAAAATCTATACAATCAGCACAGTTTCAATGTGGACACCCAAGATTACTGTCATCAATTCAGTATCTGACCAAATCTCTCCCCTTCTGTTCCTGAGTGATGGCATTAAATAATTGCCAGAAAAGCATTTTTTGCAGATAACTATGGTGTCACAGTGAAGCTGACCTTTGACCTTGGACATAAAATGTTTTATCTTTTTATCCTAAAAGACATTTGTGTGAAATTTTGTCATAACTAGCATATGAATTTTTGTGTTATGGCCAAAAACATGTTATTTGAGGTCACAGTGACCTTTAAAAACCAAAACCTGATCAGTTCACCATTAAGTCAAAGTGGGCATTTGTGCCAAATTTGAGGAAATTCCCTCAACTTATTCTTGAGATATTGTGTTCACGAGAATTAGAGGGTTGAGGTCACAGTGACCTTTGATCACCAAAATTTAATCAGTTCATTGTTGAGTCCGTTTGGATGTTTGTGCCAAATTGGAAGAAATTCCCTCAAGGCGTTCTCGAGATGCCTCTGGCCATGGCTGTCGCTGGCGCAAAGGGCATAAAAAAAAGCATTTACAATGTAAGATGTGGAACCATGCATTCCCTTTGTGGTCTAAGTAGTATTAGCAATCATGCTTGAAGTGCAATTAAACAGTTCATGCAGTGAGGTGGAACGCAGTGGCCAGTATGCAATCCTGGAACCCACTGTCAATTGTCTGATTACTGTTTAGCTTTATATTCTTTTATATCTCACTCTTTTAATTTTCTGCATTCATATACAAATATCATTAGTCATTGACCAGGGCATGGAAGAGGAAGTCTTGGCCTAGATATCCACTTTTGACACCAGGTCTGCCAGATACACAACCTTTACCCCCAGAGGCGTATCATCATCAGACCAATACCCAATAGGTTCTGAGACTGGAACAGCCACCTCCCCTGTTCTTTGGTCTTAACTGTGCCATTCCTTAAAATACGAAATACTGAGACCAGTAAAAATCTCCTTTACAGTGGCAACTTGATTTTACACACAAAAAGGTTAATAGATTAGCAACAAGTGCTATTAATTTAAGCTGATTCATGCTACTGTGAGCCTTCTGTATTTGGTCTTTAGTAGCAGCATAGAGGAATCCTTTTTTTCCCCAGCTTGGCAAGCAGCAGTGATGGGTCTGAGATGGGGGCAGAGAGGCCTGTTTTTACTCTGTGAATAAACAATATTAGGTTTGTGTGTAGCACTGGACATGTTCATAGTGCTGCAGTTTTTACAAAGTGCACCAGTTCTTACACTGACTTGTCATGCATCCCAGCGGCAGCTCGCTCTGTGGAAAGATGCTTCAAGCATTGGTTGCCCGATGATCAATAATGCTACCGAGTCAGTCAGCAATCTAAACTTAAACTGTGCTGTTGCTGTTACGGAGCTGAGGAAAAGTAAGTATTGATTAGGCACATCCTAATTGGCTGCATGCTTATTTGCACATGTTAGCATGCAGAGATGAGTAGCTGAACTCTGCACTGAATCAAACATCAAGTAGGAACCTCAATAATCTCTTGACTTGATGTGACTGCCTCTTTTAAAAGGCACAGGTTGTTGAATGTTTAACTCTTCCTAGGTTTGTCCCCTTTTTTGCTGCTTAAGTGTTTCCATTTCTAAAAAACCTTCCATCTTTTCATTTTGCTATCTCCCTCTCACCGTTCCCCATCCTTCTGCTTTCACCTTTATATTTTCTTTTCATCATTAATTGCACCCTTCTCTGCCACATCCTGCCCTACCACTCTCTGGTTGTACTCCATGTAGATTATGGTCTGCTGTAATCGTAATTTTAATTCAGCCCCATACGGGCTGCCAAGAAAACATTGAGATAACTTCATTCCATCTTATAGCCAAATGTTAATGACAGCATTTAACATTTATAGGCAAATGTTAATGGCAGTATTTAACATCTAAACGGTCTTGGTTTTTCAGTGGGCCATACTGATAATTGCACATTAGAACCACTGTAATTATGCTGAAATAGGCTTGGAACACTTCATCAATCCACAGTAATCATTTTCTGGAAGTGCTAATTTAGATTTGAAAAGGGGATTTAAACATTAGCAGGGGGCTGTAGTTTGAAATTAACTATGTGGAGGGAACCATAGAATGAGGTATTGATCTTTGTGTGATGTTTATGCGCCACCTCTGCCTCTCCAGGTGCCCATTTAATGCTGCTCTTAAACACCTTATCTGGTTAAATACCACAAGCTCCTCTGCTCAAATCCTCTTAATCTGAGGTAGTCACTCTCTCCGTAAATCTAATTATATGGGTAAATATTGCCTGATTCCTTGACAAAATGCAGCTACAAGCCTCTCATTCACCTCAGCATTTTTTACATTGCTTCTATATCCCTCACTCAATTTATATCATATGGTCTTTGAGCCAGTTATCCATACTGTAACAGGCCTTTTCTTCTGTTTTCCAGATCAATACGTTTGTCCATTTCACTGCCAGAGAAGTAGATTTGCGTGCTTTCTTTTCTTTCCATTTTCACACTGTTCTCTGAGTAAACATGAATTATTTTTTGAAAAGGGTCATACGGCTCTTTTGGAAGACATGGTGCTCAGTCTCTCATTGTTGATGCTGTTAAGCTGTAATGACTTGTTGCTCCTGAATGTCACTGCATGTACTTCTTATAGACAAACACTCTTGATGTTTCCACAACCTGCAAACTTCATTGATTTATTCTGCTTTATAAACTCCATGTTAGCCTGAGTCTCATTACTTAGCAATCCACTTACTTCATTTTCCACCTGCCTACCACATTTTGTTTAAATTCCCTAAAGCTGGTGTCTCCAGGGTCCGGTCCTAATTTGACTCTGCTGCAAGACCCCTAAAACTGGTTTCACTGCTGCATCTATTTTCAAGATCATTATAATGGACATTAGCTCACATGCATGTTTCAGTGTCTTGTTGTGTTCAAAGCTGCTCTTTTATTGACTTGTATGCTGTTATGCTCTGTTGCTTTCCATCTCTAAGAATTTTAATATAGCTGTTTGTTTGCTCTGCTGCTGAGTCTTTTTTTCTGTTATAAATAGCTGCATATTCTCTCCCAGGTTGTCAGAAAATCACCATAAGCTAAAGCTGAAAATCCAATGCCACTATAAGACTCTCCAACTCAACTCAGCTTAAAACCCTCTCAAATTCCCTCAAGTCCACACAGAAACCTTGACCTGCTGATACTGTCTGTCTCTCTGCGTGGCTGTCTGTGTCTTAGGCTTCAGCCTCTCTTTAAAACTCATGTACTGTGGGTGATTTTTTTCCTCCTGTAATGGCTTTTTTCCTAATTTTTCCCGTATTTGTCTACCTGTCCACCTTAGTTCTTTTCACCTTTCCTTCACCCATTACTGTGTAGAACAACAGTACGTCAGTGCTAATCAAACATTACTTTTATTTGGCGCACACATCCGCTCCTTCTAGTGAAGCCATTGCCCTGACAAGCGTTGTGTCAGCCTCTATTTCCCAGTCGACACTAACACGGTGGAGATTGCAATTAGAACAGAAGGGATAGAAATAATGTGCCGGGTGTTGTGTTCTTTTACAGTCTTATTAAGAGGGACGAGGGCTGAAGTTAATTTTCCTTGTGGAGATGGCTCTGTCTTACACCAGGAGGGACTTGAACAGCTGTGAGTGTAGTGTTACAGGAGCTGGATGATAGCTTGAAGGGTCTTTCTGTGGTTCAGCCTCCATTACTTACAGAGCAGGCTGTGGTTATAGAGAACAGGATTGAATTGCCCCAGCTATTCATAAATCCAACACAGAGTATGTGGGTAAAAACCTGCCTCATTTCTAAGTATCTACTAGCTAGTGTCAAACTACATAGGTGTGGGCTTCTTCTCCGAAGCCTTTGTGCTCCACTGTCTTGCAGGTTCCCTTGAATCGTGGCTACGCCTGGATCGTGGGTTGTGGTTATGCTGCTGCTGTGGTCCTGCCTGATGCCGACTACTACTGCTGTTATTGTTGTCATACTATTATTGTCTTACTTAACTTACATTAAAGGGTTTCTTTTGAGGAGTTGGATCCATGGAGATGTTGAAGCACTTTCCGATGTTTATATATATTTTGGTATGATTGTATTGTTTTTCTATTGTGTGATCGATTTGACTGTCATGATGTCTGTTGCGTGGCTGTGATTTTATAATGGGATTGCTGAGTTCCTGTCTGCACAACAAATTTACCTTTGGGTACTAATAAAAAAACCTTGAACCTTGAAAGCGAGAGCCGTTTTTATCTACATTTATTCGAATGTCACAACCACCGCGAAATGACCCATTTCACCATCAGAATTTGATCAGTCGGTTCGATCACATTAGGAAAGGTTGTAGCCTGATTAACTGGCAGAAGTAAAGTGTGCCTGCTCTACGGGCCCAATGATGTGGAAGCAGTGCTGATCATCTGAGTAATCTTATATGCAGCAGTTGAATCTATTTGGCTTCATGCACCACGAAGGAACTTTCATAGGAACAAATATAGTAAGTAATACTGTAAATGAATAAACGGCTACTCTCGTTAGTGCATTTGTCACATGATCGCAGCCTCCCCAAATAGGTGAGTTATGCACAAACTATTGGCTCCTGATTATGTGGGATGTGTACAAAATTTGGTGCATTTCTTTTTGTGGGAAAAAGTACAAACAGTGCATGAGAGCAGCCTGAGCTTTACATTGTCCAATCAACATTTACTTCATCGTGATAAGTTAAAGGGACATTGTGTAACATTTTCAGTTGTTTATTGGCAAAAATTGATGTCTGCATTCATAAATATGTCATCACTGGTGTACTATTACCTCCACCAATAATCTGACTTATTCTCGTAAAAGGAGAATTTCGGATTTGTTTGTACATTGTGTGGGTAAGTCGTCTGTGGGGTTCCATTACGTTTCGCCATCTTGAGAATACACCCGCCAGCAAGGGACATACAGCACCGCCTTCGGCGTTTTCGTTGAGAGCCAGGCCAGCACTGCGTGACTGAGGAGCCGAAGGAGAAGAGCAAGAGGCACTTCGCTACTACCCTGGCAAATTTGAAACAAAGTCCCACTCTTTGAGCATAATGCAGGATCATACATATGCAGCATCATGGGAGACGGAATCCTTGTCGCCAAGAAAGCGCAAAAGGGAATAGAAAAGGCAGCGTGACCGGCGAATTAAAAAAACAAAGGCCCACATCGGGGTAGCCTTTCCCAGGTGGAGAGAGCTGCTGAGGGAGAATGGTAATGCAATCACAGGCCAGCGCCACTGCTGGCTGTTAGCCGCTGTTAGCGGCCAGTCGCTAACAGCCTCACCCCTCTCCTCGCATCACTGCGTCGCTGTTAGCTGTTAGCCGCTGTTAGCCGCTGTTAGCGCTGGCCTGTGATTGTATTACCTTTCTCCTTCAGCAGCTCTCTCCACCTGGGAAAGGCAACCCCGATATTGACCCTTGTTTGTTTAATTCGCCGGTCACGCTGCCTTTTTGATTCCCTTTTGCACTTTCTTGGCGACGAGGATTCTCCCGTGATGCTGCATAATACATGATCCTGCATTATGCTCAAAGAGTGGGACTTTGTTATGCGGCAGTAGTGCCGCTGGCCACTAACAGCTGTTAGCGGCGCAGTAATGCGAGGAGAGGGATGAGGTGTGTGAGGTTGAGCCACTTGTCAGTTGTCAAAGGACAAGACGTGATTGGTTTGTTTCAATTTACATCCGCCCCAACAGTCCTACGTTGTAAAGCAGCCAGCATGGTGAGGAGGGGGTTTTTCAACTCGTGTCGCGTGTGTCTGTGTAGGAGCCTGGATGAATACTCCATGAAGTATCGGATGACGTGGTTTCATCAGTGTTATCATAGCTTTTTGGTACACAGCGGCTACAGTTGTTGCAATACGTGTTTGAAACAGTGAGGCGCTAGAGTGCGCCATCTGTTTGAATGCAATATATGATTTCAACGTTAGATGGGAGAAATTCCTACACACTGTGGCTTTAAGGTAAAAACATTGTCTATTTTCACTTTAAGTCCCAAGTTTTCAGTAACTACTGATTTCAATTGTAGTTCAGTTTTATTTAAATTGGGTTTCATGATTGAAACTTAACAAATGACTAACTGCTTTATTAATTTGTAAATTTGTTTATTGTAGTATCATATATTTCAAAGCAATCACACGCATTACAAGCTATAATGTAACTGCCAAAAATAATAGTTTTAGTGATACATTAAACTTGACAGCCAATCCTTTATAAATCTAAAATCTTTGTGTTCTTTTAATAAGCATTCACAGAGAAACATCCTTCAGTCAGTAGTATTCTTGCAGCTAAGAATGAGCAGGAAATCAACTAATTATTCTAACCTAACCAGCACTACTGTGTAACTAGGCCAAATAATAATCCACGAAGAGCTGGTGCAACCAGCTAAAGCTAATTGACCTCTCAGTCTGGTTTAGGCTTTGTGACTGAACAGCATCATGTAGAAAATAGAGGCTTTCACAGCTCCACAGTGCTGCAGAAGTACTTGAATCCATTCAGCTGAGAAATTGAAGATATTTAACCCAAGTTGGAGAGCAAACTGAAAGCTAATGCTGAATGTGTCTGGGATTTCTTATATGCTTCAATTTATAGCATATAAAAGTCTGAAGACAGCTTAACATCTTAAATCTGAGGCTGTTTCTGCTCGCCCTTTACACTCTTCTTTCTAGCATGATCACTGCTTCATGTCTCAGCCAGGTATACCAATTCAGGACAGGAAATGCCATCATTTGACATTTAACCATATGTGTGCCATACATTCATGGGTTTTAAAGGGTTGAAAGAGCTTAAGGTAGAAGATTTCTAGTCTCATAAACTCGACCCTTGTGTCAGATTTTGTTCTTCACTCCGGATAATAGAGTGAAATGTTGATCCATACAGTGTTCTTGACTAAGATCTGCTCCACATTTAAAATAATCCCAGTGGCATATGGAGGTTTCCCAGTTGGTTCCTCGAATATAGATTCTTATTTTGATTTGAAATGATGTCAGGCACTGAGACGGTGCTCTTATCCAGAGTAAATCAAGGACACTTGTAAAACACTTGCCGTCTCCGATGGGCGCAAATGAGCTGCTGTGGGATCTGAACTTGTTATCTTTGAGTTTCTGTTCCATCTCACCACCCCTGACGCCATAAAAAAGTCATAATCCAGCCCTGACACCAGACGTCCTTGGCCTGTATCCGAACACTGTGCCAGGAGGAAGCATCCAAAATAACATTCCCTTTGATGCTTTCATGCTAGCCCAAATAAATCCATGTATGATTTGCAGCAATGACACATATTGACTTATTTGGAGGGATGCACTTATTTTTGGGACTTGTTTTGGAGTTGTTGGAAAACTTAAGTAAATGAGAACATGGACACCCTGGTGTACCCTCAGCAGATTAGCACAGGATTGACCTTTTAAATAGACAAACTGTTTGTTTCCATTGGCCTCTGGATGAATATATTTTATTAATGAAACATTCTGCACTCAATACAGCAATTTAGCTAGGCTTATTCTAAAATCTGTTTCTGTTGAGCAACTGTGTACTAATAAAACATGTATTGATTGTAGCTGCACAGCCTCCCATGGACCAGCACATACACACCCTCGGAAAACAAGAAGGTCACACTCCAGAGTTTGTGGTTGGAGAGACCTTTTGCTATGAAATTGGGCGAATAATTCAATACAGGAAATGCTTTATCTTTTTAATTTATAGAGCTTAGTATCAAACTTTAACACTTTTTTTGTGACAGATTGAAATGTTTCTGCAACGCAGAGTATCAACAACTGCCAAGTACTGAGAAAAGACACATTTATAATTCCGGGTAGTTTTTTTTTGTGCCAATTTAGACCATTTTAATTATTTTATGCTCTTCACAGCACTTTCACAGTTTTCATCTTTTTACTTTAAGTCTGTGGATGATCCTCAGCAGAAGAAAAGTGACATGTCAGAGCGGCACAGATCTTTTCTTGTTTTCCTTACCTTAAATGAAAAACCTGTCTCTTTACAGTGTCTCATCAAGTCAAAGTCAAAAATTGAACTAAGTGTAACTGTGATGATGTTTTATAGCTAAAGAAATGCATTGCATACTTAAAGGAAAAGACAAGGGCTCGCTTGAGGTAATTACTTGCCCATCCAAGAAGTTTCCTCTGGCTCTGGGACTGTTACTTAGTGAACATTATCTAGGAAGCAATTACATTTCTTGCAAAATGTATTTTGCAAAACAATCTTGTAGTATAGTGCTGTGTCTGGGGGATAGGGATGCCTGTTATCAGTAGACGTACAGAAGAGTTTGCATGCTGCTAAAGTGATCTGGTTGTATCACTGATATGTACTGTGCGACAGTGAACAGCTGTAGGGGTTGAGTGTCTTGTTTAGAGACTTGGGGCCTGTCCCATTATGCGCACTTGATCACACTTACGCACTTGGACACTTGACGTGCGCGTCCATGTGCTTAGTGTAAGTGTGCAAGTGTATCCCATTTCTACAACGACCAAAAGTGCAGTGCGCTTGATTTGAGCGGTATTTGGCCAAGTATAAATCCCACAATGCATCACCAGCTGGTGGAGTTCCGCCAATAAACTAAAGAAGGAGAAGCTGGTGAAGTCTGCCCACTATAGTTTAGTCTGCCATCATCCGGATTTCGACTGAGATGCCGCCGAAGAAATTTCAATGGAAGAAAAATGTTTTATAAATTTAACTTTATATCATAGTCCTGTTCATATCATAGCGTCATGATGGTACATGTTAGGAAGCTTTGTAAATGTGTCTGTGGTGCGGAAATTCACATCAAGCTTTGCCCTGGAATTATTTACTAACCACAGAATTTATCTGAAATAGGGACCACGGAACAAACGTTCCAACAAACAGCTAAAAATACTGCAGCTGATGGATACAGGTGAGTAGTTTGCTCCGTCATTTCTTTTGATTGATGTCTTTATTTCCAACATGACAAATATTATAAAACAGTAGTTAACTTACTTAATCCTTCCCCTTTTATTCACTATTTAATAACCTTTAACTTTCCTTTAGATATCCAACGTAGTGTTATATATACCAGCATATTAACTGACTTTCTTAAATGCATGTAATAGAAATATCATGAATTGTTCATGTACCAACATGAAAATATATTCATATATCCATATACATACATACATCAGCTCAACATAAATCACAGCTGCAGATTCCTGCTGATTATCCACACATTTTTTCATCCCTATATGAAAATTATTTCTTTACACCCTTTTCTGAACTGAATCATGTTTGGATAATGTTTTTGTTTGCGGAGAATAACATCCAATGCGCAATGAAAGGGGCGTTGTCAAGTCTGTCCCAATTTCATTTAATATCCCCACGTACTTGGCCACTTAATACATGCTTGAACACTACAGGCAAATGTACGTTCTGCGTGGCAAAACGTCACCAGTGTGCGCGTAACCATCCGCACTCAGCCAACTGTGGAAAAATGGGACAGCCCCATGGATAATCCTGTGGAAAGGAGCATTGTTCACACACACTTTTCCAGCCCTCTTCTCCAACCTCTGACCGCCGCTGCTCTAGAGGGTGCTTGGTCAGTTGGCCTTCTGATGTGGTTGGCCCCAAAAGTCATGATCTCCTGACCGCTTGGTTCATTGTGGTGATGTGCTAATTTGACTGTCCAATAGAGTGGCGATGCAATGTTCCTGGCCTGTTTTTAACCTCAATTACCTTCCTGAATGGAGAAAAAAAGCTTTGTGTCATTACGGTTTGCAAGAGAAAACAAGGAAATTTACTGGATCTGAACTGACAGGCATGCATGACAGACACTATTGTTTTGGTGATCAAACAAATGATGCATGACTAACATGGTGGATTTAGTGAATCATTTTCTCCACACAGATTTCCTTGTGTACACTGTGCTTGCCTTCATTTTGGGCTCGTTCTACTTTCTTTTTCAGTTTCTGAAGAGGTATCTACCGCTCTCATTGTTTCTGTCCATTGCTCTCTTCTTATTTCCTGCTCTGCAGTCCAGCAGATGTCAGTTTGTCTTCCTCCCTCCCCCTCTCTGTCACTCTTTCTCTCATCTGTGTTCTTCACTTCTTTCCTCTCCAGTCCAACCGTAATGAGTAAAGGTCAGTATGTCTGCTCTCTCCTGTTGTGCTGTCAGTGTTCATGTCTGTTACTCCAGTACTTATTAGCGCTGGCCTTTAGCTGCTGCCCTAACGAGCCGGCAGCACAGCACTGAAACAGCTGGTGGAGAAACGAGAGGAAGGAAGATGACCTCAGACCCAGCTTGTACAACACACACCTATTTCCTATCCATAAATCTGATGCTAATGTGGAGAAACAAAATTCATGGTCATGTTCAATCATGTTGAATTTGGAATGATTATTGGTGTTGTTGACAATATGTTGTTGACACCAAGCTTTTAGCTAGACAACAGTGCTTTGCTGTGATAAACAGAAAGACAGCATGTTGGTATAAAGGTCACAATGACATGAGAAACAACTTCACAACCTTCAAAGTGATATGATAACAGCATGATGCAATTTGGTGGTGAAAACGTTCTTTTCCCAAAAACAAGTGAGGTTAGTTCGACAAACTCTTCTCCGTGAGTACATTGTAATCATGATAACTCTAGCATTATCAACCTTATTTGGTACATTATGAATGTTATGGTCCAACAGACAGAAGACAATCAGGAGAGACAGAAGAATGAAATAAGGATGAAGTTTAATGTGAAATATAAGTGAGAGAGATTATTTGTGATTGTGGGACATCTGAGCGAGGAAGATAAATCCCCCCCATGGAGTCTAGACACTGGTGGAGGTGGTAGTGGCTGATGACTTTGGTTGATGATGACTGTTGAGGCAAATAGAGGTGATCTAGGTGGTGATGGGGAGGTGGAGGGTAGGCAGGGCAGCAGCATGAAAGGACAGCGGGCAGAAAGAGATGATAGGCTGATAGAGAAGGTGTGTTGATGTGCTATTGGTTGATTGTGGATCAGCTTTAGAACAGCTGATGACTTGATTGACAGCCCTGAACACTGACAGCCAGACAGAGTGCAAGCATGCGTGCAAGGAGTGAATAGCAGGGTGAGGAAGAAAGTTACAGCCTAAGCCAATGTCCAGACAGTCTAAATCCAGTGCAATATTTAGTCCAAACACATTATTACATCCATATATACATCTACTGACTGCTGTTGCATAATTTCAAACGTTCATATTTCTCTTTTTACTGTCCACAAAAAATCAGTTTTGTATATAAATATGCTGGCACCTTGATACCAAACTGTAGTTTCATTGCATATGATGTCTGTGTGCTGTCCAGATGGAAGGCAGGCAACAGGAGCATTGCCCAAATGCCTATGATTTGCGCTGTTTACGGCTGTTCTGATTGATTAATTTGGGAAAAAACAAGGCCCGCTTTAAGTCCTGAAAACAGTACGATGTGAAGGGGAGACGTAAACCAAAAAAAAAGAAGAAAAGAAAGAAGAAAAAACTCATTCAGAAACAACGGCAGATGTCAATCAAAAACCTCCGTCTTCAGTCTGGAGGAGCTGAGTCAATTATTACATAATGCTAATGCTTAAGCATTATGTTAAACATTCCTCGAGATGGATGCAATTACAATGTGCTGTGACAGTTTCTTTGTGTTTATAGCCATGACCCAATGTTTTAATGTTGTTTCACCAGACTTCTGGCAATGGTTGATCTAACAGATAGAATGCAGTAGCTAATGTTAGCTCGTAACGTTAGCCTGACAGCTGTGCACTCATGTACAGAAAAAAGACAGTTATACTCATGCACATTTACTCACCCAACCAAAAACAAGAAGACAGTTGTTTCAGTCATGGACCCAGTGATGGGAGGTAGTTACAACAGGCCCCAGTGCACACTATAATGACAGGTCCTAATGCAAGCTACACACTAGTTATGCACCTAAACAAGCTACTGTATGATTTTATAATCTCATCACATGATCAAATAGAGAGTTGACATATATATTACCCTGAAATGATTATTGCATATATATTAATATGACAAAAATACCAAAGAAAATAAGGTTTTCATTTAATTCAATAATTTGTTATAGTTTAAGTAGAATAAGCATATATTTATTATAACATAATGTAGATTGCTGCTGACTATGTTACAAAAAAAAAGAAAAAAAAAAAGAAAACCATAATGGAGTTAGGCTTGCCTTTTCAATGGCATATGCAGCAAATGGCACCATTTATTTTTGAATGTGAGTTCCCTTAACCACAGATGAGGGCCCATTTTCATATTGTTGGAGGGCCCACTCTCTCTTTGGACCCCCTCACCCCATGGGCCCCAGTGCAACAGCCCTGCCTGCACTGTCTATATTTACGCCCTTGTGTGGAACCAACCGCTCACAAAATAGGCTAGTCATAGTCCATTAGACTCTGGTGCGCCTTCATCAGCTTGCTGTGTAACATCACTAATGCGACAAAGACTGGAGGACGCGGCCATTTGTATTGGGGATTGTGTCCACACCAGGCAGATCAGTCAGGTTGTTAGAAAAATCATTGTTTTTCATTTTGTGTGGCTCACATCCAGCATGAGGTTCTGATGATACCTGCCGCCCGCAGGTTCATCCAGTCCTTTTATATAGTCACGTTATTTCAGATTCATGCAGTATATGGATTTATGACTTCCTGCCCTCCATCTGAATTTTGCACATCATAGTAGTCATGTGATTTCAAACAAGTTATTGTTGCAGCTTATGTTGGCCAGTTCCAGGGTGTTGGTACTGTGGACACTTACTCACTGGAATTATTTACAGGCACAGAAAACAGGCCCCAGCCATTGTTAAAGCAACAAAATTATCTGCCATGAAAACTCTCTCTGGTGGTTGAGATATCTCGCTCTATTTCAAACTGACTGACACTTTGCCAACTGTCGTCCTACACCGCTTCCATAGCACATTATATGGAACAACCCTCACAGGGTTCACAGTGTGTTGTGATCATTCACTATTTCAGAGTAAAGTAGCGTTATAATAGATGTGATGAGATGAGTGGACGTGTCCACTTCACTTCAGGCTGTGTGTCTGAAGTGTTGTTGTGGTATTGATTTGTGTTGGCTTCGTGTCAGCGTGACATCATCTTGGCAACACAGTCTCAAGCGCTCTTTAGGCTTGCTGTTTTATCATGCGTGAGTGTGTGTGTGTGTGTGTGTGTGCTCTGCAGGGGAGAAATCCCTCCATCTGCTGCTCGGGTGCCATGGATTTGCTATTCCCTGACTCAGCACTTTTTCTTCTTTAACACGCACGCATGCACACACACACGCACACACTTATACACACACTCACACACACAAACACGCACACCCCTCTCAGTATTCAAAGTGTCGTTATCTTGTAGCGGCCTTTTCCATCACCTCCAATGTTTCTTCATAATCAGGTTCTGCCATAGCTCTCACTTCTCTTGCTCTCTCTCTCTCTCACACACACACACACACACACACACACACACACACACACACACACACACACCAGCAGCATCCAAATTAGAAATGAAATTGCTGCTGGATGAGTTTTGGCAATGTCTCTGCAAAGGTTAGCTACAGCTCATATTCTCTGTCTGCAATGACACCAGCCACACAGCTGTCTTTTCTTTCACCTTCTGACCCGCTGACTTTCTGCAACAGGTTTAACATTTCTGAATAAAAACACATCGATTCAGACTGTACAGAGTTGTGAGGGTTTCTTTGTTTGTTTACTGTTTGGAAGTGGACTTCTCTGTGAGGTTAACTCAGAGCTGAGGCCTTTTGTTTTTTTCAAATCAAGCCATTTTATTACTTGAGTGTTTTTTTGCTGAGCTATCACTTTTAAATACCATGCACATTTATTCTTTATTCTTAAAAGAAATATTGTACCAAAAGATTAAACTAGAAATTTAAGCTTAAGTGGACACAAGAAAGCCAGCTCATTATGATTATAAAAAAAAATCCAGGAGTATACCGGTATTTATTTTGAATGTTTAAAGGTGTGTAAAAGATGAAGAGTCAGAGTAGAAATCAGTCTTTAAAATACTTTTTACAGCAAAAACACACTGATCTCACTCCTTCACTCTCCTTCCTTCCCTTTCATGACACAAACCACTCAGTGCTCTCTTTTTCTCCAGACCTTCAGTGGACTGATGGCATGTCATTTGTGCTTTCTCCCAATTTTATTCTCTTTACTTTCTTTTTTCTTTGCCTTAATATTTTATCAAAAAAGCAGATGACTAGAACTGGGAGGTATTAGCTGGAAAACACAATGGGACCATATTATGAAGCCTCATCTAGTCCAAATCCAAAGTAGATAACAACATCGCATGAAATAAACATTTTACACATGTTTTTCTAAGGTTCTGCCCAGGCGCCTTTCAAAACAATCTATTGAATGTGTGATTATGTGTGAAAAAGAAGTCAACAAAGACAGAGATGCCTATTTATGGGCTAACTGTATATGAAAGCACTTCTAGAAAACCTAGGTTTATAAGACTTTTTATCTCCAAGACAACAAAGGAGCCATTTGTTTATCATTCATATACACTGATGGCAGTCTAGGGCACCAGAAATGAGTTCAAAACTCCTCCTCAGGTTAGGAGCATCACTAACGACAACACCTACAAGACACCAGGTCAGCTGCTTGCCTGCAATTGGCTCTGTAACCAGGGAAGTAAGGCAAGCCCTTCCTGTCAACACAGGCTCTTGTTGGCTGTGTAGAGGAGATGGAAGCACCTATTGGCTCAACTGGGGTGTCAATCAAAAGGTCAGAGTTTGGCCACCAGTTTAGTATCAAGTATCAAGGTGTTTATACACAAAATAGATTGTGTTTGTGTACAATAAGAAGAGAAATATAAACATTTGAACTGATGCAATGGCAGTAAGTGGATATCTATGGATGTAATAATATTTTTGGACTAAATATTACACTGGATTGAGATTGTCTGGACCTTTGGGAATGTATGAGGACTGTTTTTGTTGTAATAGTATAAATCTGTGGATTATGGTAAGGCACAATGAGTGGGTTATACATATTTGTTTGTTTTTTGTCTGACAAAAGCATTTATTCAACCTGCTGTGGTGGTTGTACCTTGAAATGATATGCATCAGTCGAACTGCAAGGATAGCTATCAAACAATAGGTTGTATTAGTAAACCACTTAAACAAACAAAGCAAATGTACAATTACATATTATAATCATCAAAATCATGTGAGGGCCCACAGGTTGGTTGTTAAGATGATAATATGTATATATATATATATATATATATGTATATATATATATCAGGGTGAAATCAGTTTAACAAATTTGCTTCTATTAAAAAATGTAAAATTTTGCTAAAAAGGCTGATGGTATACCTTTTGCGAATATGCATTTTCTAGGAAAGGGAAGGCATGACCCGCCCTACTCTGCCTCTGGTAGGCTAATCCTGACAGTTTTACCCTAACCCTTATTATACTGTAACTCTGCAGTGATACAGTGCAACACGTACTATATGATCTTTTGCAATATAGAATCTTTTTGAAAACAAATTTGGAAAAAAACACAATGACCTTTACAGATAGACTCAAGGCTGATGTTGCTGCCAAGGTGAATACTTCAAAAAAGTATTATGTGTTATATATTTGTAATTCATTTAGATCACTTCATCTGTCATCACATTGACATTAAAGGGCCTTTTTCATGCCTTCATGCCCCGCCTTTCCACCACACCTACCTGCCAGCCTATAACCTGTTAACACATCTCCCGCTGCTGGTCCACCACAACCACCTTATTACTCCCCGTCACTATAAATATTCCAGCTTCACAGACTCTTGTTATCAGATTGGTCTTTGTCATACCTATGCAAGACTTTCCAGAGCATTACCAGACTGCCTCCTCCTTGCCAGCCTGCCTTTGACTCTCCTGTTTACCCTGCTCCTTCGTAAACCATTCAGCCTTCTGTTCTCACCCAAGACCTCCGCTCCCACATTCTTTGTTTCTGTTCACCTGTTTCCTGTGGCTGTGTGGAGAGACTACCAGTCAGCTCAATGTTATGAGTTTACCTGTTCAGCTGCCTGTCATTTCCTGTGCTGTGGATTACCTTGCCACGTGGCTGCACATTCTGCATTTGTGTGTGTGCCATGGGATCCACGCCAGTTCCAACCAACCTGCAGCCGGCTCCTCACAGGTGTGTTGGCTCCCTTGGTGTGTTCTCCATGTATCGGATTCTCTGCTCATCTGATGTCGCCTCCTGCCTGCTCCCTGATGGTTACTGCTGCAAACTTTTGAACTTTGCTGTTTGAAAATAAAATGTTAGAAATAGCCAGTCACACTTTGCTAGCAAAAGGATTATTTTAAGGCAGAGGCTATTTACACCTGGGTGTATATTCTGGGGTGTCTAAGCAACATGGAGGTATGATATAAACGCAAACAGATCTATTAAGCTGCTCTGCTAAAGTTATGTACACAATGTGCATTCAGCAGCTTTACACACAGTCTAAAACTAATGAACTAACATTGACTCATGCAGGACTTTAACCCCAGTCCCCTGTGAGAAAGGCCTGTGCTCAACCTACGAACCCATCACATCTGACTACCTCCATGGATTGTGTGCCTCTTTATACTACACCTGACTCACCCAATTTTCTCACAGTGCATTTGTGAGAGTATTTGAAATTGCCTGGTACTAACCAAGACCTCTTAGCCCTAACTCTTACTTCTTCAGACCTTGATGCATTAACATGACAAGCACTAGCCAATCACTGCACACAGTGGGATCCACAATAACGTTGTAGAGATGAATGCAAATAGCCCAACTGCTGCACTGCGACTTTTTTCACATGGGAGGACAGAGACACTACATTATTTTAATGTATACTCTGGTATCAAAATCTAATTGTTTTCATATATTGTCAGTTTTCCATGGGAGGTTGCTGTTGAAGCGACAGACATCTTACAAAGCTGCACTGCTCTAATGGGACAAACTTTTTTCCTAGACTATAATATGAACATAGTGTGAGTTAGTCTCATACATCCCTGCATGTCCTCTCCAGCTGTTGTAACAGCTGTCGCTAGGACAGAAGCGGGGCATGTTACCCTGAAAAACATAGGAGGGACGTCAGCGCCGCAAATCACTGTTGAAAAGACAAAGGCCTCAGCTGAGTGATTTAGGTCATATCAGTGTGGAAATGTGAATGATTTCTCAGCATATTCTAACTCACCCTCAGAGCGTTGTCACCTTCATAGTGCCATAAAAACCCAAGCAGATACATTAAATGGAAGGACACATCTTGACACTTCAGTTGTGGAGAGTCATCAAATTGCTTTAAATACCATCCCGGTGCTGCGCAGTCTAATCCATTTCCTTCAAGTGTTTGTGACTCAAATATATCCCGCTTAATGTCTTTGCTTATGAGGATTTATTATTTATCATCATGAAACCAGAGGAAGTGTTTGACATATTGCAGGGTTTTAAATCTGTGAGCGTGTAAGTGGACTTAAATCAAAGCCAGAAATGGGATAAACTATGTTTATACTGTATTTTGCAACATTTCAACTAAAAAAGCAGGATTTCCTCCAAATGTGCTAACTACTAATAACTCTAGGAACAAAGCATCAGCTAATGTACCTTCCCAGTACATTAACCCTCGTCTTTGACATTCTTGTCATCTGTAGACTTCTGACTGCTAATCTGTGGACATTATGGAAACATATAAACAAGCAGTTTGTATTCATATCCAAACTGTGACATTTATTATTGGCCAGTTTTAAAATCGCAGCACGGAGAGTCTACTCCAGAGTATATATTCACAGTTTTAAAGATTCATTTCAAGAAGATTAAAATGTAATGAATCACATATCACTTCTACAATTTCTCTCTCGACCTTCGCTCTCTCTTCATTCACCTCTGCCAGCACCCTCTTCTCTACACACACACACACACACACACACACACACCTCATCATTAACACACACTCTTTGTCGCTGTCCCCATGCAGGAGCCGGAGGTTGGTCTCCCCTCGTCTCAGACAGATACCAGTGGCTGGAGGTGGATCTGGGGAGGCGGACCCGGATCACTGCTGTCGCTACGCAGGGACGCTACGGCAGCTCTGACTGGCTGACGGCTTACCTGTTGATGTTCAGTGACACAGGACACAACTGGAAACAACATCGACAGGAAGACAGCTTCGGGGTAACTCTCCTGCAGTAATCAGTAAACAAAACAGTACAAAGAGGAAAAGCACAATTGCTATGTAATTGTTATTTATTTACTAAGATTACTGTTTTTTTCTGCACTAGAAAAAAAATTGGCAGTGAACATAATCCAGGCAGAAATTACTTGGCCACGCCAAATGTAAGCTGGAACCATGAGGCGTATCAGCATAATTTCAGGGGACAGGCTTGCCTATACTGTAGGTGCAAGGCTATTGGGAAACAGCATCAGAAAATAATGTCTACTCACTGACGCCAAACCACACATTTATTCAAATAGAAAACTTTTGCATGCCACTTTGAACCAATTGTATTTTTATCTCATGAAAATGTGATTAACATTGAAAGTTTTGAGTCAGTGTGCAGGTGTTAGATGACCAGTTTAGCACTGAAGAAACTTTAACAGTTCACACAAAAGCTGAACATGTTGGTCAGCTGAAGGAATGGGGTTAGTTAGCACTTACACTGCAGGTCAGTGGGGCTGAACACATCAGCAAGTAAATGCTTGTAGACATAGTAACATTGCTTCAGACAGCAGATAATTAGGACAGAACGAATAAAACAAGTGTTTTATTGTCTACTTTTTGAATACAAAAGGCAAAAATTTGTCTTTGGTTTACATGTGCAAAACCAGCTATTAAAAAGGAAGGGGAGAAAAGACACAATAGAACACATTTCCATAAAAACACAGTACTCAATAGAAGCTATATAAAAGGGAGCACCAAGTACTAAATGTTGAGGACTGAATCAAGGTTCAATACACAGATGAAAACGTGCTGTGTGCTGAGGTAGCAAACTGACTTAAAAAAAAAAAGTGGCTGTCCTTACTGATGAAGCTATTTTAACAATTAAGGCATAGTACATCAACCAAATTTCTCACTCAAGCCCTCTTCGCTCAGTCTTTAATCTTAACACAACAATTTTCATCACTTTTTATACAAACAAGTACAACACTATAAATGTCTTCCAGATATGTTTGTCCAAAAATCGGTCCACATTCAAACACTTGTGCGTCGCCCTCTCTGTGACAGCAAGTTTGCCCCTCCATCTTGGAGTATGGAGTATGGCAAGCCGTTTTAACATTTAATCACTAAGTCCGACTATCCGGAATTACCATTATAGATATCTATAACGTAATTTTGACTAGTAGTAATGTCATTGTGACTAGTATAAATTTTAATTTAAGATATCTGTAACGTCATTCTGACTAGTCAAAACTGAATTACAGATATCTATAACGTCATTCTGAATAGTCAAAACTGAATTACAGATATCAATGACGTCATTCTGACTAGTCAAAACTGAATTACAGATATCTATAACGTCATTCTGACTAGTCAAAACTGAATTACAGATATCTATGACGTCATTCTGAATAGTCAAAACTGAATTACAGATATCTATGACGTCATTCTGACTAGTCCTGAATTACAGATATCTATGACGTCATTCTGACTAGTCAAAACTGAATTACAGATATCTATGACGTAATTCTGACTAGTCAAAACTGAATTACAGATATCTATAACATCATTCTGACTAGTCAAAACTACAGTTACAGATATCTGTAATTCAGTTTTGACTAGTAAGATTCAAACTATTTTTGCCATTCATGTGTATGGGGTTTGTCATTATAGATATCTACAATTACATTATGACTATCTATAATTC
>NC_065515.1:28413786-28430086 GCF_006386435.1 Epinephelus moara
TTGTTGTCGTACTGCTGCTTCAAGAATATAAGCAAAACAAGCCCGAAAAAGGCACTAAGAACGGCGTCGTCAAGCATCTTGTTATCCGCAGCGAGGACTACAGTGTTTTCTTCCGGTAAGCGTAAACACGTAACATCCGCCCCGCCCCCTATCCAATCAGAAACCTTCCCTGCCCCAAACCTTGTGCAGACCTGAATAAAGGCGATTAAACTGATCTCCCGTGTAAACTCTCATTTGGAATGAATATTTCCCATGTAAACTACCTGGAAAAACTCTGATCTGATTTCATTCAGATTTATTTCATTCTGAATGAGAAGCCATCATGTAATTGCGCCCAATGACATGTTGTACAACATTAATTTCACTGTGGTATGAAGATTTGAAACATTTTCTGTGGCTGTTGAAGCAACCCTCAACATAGTGTGAAAAAAAGGTCGAAAAATGTTTTTTGATACGAAGTAACTGTGACAAAAAATATATAACCAAAAAGAAAAACATTATCTTCGTTTAACCTTTATTTTAACAGGAAGTCCCTTGATATGGCAATCTTTTTTCCGAGGGAGACCTGGCCAAGACAGCACACCAGTCACAGTCAAAAAGAGATAAGGAAATAAAAAACACAAGGCAGAGACTAAATCCAGCTCAAATAAAAACAGATGCATTTCTCAGTCTACCCTGTTTCCACAGAAATTAGCACATGTGTATGCAGGTTTTTTAAACACAGAAAATCATGGTCTGTGCTTTTTTTTTTTTGTTGTTTTTTTTCTGGTGTGTCACATTCGACATCATGGCTTGACTGAAAAAAGGTTAGTAATCTGTAATCTGTTTTTATACCTCTTACTTTTTAAGTCGCTCTTTCAAACTCAGCCATTGTTTGAGCGCTGTTTGGGCAGAGACTGATGGTATTTTGAGGTGTTACATCATTGCATCTCAAGGCTACAATTAATGTCTTCATGCAGGTGTTGTATTTCCATCAATGTAGATCAGAGTGAGAGCCTATAAATATCTGCAATCATTTGGCCCGAGTGTGAATGCCGATTGCATTACATATGAAAGCCAGGTGTTAGCAGGTGTTAGTGGGTTTTTTGTGCAGCGGGAAAGGGGCTTTAAAAGGATTTCTAACATGGCTTTAATTTTTTTCAAGCAACTAGACATATTATACTCTATAAATGATTCCAGGTCCAGGGAACAAAGTAAGTGAAGTTTTTTTCCCCCAGCTCAGTAAAAAAAAAAATAATAAAAAAATCTAGAGAGCCAGCCTGCGTTTCCACCAGTGTTGATCAGAACCATTGTAATCACATATGTATCATCATTACACAAGGTCATTACACAATACACAACTGAAGTAAACAATAGTAGCAAGAGGATGGATCACATTAATCACCTGCAAGCTTTTGTTCTGTTATTGCAGATATTTGTTTTTATCTAGAAACAAGCCTGAACCAGCTACCAGCAGTAACTTGTTTTCTCCATCCTCTTTCCCACCTGTAGAATATGGTAGCAGTAAATGGACTGCACTTGTATAGTGCTTTTCTAGTCTTCCAACCACTCAAAGCGTTTTTGTCACTACATGTCACATTCACCAATTCATACACACAGTCACACCATGGTGGCCAAGGCTATCATACAAGGTGCCACCTGCTACTCAGTAACCATTCACTTGCACCCACACACTGATGGAACAGCCATCGGGAGCAATTTGGGGATCAGCATCTTGCCCAAGGATACTTCAACATGTGGGCTACAGGAGCCATGGATCGAACCGCCACTTTTTCCAATCGGTAAACGACCCGCGCTACCTCTGAGCCACAGCCACATGCCCAACCATCAGCTGAGAATCAATTAGTTTTTGGTCAAAATGCTTTGAAAGGTTCAAAATTAGGAGCAGGAAACCGGTACAGAACCTGGTCCATATTGGTGGAAAAACGGTGAAGAGTGCTGCAGGTCTGAGTCAGGAGATTATATTGGGGAAGTTTACCCAGCATGGCCTTGTACACAAAATATACAAATGAAATTGTCTACCCAGATTTAGTGTCAGCCAGTCTACCAAATCATAAATCGTACATTGATGAGCCCGGCAACCAGAGTTGGTTATAAATCGTAAAGCACTATGGCACACAGAATATAAAAGGTAGAGTGTACAAAAGCTAGCATGCATGTGGACAACATCATCATAGTCCCAAAATTTGAAAAGGTAGCTTGCAATTTTTTTTAATTCCTGGCTAACATGCCACATCCATGCTAGTGTTTTGTACTGAAATGTATTAAAAACCCATGGCTGCCTCTAGAAAGTTCATGAAAAACTAGTTGTTTGGGTAAAACCTTGCACGTTTAAATCCGTAGTATGTATTTGTACAAGTATGAAGACAGTATTGGAGGTAGAGGAGCTCAAAACTCAGGTTCACTGATGTTAAAATATATTTGGCCTCACTATCATAGACATAATTTACATGATCTGTGGGGACTGGTACTGCCTGCAGCGGCAAGCCTGCTCACCAGGAGTCTTTCACTCTTTATTAATAATGGATGGAACAATGAAAGGAACCTGGGCAGGGCTCTGTCGACTGCACGGAGCTGCTGTCAAACAGTTGAACCTCTGCTGACGGGAGGCTGGTGCTGTTGTTAGAAAAGACTGTCTGGCGTACAAAAAAGTCATAGCTTTGATTCCTGCCGAGGCGTAGGTGTCCATCATCAGTTTCCAAGCAAGACGCTGATGGAACACTTGCCAGCTCAGTCATTGTGAGCCAGTCTTGATAAGCGTGTCAGCTCAGTGTCTAAAATGTAAATGTGAATGAGGACTGAGACGTGCATGTGGTGGACTTAAATATTCTGATGTCCTCCCTGCAGACGGGGGGAGAAGTCACAGCTGAGGCACTCTCCTCTGCTTTCATGTCTGCATGTGTTCCCTAGTGTTTCTTTTTCACTCTGAAAATCCTTATTTCTCAGCATTTTATAGCATTTTTAAGCCAGTGCACACCCCGTGTTTAGAGGGAATACTAGACAGCAGAATGACTGATTACCACCAAGCAAAGTACTGCATGTCAGCATGACAGGAAGCCATGCGGGCCTCCGTTGATTAAACAGCATTAGCTGTGATTCAGAGGCAGTCAAGCATCTCCTCTCTCCTTTATGAAAGACAGTACACCCTTCTTGTTACAGTAGCGGCCCGGAGAACAGCTTTTGATTCACATTTGACAGGTTGCGATTTTCTCACAGTGAAGGATACAAAGTCTGTGAAGCCTGGGAGTCATCACTAAAGAGGGAGAGAGCAGGGCATGACTTCTTGCAGCTTAAAAACTTGTTGGTTTGACACTCAGCATGAAAGGTGATAAACCAAGATCAGCTCTCAGAGTGTTTTTAAAGCTTCATGTATTAGTCAGGCCAGCTTAGTATGTCAGGTAAGGAGGAGATTTGACTGCAAAAACAGCAGTATCCGTGGCAGCTTCTTACTGACTGCTCAGCTTAGATGCTCCGTATTTCTCCCTTTGCTCTCCAGTGGTGGGAAATAAATTACGTAATGTACTTAAGAGCAATTTTGAGGTACTTGTACTGAGTAATTCTAACTAATTTCTGCTATTTTCTATTAATCCACAAGACAGATTAATTTCATTTATTTGACAGATTTTGACTAAAGACTTAAATATATAAAACATTGGATTTGTTTATGTTAAATGCATTGACAAATGCAAATGTTTGCTGCCCCTCATCACATGTTCCCAGTAGTAGAAAGTGATTTAATACATTTCCTGAGGTACTGTACTTGAGTACCATTTTGACATACTTGTAATTCCATTTCATGCTGCTTTAGACTTCTACTCCCCTAAATTACAACACTCATCCATTTTGCTGCACTTTGTATTTTTACTTTAAAGTGGAAGCAAATAACACCGGTCTCCTGGGTAAAGTACCAGGGTAAAGTCCTCTGTAACCCACCTGCTTTCTTTACCCCATCAGTGCATTGGTCACATGATCACAGCCTCCCCAAGTACGTGGGTTGTACATAGAGGTGGGGGAAATAATCGATTTTTAGATGCATCGAGATTCTGTCTTGAATGATGCGAGCATCGATTTGGAAAACTCATAGTCGATTTTAATTTTATTTTTACTTTTATTATTCAAATTACCGTAACTCCTCGACCATTCACGCTATCGACGTAATTCCAACGGATTCTGAAAGCTGAGAAGCGGAGCTTTCCATTCATATACGATTACGGTAGTGACGTCATTACCTGTGGAGGAGGGGAGGGAAGTGAGCACAGCAGGAGGAGAGTGACAGCTGACGGGGAGAGTGCGAGTTGGGGTGAGCGGTGTTTTAGGGGAGTTTTGGTGAGTTTTAGTGGAGTTTGGGTGGCGTTTTCTTTGTAAATAATATTTAGTGTTGTAAATAATAGTATTTGTGGTTTTTTGAGAGCTTTTGAGTTTTTTATGCCGTATTTTCATCTTGTTTTCACCATAGTTAATAGTTTTGCCATTGTTCCTCTTTTTTGCAATAGTACGTGTTTTTATAGTTCATAAATAGTTATAGTCAGTTATAGTTTTGTAAATACTGGAGGAGAAATGTCGAGGAGGTCGACGAGGGACAGGAGAGTCCCCTTGAGATTTGTGGATGAGGAGGATGGACCGGAGGAGACTGGTGGAGTTTAGTCATCTCAGCCACAGTAACACGGTTCCATAATTCATATTAAATTCAAAAGATAACGAAAAAACAGCTACAAGTTAGAGGGAATAGTGATAAAGTGGTAAAACTTGGCATTGATCCACAGCCTCAGACGGATGCGCTCAAGCGTGCCGTGTGCACAAGCTCAGTTGGTAGGCGATACTATAGTTTCACATTTTTAACAATGCAATTTAAAAGTTTTGATTTTTATTGATAACCTGCATTCACCAACAACAAAAAGACTACATTTAGCACCCAAAAAAAAGTAAAAAAATAAAAAATAAATAAATAAAAATAAGTAAATAAAAAAACGAATATCGAATACCAAATTTTCATAACGAATACCTACCCATAGAAACGAATATTCGAATATCCGAATATTTGGGTACAGCCCTACAACAGTTTACACAGTTTCTTGGGTTGTTCCACTTCTGGGGATATTAAATGCAGAGAACTTACACTGATACTCTTTGGTGACTTTGGCTACCAGGGAAAACAAAGGTGCTATCCTCTTCCTGTTTTGTTTGCACAATGGTTGACGCACTTCCTTTGTGTCCCAAATTGAGGCTTAATTTTCACGGAAGATCGTAACTGGTTGCAGAAAGAATTGCACAGTGAAAGCCACTTTTATCAGGAAGCAGTCTAAACGCAGATGATGTCATTATTCTCGTGCACATCACATTGTGCAGTCCACATTTACTTTATAAATGGTAAATAGTAAATGGACCTGCACTTGTATAGCACCTTTCTAGTCACCCAAACACTCAAAGCGCTTTTTACATTTCAAGTCACATTCACCCATTCATGCACTGGTGGTCAATGCTACCGTACAAGGTGCCACTACTCAGTTTTTAACACACACTCACACACTGATAGAGCAGCCATCAGGAGCAATTTGGGGTTCAGTATCTTGCTCAAGGATACTTTGACAGCTGAGGATCGACCTGCTGATCTTTTGATTAGTGAGCGACTCGCTCTACCTCCTGAGCCATAGGCACCCACAAAGCTTCAAATTCTCACTTTTTTAAGGAGCATGACCACCCTGGGATCAAACCAGGAACCCTCTTGCTGTGAGGCAACAATGCTAACCAATAATAATACTACTGCCAATAATGGTGGCAGTGTGAATGATTAGTTAAAGCAAGAAAATGGTCTATTTCCACATGTTCACTTTGCTAACTTTGCCAATAATACATATGTACTCTTTCTTGAGGAACGTTTTTGATGCAGGATTTTTGCATGTATTGGAGTACTTTTACAATGTTGCTGCTTTTACTAAAGTAAAACACCCAAGAACTTCTTCTGCACCTGCTCTCTGATTCTTTCTCATGCCCTCCCTCCCCCTCCTCTTCGTCTTATGCTCTACCCTCCTCTCTCTCCCCTTGATTGAGGTCTTGTCAGAAGCTACTCATATTTCAAAACATGCTCGGGCAAGTAAATGAGATGCCGCTCTCCTCAGCCTCCTCAGCAGGAAACAGAGCCGTTTGTTGAGCTTAACGCTCCGCTGCCCAGCCGGCTCAGCCCTTCAAAGCACTGAAGACGGAACTGAGATCACAATTATGCAGCGCCAGGAAAGCCAATTTCACTCACGTAGCCACATCAGTACACACTCAGTGGACACACACTCTCAAGTAGGCAGGGCAGACACTAGCAGAGCACATGCCCATGTAACCACAAATGCAGCTTGTTTTTTTCCCCTTACAGATGTTAATGCATGTGTCGCTCTGCGTGTGCTGTTTACCTGTCAAGCAGAGAATCCCTCTGGATTCCCACAGGCAGCTGATTTGGAAAATAGAAGCCATTAGTCTTTTAAGAGAGGCTTGGTACGGAGACAGAATAGGTCCCAGAGTTATTGATCACAGGACAGAGAGAGGGAGAGACATTATCAGCAGTTAGGATCAATGGCCTCTGTGAGCTCAAAGTTTGAAAATGCAAAGAAGCTGTGTCAGGATCAGGGAGGTTAGGGGGACTTTTTCTGCAGAACTAGTGCATCTCTCTCTTTTAAAGGTTGTTGTTTCTATCTACATATCTCACTTCATGTCAGAAGAGAGAAGCTACAAAACTTAAAAAGAGAATAAATTTCCTTAGATTATGAGTATCAAAATATACCAACAAAAGGTGTTTGGTTCCTGTGTAGGCTACTTGAGGAACTAATGACTACAAATGGTTTGCTATCAGACTGCTGCAGCAACCAGAGAAACGTTAATGATTGGATATAAAAATCAGGCAGACTAACATGTTCTGTTGTTTCAGGCTTTTCCAGGTAACAGTAATGCAGACACTGTGGTCCAGTACAAACTCAAACAGCCGGTAATAGCTCGCTACCTCCGCCTGATTCCTCTGGATTGGAACCCCACTGGGAGGATTGGACTCAGACTGGAGATATATGGATGTCGATATAGTAAGTCTGATCCCTATATTTGACTTCTTTGTCAGTATTGGCTGGGGCTAATCCTTTATAAAAAAGAAAAAAAGATGGCTGGGCAGTCATGTATCTGGATTTTCAATTTTCCTGTTGTGGCTTATTTTCATTTTAGTATTTATTATTGCAGTAAGTGTAAAATGTCTATTTAGTGGCATAAAGCAAAGATGCTGCATGTATTTAATAAGGAGCCATTCACTTTTTTCAATTTCCAAAGCCTATGCTATCTTATATACTGCATTTAGTACTGGGTTTGTTTATACAGGAAATTTTGGTTATTGTTTTTTGGCACAAAGACAGATTACTTTATGGTTCAAACAGGCTCAGTTTCTTTTTCCCATTCTTTAAAGTTTAGACTTGTCACATCTTAGATCAAGAAAAAGTAGTTTGTGAGATTAGCTGCTGACAGATACACAATGCACAATCCCCTCTAGGCATAATAAGAACATGCATGCTGTAGTTATCAGCAACTTATTTTCTTTTGTTTGAATTAAAACAGCTAACATTTTCTCTGCAGGAGGTTTATTAGAAATATTGTGCAATTTTGATAAACAAAGATACATACCTCCAAAAGCATGATCAGTCTCGACACTAATATATATATATATATATGTATATATATACATATATATATATATATATATATATATATATATGTATATATGCTGTATATGCTTTTTTGTATTGGTCACTTTTTAAAACAATAACCAGTCTCATTGGCAGTAGTCTCGCCACCAGACAATCAGAGATCTCCGCCTTCTGATAGTCTGGGGACGCTCCTTTCTAAAGTGTGTTTAACGCACCGGAGAAAACAGCCGGCAACAAAGCAACGCCTCTAGCATTTTTTAAAAGGACACGCCCTCCTGGAAATGTGCGCTCCCCCTTTTCTCGTCTGCAAGGACACAAACACACACAGAGCTTGAAAATGGATGCCGAGAGATTTAACTCCGTTTTATCAAACGTGTGCTCAGTCCACAAGATTGTGGAAATGAAGGACTTACAGTGACTTTGTTTAAAACTTTTAACGCGGTCGGACTATGTTTACGAGCACAAGAGTTCAGCGAGCCACCGAAGGACCGCCCTGCGGATTTACTATTGGTTCTGCAACGTAGGGAGTTTTTTTAAACTCTGAAATTGTATCTGACCATCTAAACACAAAATCAGGGAGAAAGACATCAGTCTTTAGTTAAGCAAAGTGTCTAAAGACTGACTTGTGAGTCTACATTGGCAGGTGCTTAGGACCAAAAACTTGAAAGTAGAGACTCCAAAGAAGAAACAGAGAACAAGTGATTGACAGTGGACACAATCCATTAGTCACCTTTAATGAAGAATTCTGCAGGGGTCACTGTAAATGTAACCTAAACCATACTTAGTGTCAGCTTTGAGCAAAATTCTGACCGTACCAGAAACACATAATTATTATTATTTTTTTCTCACAAATTCGCACAGATTCTGCTTTCACAACAGTAAAAGTTAATTACTCTTGCTGGTCTTTTTGCTGCTCTGTAATCAGTAGCAGACACTAGACCATATGGTGTTTGTGAGGTTTGAAGGGTTTATATGTTAAGGGGCCAATAGTTAGCTTGCTCATTAGAAACCGTTTGTTCAGAGAGGAAATCGATATCATCAAACAATAGAAATACAGTCATGCTTTAGAAAGTATTGGCTGTTGTTTGTGAGGTTTATAGTGACCACATTGTCTCGGATGGTGTTCGGTGAAAATTGGAGAAAATATACAGTACAGTCCATGAACAATTCCTCCGCTGTGAAATACAAGCAATTCAAGCATATGAAGTCACTGCAGCAAAAACACCCTAAATTGAATGTCAAGATCAGTCTTGCTTTGTTGCTGTTCTGTAACATTTCTTTATTTACAAGCTCACACCTCTTCTATAGGCTCGCTTTCTCCAAGTTAGAACAGGGTTTGAAATATTTCACTGTAACCTCTCTAACCTCATGTTCAAGATCACACTTTTCAGCCAAGTGGGTTAACCCTAACCCTAACCCTAACCCGGAGATCACAACATCCATAATTTTCTAAAACAATTTGAAATGTGGACTCGTCAGACCACAGCACATTGTGTCAGTCCATCTCAGATGAGCTCAGGCCCAGAGAAGTCAGCGGTGTTTCTGGATGTTGTCGATAAATGGCTTTCACTTTGCATGGTGGAGTTTGAACTTACATTTGTAGATGCAGCGATGAACTGTGTTTACCGACAATGGTTTTCCAAAGTGTTCCTGAGCCCATGTAGTAAATCAATTCATCTGAGGGGTCTAAGGTCACAGGCATTCAATGTTAGTTTCCAGCATTGCCTGCTACATGCAGAGATTTCTGTGACTTCTCTGAATCTTTTGATGATATTGTGGATTATAGAATTGTAAAATCCCTAAATTCCTGCAATTGTCCATTGATGAATCTTAAACTGTTAGACTAATACCCCACACAGTTTTTCACAAAGTGGTAACCCTTGCGCTGTCCTTGCGTGTAAACCACTGAGCCTTCCGAGGATGCTTCGTTCATACCCAATCATGACACTGTCATTGGTTACCAAGTAACCTGTTGACCTGTGGAATGTTCCAGCTGTTTTTGTTTGTTTGTTTGTTTGTTTGATTTTTTTTTAGGCATTCCATAATTTTCCCAGTCCTTTGTTGTTCCTGTCCCAACTTTTTTTAAACGTGTTGCAGGCATTAAACTTAAAATACTGTATTTTTGCAAAATATTTTTTTTTCAGTCTGAACATTAAATATCTTGTCTTGTACTGTATTCAATTGATTAGAGGTCAAAGTATTTGCACGTCATTGCATTCTGCTTTTGTTTAAGTTTCAGACTTTTTTGGAATCAGGGTTGTAATATAAATTGACAAATGTCAGTTGTTACAGTTACTGAAGAATAAAGTGTACATCTGTTGTTGGAAAAATATAAAGCTCTTCCTTCTCCTCTTTCTCCGTCGTTCTGTAGCTTCTGACGTGGCCAACTTTGACGGAAGCAGCAGCCTGGTCTACAGGTGGAGTGTGAGGCAGAGTTGGACGGCGATGGAGGTCGTCTCTCTAAAGTTTAAGACCCTAAGGAATTCTGGGACACTGCTACATGCAGAGGGACAGAGAGATCACAGCCTCACTTTGGTGTTGGAGAAGGGACGGCTGCTGCTCTACCACCAACAAGGTACCAACATTATTCCTCCAATATGAAATAAGATGAGGTGAATGATCTCCGGGGGAAATGTACATGTTAAGAAAAAACTTAAAGTACTTTTTAAATGAAATAAATGAAAAAGAAATAAGAATTTAAGCTATTTTAAAGAGGTTACATTAAAAACCTATACACAATATATATTACATGACACTATATAAAACTGCAAAAGGAATAAAAAAATCCAGTAGAGCAATTCCTGCAGCCATGGTGTGAGCACTGTGTATGAGTATAGGTATAAGAATGAATAATAAATTCAGTACACATAACAATATATTAAAGTATATGATGTTGTATAATATATGTGCAGTATATGTATGTAATACACACACACTACAAAATAATAATACATTATATATGAAAGAAATGGAAACAAATACCACGATACAGCAAATGACAAAGACAATGGAAACTATCGTACAATATTATATAAAATGTATATAAAGTGTACAGTCATGTATTAGGCTAGTCGTTCCACTCTCTAAAAAATAGTGTAAACAAAATCTAGATTGCAGTCTCCTCTCTTTGACACAGTTTCTGGTTTTGGTGAGGTTATGTATCTGGATGGATCTTCAGATATTCTTTGCTCATGATCTCTGATGATATGATTGTATTTTGCTGTTTCTGCTGCATCTTAAACATACTGTGGGTGGTGTAATGATGGGTCTTTTAATCTGAATAGGCTGTCTCCTTTTATCTGGATGTAATTTTGTGCTTTTCTTACTTGAAGCTTTAAGTCCCGCTGGTTTCCATTCTTTATATACTGCATAATCATGGACCATTTTAAACCTGAAACTACATGCATTTAAATCTTTGGTAGAACAAAAAGCAGCAGTAGTCGACTTCCTGAGGACATGGATTGAAATCCTGTGGTGTAAAGTGGCTGAAACTTTGGACGTTTGAGTTTGTGTTGTGGAACTTGGATGACTTTTCCAACAAACTTCTGCAGCTTTATCTATCTGTTCATTGTTCTAAGTAAATGTCAGCTAAACGACTAAGCCTTACAGTGTAAGGCTCCAGAGTATCCACCATCTTGTCTCTATATAATGAATTTAATATCTTGCACATTTTTGTCCCCACAATGAAATGGAGGGAGTTTCAAGTCTGTCTCCGTCCATCTGCTGGTTTGCTTGTGCATTTGTCAGATGTGATTTCTAAGATACCACTGATCCAATTTTGAGGAAACTCGGGGGAATTATGCTTCTTTCTGCTTATGCTGATTAGCTCAGTAAAGTGTTTACTTGTTTATCCATATGTCTGAAGCAATATCTCAGACAAAACTCATCAGATTTTGAATAAACTTAGGGAATTGGTGCAGTTCACTATTGCAGGCGTGCAGTTATGGGTCAATGACTGTGGAGGAGGACAGCAACATTTGTTGGGGAAAACATATTTACTCTTGTCGAAGTTCTTTCCAGACTTTTTCCCTCAAAATCGACTGTGTCTCTCTCTTTCTGGCTCTGCTTCTCTCTCAGCTTGACATCCACTCCCATGCTCTCTCTCTTTTAATCTGTGATGGATGTTAGCAACATGTGTTAAGGATGAACTCTGTGGAGCACAGTGGGCTAGCACAGCATAACATGATCCATGGTCTCTAACTGCACAGAACAGAGCACTGTGGAGGCTATGGGAGGTAATGTGTGTGTGTTTGTGCGTGTGTGTGTTTGCGTTGGTGTAAATGAGGTTAAACCTGAGGTGTTGTCCGACTGCCAGGCCGTCGAATTATCACCATATGGCAGACCTCTCATCAACCACGCCATCTGGTTGCTGGAGTACTCTACTGCTCTGCTCACCAACCATTCCTTCCTTTCCTTTATTTAGGGTTGATGGTTTTCCTGTAATTATGTTGGTGAATTTTGCCCATTTTCAAAATGTATGTTATACCTATTGCCTAACACGATCCAATAATATTAGTAAACATTAGCAACTGTCACCCAAATCTAAAAACTAGAGGGCTAAAACTTAAATGGGTGATGTCATGGGGTATTAAGTCAGGAGCTGCTCCACAGACGATGAATTGGTAGAAATGTTCTAGATGACACTGAGAGCACCCAGGAGAATGTTCTGAGTATATGGGTACATTTCCTGTTTCACAACTGAGTACACTACAATGAAATAAAGCTCATTTAGGTAAATAAGAAAACAAACATTCTGTGGGTCCACAAAATCTAACACAATTTCACAGTAATATGTGAAATGGACACAACCTCTTAACATTGCATTACGTGGTGGTGGGCTGGAGTTGTGTGAAAATTATATGCTGGCAATATGAAAACAATGCCAATGCAAAGTCTAGTATGAGCGGTTGCAGTTTCATTGTGAAAACAGTTGCAGTTTGGTTAAGTTTAGGAGAAAATGTGGTTTTAGATAAAAAATAACTATGTAGACCTACAGGACACAAGTGATGTAAACGTAAGTATGCTGCGTTATTACACAAAGTAATAGTTATGTTAAGTCTGTAAAGTCATAGTAATAATAATAATAATAATAATAATAATAATAATAATACATTTTATTTGTGACACACTTTACATAAAAAAACAGATCTCAAAGTGCTACAGAAGGCAGTGCAGATATGCTATGTTAAGAGTTAAAAACAGACAACATGATGAAATACATCAGAAGGCTTTAGTAAAAAGGTAAGTCTTTAAGTTGCGTTTAAAAGCGTTCACAGTCTGCAGTGCTCTCAGGTGGTCAGGGAGAGCATTCCACAGTCAGGGAGCGGCCAGGCAGAAGGCCCAGTCTCCCATGGTGCGGAGTCTGGTCCTGGGGGGGTTGAGGAGGTTGGCAGTGTGGCGGGTGCGTGAAGAAGTCTGAGGAGTTCTTTAAGATAGAGTGAAGCATGTCCATGAATGCACTGATGTGTGAGGAGGGAGACCTCGTATTGAATTCTGAGTTCAACGGGCAGCCAGTGAGTGATGTGAGGATGGGTGTGAGTATGGGTGTGATATGGTCATGCTCTTAGCAATGCTGTTCTGGGTGTATTGAAGCCTCTGGATGTTTTCACTAGGAATCCTGATGAGGAGTGCATTACAGTAGTCCAGCCTGGAGGAGACAAGAGCGTGGACAAGCTTTTCAGCATCTGCCAGGTTGAATGATGGATGGAGTTTTGCAATGTTCCTGAGGTGGTAAAAGGAAGTCTTGCACTTTTGCAATGTTCCTGAGGTGGTAAAAGGAAGTCTTGCACAGGTGTTTGATGTGGGTCTCGAATGTAAGGTGGAGGTCCATTTTAACGCCGAGGTTGGTGACTGAAGTAGACAGGGGGATGTTCTCACCGGAGAAAGAGATGCTGGTGAGGGTGGATGATCTGACCTGGTGTAGGGTGCCAACAAGGATGGCTTTAGTCTTGGGCTTCATCCACGCCTTTATCTCCTTCAGGCAGGTATAGAGTGAGGCAGATGGCAGTAGTGCAGAGAAGGCGGGATCTGTCCGGAGGTAGAGTTGTGTGTCATCAGCATGACAATGGAATGATATGCCATGCGTGCTGATATCACAGCCGAGGCGGAGCATATAGAGAGTGAAGAGGGTAGGACCCAGCACCAAGCCTTAAGGGAAACCACAGGTGACATAGTGAACTTGTGATTTTGCCTCTCCCAATGCAACATACTCAGTTCATCCAGTGAAGTAGGATGTGAACCACTTGTGGACAGTATCAGTGAGGCAGATGGTGGAATGCAGGCATGTACCTACAATTACTTTTGGTTAAACATGGGGCAAGAACAGCTGTCTCCTGGTTTAAAGTCCATGTTTATTTGACCCATGCACCACTGCTCCCACACATCCTTTACAGACTTGCTCGCTCTTTATACTCAATTTGTGTGTCCAACAGAACAAAAGATCCCCACTGATTTTGAATTGGTATCGTTTTTGTGTTGCCAGCGCTTAAGACTTAAACTTGAGCTTTAGCTGGTGGCAAAATCAGGCTCCCATTCACTGTCTATGGAGCAGCTCCAGATGTCAGACTTGATGACATCAGAAGTTTGAGACTTACTTCTCTGGTTTCTGGCTTTGGGAGAGAGTAGCTCATGTTCACACATACTGATTGAACTTTCCTAGGCCATGGAAATAAAATATCGGTATTTTTATCTTGGGTGGTGGTCTCCCTTAAGTTTATTACAAAAACAAGATTTCTTGCCCTAAAATTAGCTTGATTGTAAACAGAACTTTGAATAATTGAAGTATAACTACACATTTTTAAAAAGAATTCTGACTTAAAATAATATTCACATGTCCACATGCATATTGAAACAGTTCTTGGTTGCTGTAATTGTACTTCCTCCCCATACCAGTCCTCACGGGATTCCTGATCAGGGACAAAAAGAGAGATGATTCCAAAGCAGCATAAGCGTTATGTTAGGTCAGGCTAGAGAATGGTGTCACCTGTCAGAAGGCCCTGTTAATGTATGATGGTACAGCCTGATACCCATTTCAGGGTTTTAACAGGGTGATAACAACATTAGCGTTGGAGGGCTCATCCAACTTTTGGCACATTTCACCATGTGGGCAGATGAGTCATCATGAGTCACATCTACCCCATGTTTAACAAGGCCAAGCTCAGAACAGAGCTATCCCTCATCTATGAGAATGACAAGTTCAAGGCTTGCGGTGGTACACTGACTCTGTTCCAGTTTTTCATGGAGAACAACCTTCAGGCCACATTGACTGAGACTGTAAGTCTTCTCAAGATTCTCATCACCACACCCATGACAACAGCAGAATCAGAGAGGTGCTTCTCTACTCTAAAGAGGATCAAGACCTTCCTGAGGAACACCATGACGCAGGATTGCCTGAATGCTCTGGCCATGCTCTCCATGGAGAATTAACTTGTCAGAAACATCCCTGACTTCAATAATAGGGTTATTGAGAGCTTTGCCACTCACAAGGACAGAAGGGCAAAATTCCTGTACAAATAGATATCACACACACACACACACACACACACACACATTCCCTTGACCAAATCTTTCTCTGTATATAGTTGACCTATGCACAAGACATCATCCAGCAATATATATACAGTAGTGTGTTTGCTAATATTACTGTATATGTAATCTGTTCATCATTTTCTTGATTGTTTAGTCTATAAAATGGTTTTTCATTGACTCATATTAAACGCAAATCTTAACATTTGATAATCAAAAACAAAAAAAATGTTTGGAATCTAACCTTAGAAAATCACTCAAATGCTGACATTATTATCAAAATTGTTGCAGATCATATTTTTCTTGATCGACTAATTGAAAAATCAGGTAATTGTTGCAGTTCTGATCACATTAGTAACATTTAACTTGATCGTAAAGTACTGTACAGTATTCTCCCAGCCAAAGGTTTGAGTTCAGCCACTTTATATTAATTTCTTTATTATACATGCTTTATACAGTGTAAATTTCATAGATACATTACAACAATCTATATAAGTCTATGTTATTGTATTTAGTCAACTTTGCACTCTGTTCTGGTGGCGTGTCTCTTGCGTTGCCTATTTACTACCAACACACTGTTTCATGTGCTCTGCTGTGCACCTCTGCCACAAGGGGGCACTGCCGTAACAGTCAACAGCCTTGTGTGTAAAATGTGTAAATATCAGTCATTTGTTTACATGTTCAGTTTCAAATGCAAAATTTGTGTTTGTGCAATATGCTGTTTATGTTTTTGTGTGAGAATGCCTCAACTTTTTAATACTGGCATTAAATAATTACTATTTCACAGAGCACTGGTATCCTGCCGTTTGTGTTAAATTGTATTGGGATAGTTGACACTGGCTTAATATGGCACAGCCCCACCTAGAATATTTTTCACTAGCCACCACTGCAGATGACAGTATGGACCAGCAGAGTATGACCATCATTAAAGGGCCAGTGTGTAATATTTGGCATGGTTTATTGTCAAATCTGAATCTGAATCTGAATATTCTACCCATTAATATGTTTATATAAGTGTATAATCGCTATAAAATAAAATTCGTTTGGTTTTCGTAGCCTTATAGTTATGTTTTTATATATATATATAGCAAGGGCCTTGCTTTAGAGAG
>NC_065515.1:28430368-28485556 GCF_006386435.1 Epinephelus moara
ATGTGTGTATGAAGTGTGTGTGTTACGCCAGAAGAGTCAGAGTTTGGGACGGAGTCTTTTACCCCCTGGAGTGTTAATGGAGTTTTTGGAGTGCTCAAATAAACTGGCCTTTTTCCCGAACGCTCCTCTGGTCTCCTGCTCGTGAGTGATTCATTACAATATCGTAACATGGTTTAGATTTCGAAATAAGCATTCACCTCGTCGCTAGATAGACCTACTCCTGAAAAACTCGTGTCTGGGCAAGGCTTTTTGTCCCTACGAGGCCACCGTCAATTACCCGACGGGAGGGGTGAGCGAGTGAGCCCTGCAATCTAGAATTTGACCACTGATGTCACTGTTTTCAACGGTTTTCAACCCATTTTACACAGTGGCCCTTTAAAGTGCTGACCTGAGTTTGAAATTGTATGTGGTGGAGAGGAAGGAAAAGCTGTCACAATGAGACATTTTAGCATGTTGTTTGAGTGATTTTAGGCACAGGGGGATTGTTCTTGGACATTTAGCAATATATTTGGCCTGATATCCTGTATGCACCTTACCTGTTGAATCACACACTGCGCTCTAATTTGGAAATGGAGCTTCCATATTGCATGGCTGATTAAGTCATATTGAAAGTAATCCATGTGGCATCACATGTTTTAAGCTTTATTTCATGTATTAACTTTTTAAGTATTTTGGCTGGCATTTTCTGACTTTTTTTTTAGATTGTTGGCTTTAGAGGTGACAGGAAATGAAAGAGAAATGGTTGATCACATGAAACGATGGTCCTCTATGGGATGTGAACCAGGGATGTTACGGTGGTTGGTGCCTTAGTCTCCATAGGGGGTTCATTTTAGCATGAAATGTAGTTGGAGGAAATTGCTCTGATGGAAAAGTCGACCCAGTTACACTACAGCAATAATGGCATTTTAAGGCTGCAGCTGAGTATATACTAGCAGCTACAACACCTGCATGGTAGTATTATAATTATGTTTGAGAAAGCCATTCTATTTCTTGGCAAGAATCTAAACTTGCTGTATTCAGATGTAGTTTAAACTGCTTCTTTCCATCCCCCACACTTGTCTAAGCCCTCCTCGTTCACTCCCTCTTTACATCCCTGCAATAAAAACAGAATCTTGTCCAATTCCCTCTGGTTGGAAAGGGGTGGAAGAGTATCAATTCCCTGGTGGTATTGTCTATCTGTCAGTGGCAGAGAGGCGTTCTCTGCAAAAGCCATCAGTCTGACATCAGCTCCCTGAGTGACGCCTGTCACATCTCCCCACTAGACATGAGCTGATAGTCAACAAACTGCTCAAAGAACTCCGGGTGGCCGGGAAGGAAAATAAACAATCTTCGTTTTTGTAATGGTGCAGAGATTAGATCGAGCTATGATAATCCAGTGATACAGCCAATACTGGAAAAAAATCCTCAATCACAGTGCTGTCGCTGCATACTTCTTTCCATGGCTCTTGTTGTTTCCCTGCCTGGCTGCCCCCTCTCCCTCTCTTTTCTGCCTTTTCTATTTCCCTCTCTCTCTCTGTTGTTATTTATCACAGCCTTTCTCATATGTCGCCCCAATTCTGCCCCTGCTCCGTTTTTTGTCCAGTGGTGATTATTTGCCTTTTTCAATTGCATGCTCTTTGTCTTTCTCTCCTCTTTCTTTCTCCCTCCCTTTCACACACCGCCCTCCCTCATGCTCTCCTGGGAGTTTGCAGTCTGCAGACAGTGTAATTTAGATCAATAGCTTGGAGCATCCACCCTGAGCCACAGCATGCTTCTCCACAGTCAGCTGTTGGCTCAAGAGAATAGACGAGAAGCTCAAACTAGGGTAGCAAAGATAAAACCTTAAGATTTAGATGCGTTATATCCATAGCTCCAGAGTGTGTGCTATTCTCTGGGGCTCTTCGTGCTTTATCTCTCCCATTTGGTAACTTGATCCTGTCGGGCTGCTCTTTAACACTGATGCATGTCGCATCATGAGATAAACAAGCTGGCGGAGACACAGAAGAGCTAAAGATGGCTAATGATGACTAGCATTGAGCATCAGGGATATGTGTAGCTTGTAAATGCACACACATAAAGAGCTTGGCTAGAGCTGATGTGTTTTTGTTAGCCACACTGTAACTTCCATTAGCATAAATTAATGATGAATGAAAACAGAACGACAGACCTATATTCATTATGCAAGGAGACAGACAGGCAAACAAACAGATAAATACAACAGTAAGACCGTTAGGCCCTCTCTATCTGCCTGTGGCTGTCCAAGCAGTTGGACTAAATTGGCTGGCTCATTAAGATTTATGTCTGCTATCCAAAACCATCTCATTTCCTCTCTGCTTTACATTTATCAAAATGTCAGTTTGCTCTAATGTATCCCCCTGCTTCATAATTCAGTTCAATTCTGAACTGTCACAGGAAAGCTGTAATACACAGCAGTAAATACACTGAGGGCTGGTGTGTCCTGCTCCAGTGCATTCTGGATGAGTGGTGTTAAGTATTGCTGACTAAATTAGGATGGCATCAGGGAGGCGTGCAGGGCAAGCTGCATGTAGAGCATCTTTTCTCTGTATAAGGACATGCGGTTGGTTTGTGGTTGCTGGCTATGTTACGGAATACCCAGAATTTTTCAGATTTTACAGTCGTGAAACATCAGCATGATCACAGACGCTTCCAATAATCGCAAAGAGCAACAAAAGCTACAATCAAATCTTCCCCGAGGCATCTGCAGAGCCCTGTTGAAAAGAGATGAATCTCTCCGGACAAAGTGTGCCAGTTGGCAGAGAAAATAGAAGACAATGAATCGTGGTGATTACTGTTGCATTTGCTTACTCCACTCCACTTTTTCTACAGTGATTTACAGTGAGCCTCCAGGAGTTTCTGCTGTAAACAGCCTCATAAGAGTTTCAGTCAGCAGCCTCTGTATTTTCAGAGGAGCCTGAAATTGCCAAGATAGCCATGGGACTCTTACTGTAACACTCTCTGCTGCTGTATTATAAGTTGCTTACTGTTGATTTCTTCTGTGTGCAGCAGAAATACAGTTTGTATCTCAAAATAAAAAGATGATATGCTACACATATAGCTACATAGCCAAGGACATGCAAATGACTGATGTTGTCCTCTGATGGCAGCGGGAAGGAGAATGAGAAAAATGTTGTTTAGTTTTATGTATTTGGGGTGTTACATGCGACAAAGGTACATATCTGACTTAAGCCAGGAACATTGTGATTACTTGGTTTTTGTCTTAAATGTCTTGGTTACTACAATGTATGTTTTGGGGTTTTTTTGGGGGGGGGGGGGCTTTTTGCCTTTAATGGACAGGACAAATTGAAATGGGGTGAGAGAGAGAGTTGGGGTTGACATGCAGCAAAGGTAATCACCAGTTAGCTTATTTGTGTTACTGGAACAGTGCGGTGTACAGAAGTGTATAGAATACAGAATATGAAACAATCAGAAATTGCAATTACCGACTAATCCCTTCCCCTCCAAGAGAAGGGCAAATTCCAACTCTGTCTGCCAAATGAACAACTGTTCATTTGGCAGGCAGTCAGCCCAGTTTGGGGGTCACAGCCCCCAGTGCTCCGATTACCACTGGCACCACTGTTGCCTTTACTCCCCACATCTTTTCTAGCTCCTCTTTCAGCCCGTGGTATTTTTCAAGCTCCCTGTGTTCCTTCTTCCTGATGTTGCCGTCACTCTGTATTGTTACGTCTATCACCGCTGCCCTTTTCTGTTGTTTGTCAATCAGCACGATGTCTGGTTGGTTGGCCATCACCAGTTTGTCATTCTGGATCTGGAAGTCCCACAGGATCTTAGCTCGGTGTCTTCCATTGTGACCTTGGGACTTCCAGCCCGTACTCAGTGCAGATGTTCCTGTACACTATGCCAGCCACTTGGTTATGGGTGGTTATTTATGTTAGAGGATATGGGGGACTCGAGTCACCTTGAGACTTGCTTGACTAACATTGATAAAAGACTTGACTTTGACTTCGTATTCATGACTTGACTTTGACTTGAGACAGATGACTCGAAAGGACTTGGTTTTAATTCAATATTAAAGGCACGCTAAGCACCGTTGGGTGTCACTTCTGTTTACGTTCAACAATGTTATCAAACACAACGGAGCTAGCTCACCCCTCCCCCCCTCGTCCTCCGTGACTGTGTCATGAACAAGCGATAGCTGCTAGTTATCCTGGATGTACACACCTGTTCAAGGGATAGTGCATCCAACATGAAAATTCAGCCATTATCTACTCACCCTCATCCCGACGTAGGATCAGGTGAAGTTATAGAGTCCTCACAACACTTGCGGAGATCCAAGGGGAGAAGGGGTAGCAACACAACTCCAAAAAAAAAACCGTCCAAAAACACATAATTGAAACCACAAAATATCTCCATACTGCTCGTCCGTAGTGATCCAAGTGTCCTGAAGCCCCAACATAAAAAGTTGTTTGGAAAAACGTCATTTGAACTCTTTTTAGCCTCACTGTAGCCTGTAGCTCTAACTACCTCTCTGGGTACCGCGTTCACGTGTGCTTGCGCGAGACAGTGAGACGTGGGCACCGCGTTTATGTGTGTGTGCTTGCTTTCACTGATCTCGCGCTGGCTGGTTGGTGCAGCCTGGACCCAAATGTTTTTGTTGTCATTTGCAGAGCCTGGGCTGCCTACAGAGACCGGACTTTTTCACAGCATATTCAGAGGACATGTAGCTAGCGAATCTTGAGGAGATGTTTGCTGTATGTGACATATGACTTGACTTGTGACTTGCTTGACCTGAGCAATGACTCAGCTTGACTTGCTTGGCTTATAGCAGGGACTTGACTTGCTTGATTCTCACCACAACTAACTTGGGAATTGCTTGAGACTTGAAGGCAAAGACTTGAGACTTGCTTGTGACTTGCACATGTGTGACTTTGCTCCATGTCTGATATACACATATACAGTATGGAGCTAATTTAGAAGACCGATGACATAAAATTCTCAAAGAAGACTTGGTTTAGTCACAAAGAAACATATTAGGCAGGTTAAGGTTTATGTAGCAACATCATAATGCAGAAACCTACATTATAACAGGTCACGTGGGAACATGCTTTTAGAATTGTGTAGGAAAACAGCATTTTGACACCAAAATTTAAATGGTCATATTTATTAATAAGGAAAACTACAGGAAGGCTACAGAATGATATAAAAAAATTAATTAAAAAGAGCCAACAAGAGATAGTGGACCTGCCTTTTAATCAAATATTAAAATAATTTAATTTTCTGTCTATCAATTAATCAACTAATCATTTCAGCCCTACATATAACTTCTTATTTGAAAGCAAAACATGCTTTTATGTATTTTTTCTTCCCAATCATTATACATCTTATTAATGTTATCAAGTGTTAAATGATACGAATAACTAGTTGTTAATATCAAGTTCTTTATTTATGAATATGATTTGGAGATATATTTTTGATCTGAACATCATGCCAGATATGCCTGAGTTGAATTGAGGAGGCAGAGAGAAATGACACAGCAGTGACAGTCTTTCCATGAATATCACGGTGCTCTTTCTTTTTTTTCCAGTTTGTTTTATGGTAATGAACTGAATTCCCAACTGTGACTGAAACTGAGAATTGGTTTCGAGAAAGTACATTATTTTTACAGTCAAGCTGTATTACAAGTAGTAGCACCACGTGACGCTGAAATGCTTAAACAATTATAATAGTCTGTCTCCTGATAAGACCTGTCATTGGCGTCCTTCATAAACAGATTTAGAGCTGGAGCAAAGAGCCATAATGGAGTAGCAGACAGAATATGATGAGGTGATATTGCCTTAGGGAGCTGTCTGGAACAGCAGACTCCTGGAAAGTGGAAGGTAGTATTCAGTGCAGACTCCTAAGCTTGAAGACAAGAACATTCAATATTAGTCTGCTCAGTATGGATAAATCAAGCAGTTATTGCAGTGTTGCACAGCTGGGCTCCTTCCAGTTGGACATTAAAGACAACAGCAAGTTTGGGTGCTGTCAGACTGAACCTCCTTCCTCACAACGTCCTCACAGGAGAGGAGGAGGAGTGAGGGAAATTAAGACTGACAGAGAGTAATAAAGGGAGAGGGAGTTTCATGAATGAAAGTTAAGTGTTTCTATAATTGTTTGCCCTCAGACTTCTTGTATTGATCGCCGCCTCTCTATTTCCACTTATTCAAGCTGTAACCAAATATGTAACCTCATCAAAAGGCATTAAAGGAATAGTTAGACATTTTGGGAAATGCTGTTATCAACTCTCATGTTTTGGATGCACTCTGTTTAGCCTTCTGGGCTGCGCTCGACCTGACCTGACTTTCTGGTAGACCTACACTGAATGGATGGCAGACGATATACAATAAAATGTTTTCATATTGAAAGCATTTGTTTATGGTCTTTATTAAGGACCTTTTCTATAATTGGAGAATTTTAATTCTTACTCATATCTTGTTTTTCCGCATAACATATATATTCTTACTCAAGGCTGACTGCGGACGCCTGAGTGAAACAAAACCATCATCCCCATGCTCTATGATAGTGTGCCAGCTATTATGGTGCAGACCAGATTTCACTGTGCATGTGTTGTACCCCACTGATATGACCTGATATGATGCCCTGACTTCTCTGTTCAACCTCCATGGGGGAACAGGAAGCATGGCTTCATCTATAGTTCACAAATATACACACAATAAAAAAATGTAAGCAGGTTCAACATAAAAAAAGGAATCATTTATTGAAAGTAGCTGCATGAATGGGGAAATGTAAAATTAGCTGAATTATTTTCAATAACGTATATTTACATTAAGGTTATGATAAAAGATTCGTTGATTCCGTCACGTGTGATGGTTTTTAAAATAAGCAACACCTCTAAAGTTAAATCCACATGCAGAAATGTAAAAACAATATTTTATAAAGAGTTATGTGCTGTGCCTTTGTGAACAGCACCTTCTTCAAAAATCACAAAAAAAATTGACTTTTAGTTTCACATGAACAGCAGCCTTCTGGATGAAAGTCCTGTGTTTGTTTGGCCCATCCTTTACCTAACCCTTCCATCATACTCAGGCTTTCATGCTCTTTACATTTACATTGAACTTACAAGTCCGAACATCTCATACCCGTTTAATGTCCATACTGAATAAAAAGCAATGGAAAAAACTAATTTCTAACAGACCCCATAGTTTTTCTATGTAGGCCTCTACCAAATGGTTGAGAAGTCACTTAATGTTATACGAAAAAACACAAAATTACAAGTTAAGTACTGTTGTAATGCTGGAAACATTTTAGTATCCCAGCATATATCAATTTGTTACCATGGCATCAGTAGTACTACCAGTGCTAGTATTATTTCCACATAATTATTCTAGATATTTACTATTACAGTACTTTGAAAAGATCTCAGAAATGGTGAAAAATCCACTGATGTAATTGTTTGTTTGTTTTTTAATCTTAGCATCACTACTTTTACCATAAAAGGACAACCCTTTGATTGGGCATGGCATTAGACTGTAAAAAATCATGCTTAGAAAATTATTTCAGCATCTGTATTACAGATAACATTCTATGTATCATTTAACGTAATCATGTAATCATTTAAGTTTTTTGTTTTGTAACAAATGATCAGTTTTAATTACATTAGCTAAGCTTCACTTCTTTACCATAAAAGGACAATATACTATTTGGTAGAGCATGTTTTTAAAAAATATTTTACCTTTTTAAGGAGTTTATTTTGTGTATTAAGTTACATAAATCTGTTCAGTAAAACCTCTGAAAGTATAACATGTTTAAAAAAAAATACACCTACCTTTGAAAATCCCATCATACAGAGCTCTCATGTCTGGAGTGACTTCTTTTGTTACTAAGTTCTTGTAGGAAGCGAACTGCAAAGGCACACTTTTTAAAGACACAGTGACTTTTTGTTGTTGTTTTTTTTGCATAACATACCTACTACTAGTTCAACACTTTTTTTATTATGGTACAGTGACTCAAAATGTGCTCTACCAAATAGCTGAGCAGAATGCTAAAGGGTTAAAGACGCTTTAGGGTGCATTGTGCATTGTTATGAAGAGCTGAGGGCCACTGAGTAGGCTGCCATATTTGACACCCTGGGATTGAGAACAGGTTGATGGTGCAGTGCTGGCAGCACAAGCAATTAACTCTGTAACCACAATTTGTTCAAAACTAAGCTGTTGAGATGGCAACGACACCTGAAACTGCAAAGCTGAAAAGAAAAGTATAAATGTAAGTTTCCATGAGTTTTGAAATGACTACCAACCTTCAAACAAGGTAGCTAAGATCATTTACACAGAAACTTGAAACAATTAAAACAAATGTGGTTCAGATGACATACCATTTTATCCAACCAAGCCCTGCTTCAAACAAGTAAGATGAGCACACACAAAACACAGACATAATCAACATCGTTAAGACTTTGGCAGAAAAAGAGAGTTTATTTTGAACTCCATTACTCATAGGAAGAAGCTGATGGAGAACAGAGGTTTCCAGGGACTTTAATGCAGAAACATGAATATTTTCCAAAATGTCAAACTCATCATTAAATGCAACCCCTGAGAGGAGTATCTATCTATCTATCTATCTATCTATCTATCTATCTATCTATCTATCTATCTATCTATCTATCTCCCTTCGAAGAAAAAGTCCTCCATAATTAATGACTTAGTGTGTGTCTCTCCTTCTGTTGTAGCTCCTTCTGTCAGCAAAAACTCTTTTCTCTCCCAACACGTTAGGGGATGCAGAGATGGATCCACCAATTTGGACCTGCTGGTCTTGGATCTGTCATTAATTATGTCCTGCTGTCATTTTGCAGCATCGTCATTTATCGTGTTTGGGCCTCCTCCCTGCCAGCATACAGATATGTGCTCTCTCTAATGAGAGAGGGTGACCTCAGTGACCCGTCCCCTGTTTGAAACAACGATGAAAATATTCAACTGAAGCTGCAACGTTTCCACGACTTTTTGTTTTGATAAATCAAACATGAGCCCTCCTTTAGGGTTTCGTTTTTCCGAGAGAAAAAGAAGCATTTTAAAATGAGTTCTTCAAGCGTGTGTGTCCTTGTTAAAAATGCATTTTCGGGGAGGACACAGAAGGCTGACCTTGAAGTGGTTTTTATTTAGTACACCTCAGGAAAAAAGTCAAAGTTCCCCAGCAGGAAGTACTTATAAGAAGATTTTTTTTGCAATAGCTGGAGTCAATGCCCAGCTACCAAATGCAACATCAAGACAACAAAATTGATTGTTTTCCACATCATCACCTTCCTTGCAGGTGTGAGTTCATCTTCCAGCGGGCAACTTCTTGTTTCGGTGGGTAGCCTGCTGGATGACCAACAATGGCACCATGTAAAGCTGGAAAGGCTCAGCGCTCACCTCAACCTCACTGTGGATAAAAACACTCATCAGGTTCAGATTCCAGCTGAGCTCAGCCACTGGGACATTCACCAGGTGAGAGAGAGGCACATATAACACACATTTTAAAGAGATACTCGATTTAGAATGTCTTTTATGAAGCAAACACCTTTATGCTTCAATGGCAGCTGGAAAAGTCTATAGTTTGTGATTTCATGTTGGCCGCAATACTGAGACTGAGATTTTCTTTTTCCACTGTCAAAACTCAAGTAAACCTTAAATCCTACAGGAAGTGATGGCTACGTGTACACTGATTTTTTTACATATATGTGTTGTCTTTTGTGCAGCTAAGTCTGGGAGCTGTCCAGAGTCACGGACTGCAGAAACCCATCCTCTCCAACAGGAACTTCCATGGCTGCCTGGAAAACCTGCTCTACAACAACATCAACCTGATCCACTTGGCCAAGCAGAGCAACCACCAGGTCACTGTGGTGGTAAGTAAGTTTTGTGTTTCAGCATCTTTGGAACATCATTATGGAAGTCTGCCAGTCAGTGTTCATCAGAAGGACAAATAGGTGACTGTGGAGACTCGGCACAGAATGGCGTCGCTATGATAAGTTCACCTAATGACAGTCTGTTCTTGGATAGTTTCAATTTGATAGTTTTAAGTCATGAAAAGATCCAAGTCTCCAGTATTTCAAAGGCAATTAACTGAGAAATGTGTCCCCTTGATGGCCACTGATGTGGATGACTTTGTGCAATAAAAAGAGAGAAGTCAGATTTGAATTCCAAGAAGCTTCAAAGAACAAAACGTGTTCAGTGATCTTAAAATTTGTTGATGAAGGAGTTTTAGTCCCAGATACAGCTCTGTGAATACGCTCATTAGTCTCAGTCAACACAAATTTTTGATCCTGGCTCAGTTTTGAGTCAATTAAAGGGGCAATAAGCGTAATTCATCATTTCTAGATTGAAGGAATTAAAAACTTGCTATGTGAAGAACTAGAGGTGTAATTTCATCTGGGGTATAGCATGATAGCATGACCTCACACACCCTCTCTCTGTGTTGATCTCCAGCCCCTTGTTTACAAGCCGGTCCGGCTGCGCGTTCATGTACGTTCATGTGAATCCCCCCCCGCCCCCCCTCTCGGAGCGCTTGGCCCTCCCTTCCTATAAAAGGCTACAGCCAGTGAGCAATGGCAGCGTGTATTTTCGAAGTGAAATGGCTGAGTCAAATGTCTGTTTTAATTAGTGTTACAGTAACATTAGGCACTTGTCGCTTTGTCGATTCAATTAAATTTAATGTTACAATCATAGCACGGGTTAATGTCCGGAGCTTGAGTTATTAGCAGCTCGGTCCCAGCAATGGGTCAGGCGTTTCGGTTGTATTAGGTGAGTAGCCCGGCAGCCCAGCTAACATTTGCAATTAGCATTGTAAAATGTAGCCCGGCGGGCAGCCTGGCGGGCAGCAGCCTGGCGGCGGGTTGTGTTTAGCTATTCCCCTGCCTACTTCAATGATGATGGTACCTGTAATAAATGCATTTGCTGAGATGGAGACGAGGCTCAGTGACTAGAAGAGCTGGTAGAAGTGCTCCATAGCTGTAAGTTACTCCAGTAGCCGTAGTAGCTCTAGTGCTAACTCCGAGAGCTAACGCTAACGTTCCTACTCTTCTGCGTGAGCCGGAGTCGTGACGGGCTCACGGAGAAGAGTAGGAACATTAGCGTGGCAGCCGACTAGTGCTAACGCTATCAGGAAAGCAGGGAAATAGCTAAACACAGCAGAGACTGAGAGTGAGTGAAAGACATCGCTAACTGCTAAACTAAGCCAAACTAAGTTGGCTGTTTAGTTTTTATTTCCTTGCCCCTGTGGCGAGTGAATCTGCCTGTAGTGAAACCGGGGCTAACCGGTGCTTCCTCCTCAGGCTCCACTTCACTCAGCTGCCAGNAAAAAACACCCTGAATATGTTTAGAACTACAAATGAACCTTCTTTCAGTGATTTATATTAGACAAATAAAATTTTACATTTACATCCTGCCCTGACTGTAAACCGGGTCGGGATCAGAGCGATAGATCAGCCAGCGGCGGTTCCGCGCATGCGCGATTCACTTGCAGTCTGGATGTGGAGGGGTTAACGTCTCCTGCTCTGACTGCTGCTGGGAGGGAGGACTGGGCCGCCTGTGAGTGCTTTGGGGCGAGAGGAGCCCACGGTAGCATCCGCTGCCCGTTGAGAAGAATAAGAATGATACGTGCTCTCACAACAGAGTCTCCAGAAGTCTTCAATAACATCAGAAAAAGTCGCTAGATTTGTCGCTAGTCGCTTTTTTGAAAAAGAGTCGCTAGAGGGGTCTGAAAAGTCGGTAAATATAGCGACAAAGTCGCTAAGTTGGCAACACTGGACGAGGCGAGTGGGGTGGGGGGTGGAGAGCAGAGGTAGAAGGAGGTGTGGCTCATGACACACTTTGTTTTGGTCTACAGGCAGTGCACAACAGCAAACCTAGCGGAGAATTTAAGCAGAGAATATAGATGTGGTTAAGTAGGGTGGAATTCATCATCATGACAATCAGACTGCCATTTTAATGTACATGTCAAAGCCCTAGCATGGATATTAACATGAATAGTGACTGTAACAGAAGTAATGATGAGGTGAAGAATTTTTCTCTGCTACCTTCACCTGAAGGAAATATTGTAAATGGTGAATGGACTGCACTTGTATAGCACTTTTCTAGTCTTCCAACCACTCAAGGTGCTTTTACACTACGTGTCACATTCACTCATTTACACACTGGCAGCTGAGGCTACCATACATGGTGCCACCTACTACTCAGTGACCATTCAAACACTCTCACACACTGATGAAACAGCCATCGTGAGCAATTTGAGGTTCAATATCTTGCGTAAGGATACTTACTTACTTTCAATATGAATGAAAATAAATCTGACATTAGCTGAATTCATTTCCTTCTGAATGACGACTGCTGAGTCTATCTATTTAACTGACAGTTGATATGGCCAGCTACTTTGTTTGCTAGTTTGTCTGTAACGCCAACAAATTAATGAAATACTCTAATTTTTTAAAGATATTTTTTGGGGCATTTTGCCTTTAATGGACAGGACAGGTAAGCATGAAAGGGGGAGAGAGAGAGGGGGGATGACATGCAGCAAAGGGCCACAGGCTGGATTTGAACCCGAGCCGCTGCGGCAACAGCGTTGTACATGGGGCGCCTGCTCTACCACTAAGTCATCGACGCCCCAAAATAATCTAATTTTAACTCAAGATTGACAGGGCTACCTTGTGTCAATCAGGACTTCCGCTTTGGGGTCCTGATCACCCTGTTGGCATTTATTTGCTGGCAGTATCTTAGTAACAGTATCCCTTACTGTACATAGCTTACTGTAGTGTGCAGTTGTTAGAGTTTAACTTACACTTACTCAGTGAAAAAGTTTCACAGCGCTGTGCTGGATCCAAAAACTGAAGAAGCAATTCACAAAATCCCAAAACAATAGCTCACCATCTTGTTATGCTTGTGACTTACACAACCCTACACCATATGTGTTCTGCAGGTGTAGCCAGTTAAAAGATACATTCTGCAGCTCATTCGCTCCGCGAGTACTCCTTGTCCCATCTGTTACATCTTCAGTGTAGCCAGAATGCAAGATAAATTGACAGGATTACAGTTTCTGATTACATGTTTGTGCCATGTCATCTCTGCCGTATCCAAAATACTGAAGTGTGACTTTATTTTGTTAGACACCAGCTCCTCCCTGGCACTTATCAGAGTAGTACAGCAGTAGTCCAGTAAAGGTCACTCACATGCGTGCAGATTCTGACCAATCAGATGATGCCTAACTGCGAGGGCTCTATCTGATTGGTCAGAGTAAGGAGCATGGCAAGTAACTGACAAAATAGCACCTACAAACAGAATATAATTTAATCCGTGGCTTCAAGCTAATTTCAAACTCGCACAAGATAGCAGTCATCAGAGACGTAATGTTGCTTTTGCTGAAACCTTCTCATGATCCTAGTAAAGTTATCTAAGTGTCACTTAATCATGCCACTAATTAATTATTGTTGTCCTGCAGTTTTCTTCATCATGCTGCCATGATGAGAAACTCTAAAACAAGTTGATGACATTTGTCTACCACAGACTTTTTGTGCTCTTCCTCCCACTGTTTTTGCCTCCTCCCTGTTCTACATCAATGTCATTATTATGCTAATGGTCACTGTCACGATTATTACTGTCACTATCATTATTTCCATCAACTGCATCATCATCCTCTTCATTTTTACACCCGTCATCATCATCATCTTTGTCATTAGCATCATCATATTCCCCTTCATTATCATTGCCAATGTCATCACTTGCACATTTTTGGAGCTACAAAGCCCAAAGCAAAAAACTTGAGAAGAAAAAGTAGCGGCTTAGAGAAGAAGAAGAAGAAATCAGGGAGGAAAGGAGGTGGGGAATGAAAATGAGGAGAAGGGAGTAAAGGAGACGGGGAGGATGGAAACAGGGAAAGATAGTCATCAGAAAAAAGTTAATTTATTATGAACTTTATGTTAATGGCGGTGAATGTGCAATGTGTTCCTCACATGGTGCTGTATAGGAGATTTCCCAGAATAAATTATACTAACCATATCATACATCCATTGTGCTGAGTATCTTTATTTCTCTCCAAAGGTTAGTTAGTTTTTGTGGAAGTTTAAATCATGCTAATGCCTCTGAACTTTGGATAAAACTTTTCTGAAAACAGTTCAACAATTGTTTCGTTTCTATTTGCCGATGCCATGCTGGGATTATGTGAGATAAGTGGTGAATAGTGGGTGCAAATGCTGTGACCCTGATGCTTCCGTTTTTCTAGCTTATTTTAGCTGCTCGGCTGATATCAATATGGTAATACAGATGTCCTTTTTCAGAGAGCTGCTGATGAGACCTCTGTGACATCCAGTCAAACCGAGTCAGCCTCTGCAACTAATGAATATTCATGTTTTATTATCTCTCTCATAATCATGTCGCTCTCTCTCTCTTTCTCTCTCTTCCCCCCTTCCTACCTCTCTTTCTCAGGGCAATGTGACCTTTTCTTGTGCTGAGCAAGTTTCAGTCGCTGTGACGTTCACAGACTCACAGAGCTTCCTGCAGTTGCCAGGACTGGCGTCGTGGTCATCAGGGGTTGTCTCTGTGGCGCTGCAGTTTCGCACGTGGAACAAGGCAGGGCTTCTGTTGACCTTTGACCTCCCGCAGCACGAGGGCACAGTCTGGCTGTACCTGAGTGAGGCCAGACTCCGCCTACAGATCAATAATGCTGGCAGGGCCCAGCTGGAGCTCAGCGCAGGTCGGTCCAATCAGGGTTTTGGGGTGCCAGTAATTGGTCTTAAGTGCATTAATTGGGGCTGCCCTCGACTAAGAATATTCCTGGTTGACCAATAGTCGTCATTTAGTGTGTAGGTCTATTGTCCGTGGGACAAAGCGCAGTTTCTAATAGAGTTTGTTTTTTTTGTTTTTTTCTGCAACTAAGTGACCAATGAAATCTTGCCGGCTAATGACCTTTTGGTCGACTAACATTTGGTCGACTATCAGGCAGTCGTAGTACGAATGTTTATATCTGTGTGTGTGTGTGTGTAAAGGCTCAGCTCTGAATGATGGTCAGTGGCATTCTGTGGAGCTGAACTCCAGACAAGATCATCTGAGCATCACAGTGGACAAAGACGAGGGAGCCACCGCTCACACCAGCATCCCACTTCCTCTAAACACAGACAGTCAACTCTTCTTCGGTGGTAAGACGGCATGACATGCTATATCTGGTTTTGTTAGCAGTTATGAACCCATCAGGTGAAAATCAAGTTTTTAATATCATTAACATGTCAATATGGTGATTTTTTTATGCCACAACACATCATAAGCAAAATAACTAGTCACAATATGGCTGGGCATTTCCTCCTTTGAACTGCAGTGTACCAATCCCATAAGAATATAGCAAAATGAGGCTTATCAGAGGAGAAGCCAGGCTTCGTATCAGTTTTTGTAGGCTATGTGTTACTTTCAATGTAGTCAAGCTGAAGGCTCATGTTTTCTATTATCATTTACAAGCAGAGCTTTGTGTGTTTGATTAGCAGAGTCGAAAGTGGGCAGGTATGCGTGAGCTGCAGGCGAGCAGCGGAGGGATGGATGGAGATAGAGGCATGGACTAATTTGCATATTCATGTTGATCTCTGCATACTTAATGCAAAGGTATAGTTACATCTAAGCCATTGTAAAGCATGAAAATGGACACTACTACATGTGTACTTTTGATGAAGAGAGATGGGTTTTAAGGGTTTAATCAATGCATGGAGAGGAACTTTAAAAGAAACTTGATTCACAGGCATTGTGGCTACAGTTGAGGACAGCTGCCAAAAGTTGTGCATCTTCCACTAAAAACCCTCTCTTGTCAGATATTTTAAATTGCACCTCAAGTAGACCTCGAGATGGGAAAACTGCTGACATGGACATTTAGGACTAGTTAAAATTCACTGAGGTACTCAGGTAATAATTATCATCTTCAGATCTACTTGGGAGGTTTAGTGCCACCCAGAGAGAGATGAATCCATAAAGCTGCTTAGTCTCTCCCTCTCCACTCCCTCCCCCAGTTTCCTCTCTCTTTCTTTGAGGTTTTCTTCCTTCAAATGACTTTTCTCTTCTCTTTTTCCCATTTTCCTTTTGCTCTTCTTTCCTTCCTCGATACATTCCTCTTCTTTCCACTTTAATGTCTCTCAAGCCTTCTTGTCTTTTATACCCCCTATCCTCTCTCTGCAGCGCTTGTATGTACTCTCCCTCCAATTAGTCCGCACGTACTCCTGCAGACACAAATAATGGCATATGCTGTAGGTGCATACATTAACCCACTGCACACATCTCATTGTCTGTTAATGAGATTTTGGCCTTGAAACAAGCTGTTCTCGTGGACTGCTCATACGTATATACCCATGAAGAGTTCGTGAATAACCCATGTAATTATTAGCTATGCGCAGTCCAGAGTGACAAAGCCCGCTTAGGAAGGTGGTCGAGGTGGTGGATGGGTCAAGCTAATCCAGGACTGTTACCCAGGAAACAGCTTTACATGTTATACCCAAAGTCAACACTGAGTTATTTTAAGTTACATTAGATATGTTAAGTATGTAACATTACATTCTGTAGGTAATGTTGCGTTCTATCTCAAACAGACTCTGCCCTCTACTGGACTCTATAGGTAATACTCTTCTCCAACCACGAGCACACATTTACCCACTACATTTGCATATACGTAGCCAGCCATTTAGGACTTGCCTACCCAGTAACGTGCGGAAGCCATAGTATATAACGCAGTACCATGACACTATCTGCCATCCTCTGATCTTCAGAGACAGCTGATATGCCCACCGACCAGTGGGAGGTGGGTGCCAAGGACATGTGTACAGCAGCCCTGTCTATTCATACGGTTGTATCTCTTTGACTTGTTGAGCTCCTTTTCAGGGTCTGTGGGTCGCTCCATATTTTGGTCCAGACGGGGACTTGTACAGGCGACCCTCCGGTTCCCAACCCAAGTCCCTATGGACTGAGCTACTGCCGCCTATTGCTTGTCTTTCAACCCCTGTGAGGTTAGGCCATTGCTCCACCTAGTTCTGTTGCTTACCACCTGGGTTGGCTGGCAGCCTGGGTTATGAAGAAGTAGACGGGCTACAGCGACTTACCTTTAGCCAGTCAGCATCAGTGTGACTGGGTTAGTGTTCTGTCATGACAGGGCGTTCATTCAGCTAGCTCCACCCACTGTACCCAAAGAGTCCAGTAGGGGGTGAAGCCTGTGTGAGATAGAGCAAAGGTTACGATATTGTCACCTTAGTTATATTAGCATAGGAGGAACCATCTAACTGCGGGCCCAGTTGCTATGACGCTGTTCACTGAAGAGTGCAGGATGGAGGACAGTGTCACAGTACTGCCTTGTATACTTGGGCTCCAAAGGTATTCTGGTAGGCACGTCTTAAATGGCTGGCTACGTTTATACAAAGTTCAGTGGTCGAATGCATGCTCATGATTGGAAGAGTGTTACCCAAAGAGTCCAGTAGAGGGGCTTATGCTGATAGAACTAGGGTTACATTATGGTAACCTTCAATATGTAAAGTGCGTATTTTGACAACGCCCAACCATAATTCTTTAACTAAACCTAACCTAACTGGTCGGGGTGCTTTTCACAAGATATCACAGGACCATGTTCATAACTTTTTGTAAGTTATCATACAAAGTGTTGTATGAGGATATGCTGCTCGAACTGCCTTTTTGTCCAACACAACACAAGTCACATGGCAGTTCAGTGTTAAAATTGTAGAGCACTGTCTCCTTATGATTAAAAAAACAGTAAGTTTGACTCCAGTAGTGACTTAAAGTGATCTTTAATCCTCAAAGTGTAACACCAAATTTTGAAAACTTCCTCCATGAGTCATTGTCCCTGCCACGAGGAAAGCAGCTCCAACAAAATCTTCTTTTGAGCTCCTAAAATTCAAAGTGACAATAAACAGTGACTCATCTTTCCTCCCTCCTCTGCTGGGAGGTGTCGAACTCTGCGCCTGATGGGCTGACTGTAATTAGAGCACTGCTGAGCCTGGAGCAGCGATGCTGTATTTGGCCACAGATTGCCACCATCCAGGATCAACCTCAAGCATGAATCACTGATGGATAAGACATAGAGCTCGTTCACATAGATTGAAGAAGAGTGGGTTTATATGACAGCCACCTCAGGTCTGCCTGTGCTAAGAGCTTAGATGAGGATAGAGAATCCAAAATCTGTCTCATCAAATACAAAGATTATGCAGGGGAGAACAAAAACATGTATGAACTTAAAGTTAGGTAAAACAGTAGTGGAATAATAAGCCTCTTGCCAACATTGAGTCTGAAAATGTATTTTTGCTAAGGAAAGGGGAGCAAGGGAAGTCCTGTTCTCCCTGTGGAGTGTAACCAAACTGCAGCTAGATGCAGCAGTGGAAAAAGTACACACATCTAGCAATACCACAGTGTAGACAAGTAAAAGTCATTCAGTATACCTTTAAGTACAGTACTTGAGTATATGCGCCTAGTTACTTTCCATCACTGGCTGCATGCAGTCTTGGGAGAGGAAATCAATCTACGGTGCTGAATGGTGATCCCTTTTAAAATGACAAGAGCAGCTTGTTAGCTAAATGCTGTGAATAATAACCCAGAGGACCCTTCTCTCTAGACGACAGTGGCAGTCACAGTGTCTGTTGGCCTTTGTCATCCTGTGTCACAAGTGACGTCTTTGGCATAAATTCTCAACATGAAAAATATTCAGTGTTCTTTGCACCCAGCCTTGGCAGTCAGGAAGGATTTCACAGTGCGATTCAACCAAATATCATTATCATTTTTAACACCCATTAATGTAAGTTTTATCACAACTTTAAAGCTGCCATCCATAACTTCTCACATGAAGACGTGCTAATTGTAAACCTTTTTAGTTCATAATGAAGAGCGTCTCCCACCAGGGTTGGTGTTTGAGCACACTACACCATGCAATTATAAAAATAATCTATATATTCATTAAAAGACACTGCTGAGTTTAGGTGAAATTGAAATTTCACTTCACCACTGAATGTGCTGCAGTCTGTTTTACACTTTCTATTAATACCAACACAGACTGCAGTATTTGCATTAGACATGCATATTGCATATTATGCCTTGGTTTCTTCCCAAATGTTTGATCTTACTTAATGTGGCTCATATTCAGATGACATAAAGGTAAATTGCTCAGCATATAAACAAATACAAAGCTGCAGCCCAACCACTGACTGAGTGTTACATGTTTCCCTCCCCAGGTTGCCCTGCTCAGGAGAGCACTCAGGAGTGTAGGAACCCTTTCAAAGTGTTTCAGGGCTGTATGCGTCTCTTGACTCTGGATAACCAAACTGTTGACCTGATCAAGGTGCAACAAAGGCTGCTGGGAAACTACAGCCACTTGCAGATTGACATGTGTGGCATCATCGACAGGTTAGTCTCCAAAAGTACCACCTGAATTACAGCTGCTCCTCCTGTTTCACATGTCCCACAGGTGTCTGCATGTCATGCCATGAAGGCAGAAATTCACATTTTATGTGCCACCGATGAATTTTATTTTTCTCTTTGGAGCTGATTGCTGTTATTACGATTGCTCCCTGGGTGCTGACAATATGTGTTATTTCATATGATGTTGCTCTGCTGTGTGTGTTGGTTTGGTTCAGAGTCATTTTGAGATTTGAGAAAACAGTGATGGTGATAAGTTCTCAGTTTGGATTTATTTATTCTGGTTTGGACCACGTGTTTGAAAATCACGTCATAAATATATTGCTCAGAGATGGTATCTTCTTTTGCCATCCTCAATAAGATACACAGAAGGAATTTTCTTTTGCTGCCATACTTTTAAAAGTCAGTTGAGAAGCCAAGTACAGATAGAAGCAGGGGGCTGTAGAAGTTCTCACATTTTTGTGTTGATTCGTCAAAAAGCAAACAAACAAAATAACACTGCAGTAAACAAGGCTTATTATTTTTATTAACAAGCCTTGCAAACTGTCACTCTATGACTCAAGAAACATCCAGGAATTGTAATTTAAAGAACACGTCTGGTTTCATTATCTATTTTTCTTATTATCTGTAATTCTCATGATCTTCATAACATGCATTGCTGATGTCAGCCTGACATAGCTTAATAGCATACATAGAACTCCAATGAACTCTTATGTTACCATAAACTTGGTCACTGTACCCTATCTTCACTCGATCTCACATACACCATCCTGTTGCCATAAATACACTCACTATTATATCATATCTACCTCTGAAAATAGACCTCTACAAAAACACGATTTCCATTTAAAAAAATGAAAGTACGTATTCATGAAGATTTACACTCAGTAGTTACACGTGTGCTGAGAACCACACAGACAAATGCACTGTTGGTTTGGGTCTTTTACGGGATGTGTTGATAATGACGAAACATAAAATATCTCCAGCCTTATCTTTTAAGAAAGTTGTTTGAGAGACAAGAGAAACAAGGGAGTAAACTTGGGAGGCATACTGAAGACTCAGCAACCAGAATAAAACTTGCACAGGGTATCTTCAACCTAACAAACAGATGAATCAGAGATTAGACATGGCAGTCATTGGCCGGAGCATCCCAGTGGCTATCAGTGTGGACAGCAGCTTGTACCTTGGACAGCTCCCTTGGTGCTGACTAACTGCAGGTTCAGGACCTTGGAGAGCGCAGCAGCAGCAGCACGCTATCACTCTTGTCAGAGTTTACTGCATTTGCATATTTGTGTCTTTTTAAGCCCATTCATGTAAAACAGATGAATTTACATGTACTGTGTAATGGGTGTTTTTTCTGTGCAGCATTCAAGTTCTTCTTAGCAATTTTCTGTGTACTCAGATGGATGCGTAGAGAGAAATAAAATACACTTTCACTACTAAAGTGGTGAAGTGAATGAACGGTGAATACATAATACTGCTTATAATGGGTACCACTTTACATTATAATTAAAGAGATGCAAAGAAAAATTGTGATATCAAACTATACCATCTGACAGCCTGCAGACTGGGGCTTTTTAGTCAAGGAAAAGTTCTGGAGGAGGATATTTCTCATAATCCACACTCCTCCTTGCAAACACAGTTATATAAGTTTCCAAATCTGAACCATCTCTCTGGGGTGGCTAAATCACTTGTTTATAACACGGAATGAAAAAGATCTTGTTGAAAAATCCCTCCCTGAGGCACAAGAGAAATCAGGGATTGAAAAGGGAGCACCAGCAGCCATTTATTAATCCAAGCATCCCGCTCTTTGCCTCTTAACACGCTGGCTACACCTAACTGCCTTCCTGAGGAGAAGCTAAAACTTACTGTAAGTGCTGCTAAGTGGATTAATTAGAGCTCAGAGGCAGATGTATTTCATCTCCTTGTTCACTTAAGGTGATTATCAAACCCAAAAATGGGAAGGAGGTTCTTCTTAAGTCATGAAATAGATTGTAAGAATACCACAACAGGGCACAGCTATATAGTTAGTGATTGTGCTTGAGGTCTCGCTACTGATTAATATGTGCCAATGGAAGTGATGAGTATTGAGGTTTCCAAGACATTCAATGCCTCCTTGGTTGGCAATTCCAAAATCTTCCATAAACATTAACACCTTCTTGTTTTAATTTTTCATAGTTTGATCATTAGATATTTTGTAAAACACATCATGGAAGATGTAGTGAGGAGTGAGTAGATGAAAATACAGCACGGAAACTGGGAAATATTTCCTTTCTTGCCATGAGTTAAATCAGAAGATTGAAGCCACTCTCTCATCTGCCTAATAAAGGTGTACTATGCAAGATTGTGGGGCACTATTTGTAAAAATGCTCACAATATTTTTTGACACTGTGTCTCTTGGATGCCTGCTGCTTACGGTCCAGTGCCTGGTCACTACCTTTTAATGAATCCCCGACCTCACATGAAAAAATCTGACAATACAAGCAGAGGGCAGAGAATATGCAGGAAAATACACGGCCACACACTTCTGCTGGGTCATAAGTGATGATTAAGAGGGATTATTTCAGTATGAGTCCATACATTAGGAAAATCCTTCATATTATATCTGTAAATATGAAGCTGGAATCAGGATTAGCCTAGCTTAGCATGAAAACTAAAAACTTGTCACCCATAAACCCTTTTACTGTTTGTGAACAGTATGATGTTTTTTGGCGGATGGGGCTTAGCTAGAGGCAAAACAGTTCTCCACAGACATTAGTCAGCGCAAGCTAACAAGTTCTGTTGGCTTGTTTTAGACAATGGAGGAACGTGATGCGAGTGGTGCATTCAGAAATACTCATTCTGAGTGCTGGAGTGCACTCTGGCACAAACTGGACTCTTTGTAAATTCCTAACGCTGTCGTAATATCGTTCGGTTATCCAGAGCATCACACTCTCGGAGTGGCTGGGCACTCTGTCTGGGGAGTGGGAGCAGCAGAGTGCCGAGCGGAGTGAATGTGTGATTAATTTAACTGTTTTTTAATTTATGTAGAAGTATAAGGCTCCATTTCTTCAATCAGCAGGGCTGTCAGTGTAGAGCATCGGACTGAATTTACAAACACATCATGTCAGGTAACACTCAACACTCTCCAGGACTACGAGTGTTACTTGAGAAAGTAAACACTGACCAACGGGACCAGACTAGCTGACCTATATGCTCTCACTCAGTAGATGGATGATATGACAGGAGTGTGGGATGTCCTGCTTTGTGGTTTATTACTGTGCCAATCTTACAAAGGAGGATGACACTTGAACGGTTTCCTCCGTTTTGTTTTGTTATCGAAGCTAACGTTAGCTAATGCGCTAAAAAGTTAAAATTATGGAGAAATCCGATATTTCTCTGAATACCTTTCCAATTTCTGATGAGGTGAACATGATAACCCTTAATACACATAACATTATTCATCCCTACAACAGTAAATACTTTTTCCCAAACCTGATATGAAATGTGTGCTGCACATGCAAGCATTTTTGATGATCGCCTTCGTCCAGTCCTTTCGTCCTAACACATTTAACCCTTGTCTCTGTTTTTGTTGACAGGCAGTGGCACTGGCATGTGTTCAAATTGAAGTTTTGAGCCATTACTCCTTCTGTTCTTGCACCGAATAACACATCAAGATGACATTTTAAGACTCCTTCGTAGCCTATAGCCCTATGGTGGCAAGTTGTGTTTTGCCTCCAGTTAAGAGACATCAGTCCTAAAAGGATCTATGATCAGTGTAAAAACCGAAGTGTTAAAATGAGTTTGGGGTTTTAACAGGCATTATGTGCTTCACTAATTCTTAAGCCCGGTGCAGTGGCTTCCTAGAGTTGTGTTGTCACCGTGTGGTTGCCAGGTCGCAGTACGCATGAATACACTAGTTTCTTTTGACACTGTCTACTTGCATAAGTGTTCCAAATGGCCACGCTCTCAGGCAAGGTGAAGAGCTATGACAGAGATTGGTATGACACAATGAATCATACAAATAAAGATTATGGCACCCTTTTTTTGACATTCTCACCCTGATGGCACTCATGGTGTTGCACTTGATTGTACACATGAACAGTGATGGAAGCTATTGTGTAAAAAACAAAACAAACAACACAGCAGAGAAATTTGGATTTTGACTTTTTGTAAAATTATAAAAGAAAATTTGGACAGAGCTCCAAAATCTGACAAAGGGAAAGTGTCAAGGGAGGGCTTTTCTGACATTGTTTGCACACACATTTTATTTGAAGCATACTGACACCTTTAGGACACACTTGCTTTTCAAGGCTGTGAAGTCTCTGAACTTACTACTCCCTCCTGCTGACCTCTCTCCTCACCGTGTGAGTGTGTGTGTGTGAGTGTGTGTTTTGAAGCAAGATAGATGAAGCCGTCAGAAGGCAGTAATTCTGACCTCTTTGCTTCTGTCAGGTTCCTGACAACCTAATAATACACCTTGTCAAAATACACACACACACACACACACACACACATCCACCAAAACAAAGAAACACAGGTCACCGAGAGGTCCACTCTTCTTGTTTTGTTTGACTGTCTGTGTATCTGTCTGTCTGTCAGCCGGTGACTTTATGACATGCCTGTAGCTCACTGTGACCAAAGACTCACACATACACACACATCTTACCCTTCAGCTGTGTCATCCCCAAACTCTCCCCTGTGTGTGTGTGTGTGTGTGTGTGTGTGTGTGTGTGTGTGTGTGTGTGTGATGTGGCAGCTTATCCAGGACCGGGTGCAGAGCAGACTGAAAGCATTAAAATACATACCTCTCCTCTCTCTCTCATGCTGTTCAGCAGACAGCAGCTATTTGAAGTCTTTGTAGGACATCCCAGTCTACCTGTCCAGTAATAGTGTGCAGATCGGAGGCTGTGCTGTGTTGGTTTAGCCAGAGGCAGTAATAGAAACCGGGGGAGATTGGATGGAAGCCCTGTGATCCAAGCTATGTTATAGGACACTGTCACACCGCACTAGAAACTTTAAGATAAGCTACAAAGTCTCTTCGCTCAGTTAATTCAGGAGTCCTGTGATCTGAGCTGCGGTGCAGTACGCTGTCACATTGCATTGCAAATTGTTAGTCAAGCTAGGAGCCCTCTGGAGATTTATAGAGGACAAAGTGTTTGCAAAACTCAAAACTTTTTAGCCCTAAAAAGATTTATAGTAGATTTAGTGATAAGGGCTACAGTGCAGTTCAGCGTGTGACCCAGGCTTGTGTTTCTGAAACTCTGTAATTTTCCTTCTCTATGTCCCTGTTTGAGACTGCATGCTCCATACACCGCCAACAGCAAACTGGATGTTGAGACAATGACAGAGAACTCCACCAACGCTGCAGGAAAGAGTTGCCTACTGTGACCGCATTTGGTTGTTGCCAAGAAAAGTTGAATTTTCCCAACTTATACCGAGTGCAGTGGGAGTAGGGACAAAGTGGATGTTGAAAAATCCAGTAAATGCACAGACATTTTTCTGCCTGCTCTTCTGGTCTACTCTCCCAATGAAGATAAAGTGTTTTCTATGGGCATTTATTCTGAAGCCTGCATGGGAGAGGAAGTGGCCTGATGGTAAATTGTGTTATTTTTATGTGCTTGGCCTCCAATTAATTTACAGAGGAAATTGTGTTTAATAGTTAAATCGCCCACAGATGCGAATGTGAGCAGAAATAGTTATCTGTCTCTATGTGTCAGCCGTGTGATAGTCTGGCAACCTTTCCAGGGCGTCAGCTGGAACAGGCTCCACCTATTTCTTTACTTTATGGTGGGAACACAGCCTCTCTTTCAGTCTCCCTGTCACTACAGTCCCCTGACCTCATTTCCTCAGGTTCACTGTCCAAATACAGTTGATACCCAGTCACTGCCTCCCTCTCGCTGCTGTCCTCTTCATCTTTCCCTCCCTCCATCACCATCAGCCCTCTGTCTCACCTCGTCCTTCCCATCTTCTCCCTCCTTCCATCCTGCACCACCCATGCTTCCTAATTCCTCAGTCCTCCGACTGTACCTATTTTATTTCATCCTTGCAGATACCTAGCTTTGCTCCAGGAAGATTTTCTCTGAGTGTGTATATGCCCATATGTACTTCTGTCTTTGTGAGGACCATACCGAGTTTCAGACCTTGAGAGTGAGGAGATTTGGGGTAAGGTTAAAGTCGTGGTCAGGTTTGGGTTAAAACGCTCTAATGAGTGGTATCAGGGGCACAGTCACACAAGGACCCTCTCTATATGGTTGTCTAGAATCCATTAAAATGTTTTTGGTCCACTCACTCAGGAGGGGCAGAGGCAGGATTAGTTAAACTACTGTTGGACTCTTATGGCTCACCGTTTGCTTTGTGCATTAATTAAAAATGAGTAATGTTAAAATGACAGTTTAAATAAATAATAATAAAAAAATAGTAAGACAATACACCTTTTAATTTAAAAAAGAAAATGTATTAAAAGATCATATATAATGTGAATAAACATACATAAAAGAGATACTTAAATTAAAAACAAATATATAAGCACTTTAGGTAAAAATAAGTATGAGTGGTTAGGGATTGGAATAGAGTTTCTGTGGTAAACGTTAGGCTCAAGGTAAGGGAATGCATTATGTCGACAAGGGTTCTCAGGTGTGCAGTAGTAAAAACGTGTGTGTGATTTTAAGTGTTCACAGCAACATCTGAAATAGTTTTTGGGGACAATGTTGATGTGGAACTAGTTCTCACACCTGAGACTCAAGAAACACATAATTCAATTTCTAAACAGCAATTTGCTGTTTTACATTCAAATGTTCTAGATGGGAGAGTTTAGATTATAGAGTTAGGGTTAGACTATTTATTTATTTAGTTAGTTATTTATGTACGCCATATTAGTGTATGCTATGTAGATGATTACAGGAAACAAACTTGAACCCAAGCTGCTTCTGAGCAACACTATGATCTAAGGTAAGGATCTGCAGCTGCAAAATATAAATAAAAAAATGAAGGTAACACAGCCTAATAAGTCTACATTAACATATCAGCATAACTACCATGTCTAAATGAATTCATCAATATGTTTTACCACAAAACAGCCAATGTTTGCAGCATTGGTGTTTTTTTGTTTTTTTTTTGGATTGAATCAGTAGCTATGGGAGACTAAAGACAAGCCACTGCTGCTAAGGTTTGGCACAATTTAGAGAGCAATTAAGGAATCAGGCCATAGACATATCACACATATTTTAGTTTAATTTATTTGTACATACATGTTTAGAAAATGCAGGAAAAAGAAATTAAAAGTTAAAACATTTAAAACATTTTGCAGGAGAGGTTAGAAGCCAGCAATGGCTTATAAAGATACCTACCCTATGACCACAATCATACATAAAAAGAAAAAGATAAAAACAAAGAATGCATAATTGAACAAGACTTCCAGACTAAGAATTAATACAAAATTGTTAAAGATGTACAGTTTACAAAAAAAGAAAAGAAAACACAAACAAATTACAAATTAATCAATGAAGTGTTAATAGTCTTTGCAAATAAGAGTTCTTATCATGTGTTTTTTGAATGACAATAATGAAGATGATGATTGTAGAGATGGAAGAAGGTTGTTCCAGAGAGATGGGCGTCTGTATTTCAATGAATATTGATTAAGAGAAGTCCGACGATGTGGAAGATAAAGGTGTCAAAAGGTGGTAAAAGAGTGTCTTGTGGAATATGAATGAATGACTTAAAAAAAGTTCTGGAGAATACTCAGCAAGTCATGAGTGAGATGTACATATTTATTCATGACTACACAAGTCTATATGTAAACATTACAAATTGATGAAAGTTAATATTTTCTAAAGAGAGAAGCAGATGATTTGCATCTTTTAGCAAAGCTAGTCACACTCAAAAATGTATTTTGAATTAGAAAAAGAGATAAGTGGGACATGTGGCAGTCCAAGCAGTATTACTAAACATAATATGAGGGTAAATTAAGCTCAAGTAAAGTTAAAATACAGGAATGATTGATCACTGAACAAATTCTACTTAAGATTTTAGTTGAAAAAATGTTAAAAAATAATCATAACTTAGTGTGCAAGCTACACATGTTTACAGTTGGAGAATGTAAGAATTTATTTATGCTTAAAACAATGACAAATTACGTTAAAATGTAAATTAAAAAAAAAACATTATTCATTTCCATTTAAGTTTTTATCAAAGACACAGGGAGCCACTGGAGGTTGCCCACCCCTGATCTAAGGATATTAGAAGGACAGATGTTTCTAAATAGAGTGTACTATGTCGTATAAGCCAGTGTCTCCCACTGATGTAGGATTTACTGTATTTGGGTGGTTCACTCGATTAAATTACACTCTGCTGCAATTGTACATCAATGTGAGATTGTATAGATTGAAAAAACACCTTCTCCTTAATGGATGTTAATCACTGTTAATGAAGTGCTTCCCTGTGTTGTACTTTCTGCCCATGTGACTACATATACAAATTAGCTTATTAGCACTTAACGAGGGTTGATTAAACTCTCGGACACTTAGTCCCAGCGAAATATACAAGAAAATGAAACTGTTTGCAGCTGGTTTGCTAATGTTACAGCCCCTCCAGTACAAAATGACCTGTCCTTACTTCTAATAGCACCACTTCAACCAACACAGATATATTCTCATCCTATGGGAGACACTATATAGACATCATTCACTGTACTGGCTGGATGAATGTTGTCAGAGAGAACAGAGTGGAGTTGAGGCTAATTAGTGTTTGTGTTAGCTTTAACGTTTAACATATTTAACTGAGAAAGAGAAAATCACAGCCATATCATAATTTAGTCTAACAATGAAAAGCCTGATAATGTAGTCTGAGGCTAACAAGATTCACTTTTGTGCAGCATTACACGGATAGTATGTCTGTTCCACCTGGTGGCTGTGAGACGGAGATCATGTATGTCTTTATGTAAATCCAATTTGTGTAAGGTTAAGGTGCCAGGTCAGAGAGAAGATACTTAGTTTGCATACAAGATCCCACATCTGTGTAAAACACAACTTATAACTTAGCGGTTGCGGTAAAGCCAACTACATTACTCAATAACCATAAAGTGATCACAACAAGAAACTCAGCGAATAACCTTCAATCAAATTAAAATGCATGTACATTGATAAAAAGTTAATCAGTCTTGCTTTGCCTTGTGTCATTGCTGTGAGAATGCTACGTTACGCTAGGCCCAGTCAGTCCATGAATGAGAGAAGAGTTGCTTTGGCCAGCTGCTTGTTAGGGGAACTGCCCATTGGTCCAACAGCCCATTGTCCCGACCATCTTAAACCCATTGTTCCGAAGTCCGTTCCGAAATCATCATGATGCCCTGTGGTTAAGGTCTGGTTAGATTTAGGCACAAAAACCACTTGGTTAGGGTCAGGAAAAGATCATGGTGTGGGTTAAAATGAAAAAGAAAGTGACAAACACATAAGTTGTGAGCCTGCTCCGCCTCAAGCCTTCCCCAGCTGACCCAGAGCCGTTGGACTAATGGGATGTCGAACCAATGGGCTGTCGGACCAATGACATGGAGTCAGCGATCCCATCCTTTGTGGAGGAGTGGTGGTTTCAGTGCAGTCTGTTGTTACTGTGCAGATCAGAGGAAACCAGGTTAGCAGCTCAATGCTAACTTGCTTTCTTACTCCTTTGGTTCTTGTAAGTTAGCTTTGTGTTGTAGCTGCTGGCGCATAAGTTGTTTACCAGGAATCTTCAGACAGGTTCTTGAAAGAAAAGAAAGAGAAGTCTTCTGTATCTGCTGTGGGTGCAGGCCATACATCTGAAGTAAAGAGCTAAGCAGGGTAGAAGAAGTGGGAAGGGATGTAGCATATCCACTTGTAGTGACTCTTCTGGGTGAAGACTTCCAAAGAGTAGAGGGTGTTATAGGTTACACTGCCCAACTGTAATTAAATACTGGGTCCATGGGCAGGGTTTCACAAATCAGTGGGAAAACCTGAGGACTTTCGGGTAACTGAGTTAATTCAGTCAAGGGCACAGGGAGTGTTTCTGTTTCAAAATAAACCCATTATCTGTGAAGTTCCAGTGGTTCCAACAATAGCATGAACAGTGATAGACACAGGAAACTCAAAACTTTATACAGAAAACCCCAAAAAACAGAATAGGACATAGTAATAATAAACAGTACAGCAGTGAGTGCTTGGAAGCAAAGTTGATGCTCAAGCAAAGGAGAATCAAAAAGTAAATACAAAACAGGATCTCATGGATTCAACTTTATGTTTTTTGTTTTTTTTATCAGACGCTGTTCAGGAAACTCAGCAGATGGGAGACAAAGAAAAGAAATATAGTTCCATGTCTTGAAAAACAGTTTCTTTTATGAACCCAAAACATGTAAATAAATAATGAAATATTACTTGTTCTTTGAAAGACAGGGTTGGGTAGGAGTGTAAGAATTTTGTCTCTGGCTGATGCAATGTTAGTTAACAGTACTAACAAAGGAATGTCTCAACTTCAGTTTCCTTTCATATCGTGCACCTGCTCTCCACTTGACATGCAAATAAAGGTTTGTGAAGTTTTCATTTAAGAGATTGAAACTTTTTTTTTTTGTTTTAAGTCTGCTTTTTTTTAGGTCCCTCCCACGCATCTGCTCATCAGAACAGGTGTGCTGAAGGCCTGCTGTTCCTTTTCATAGTGACATCCGTGAGAAACTTTTTAGAGAACTTTTTTTTACGAATACTAAGGTTCCCCTTGTCTCTCTTTGTCTGTGTCTCTCTCAGGTGCTCCCCCAGTCACTGTGAACATGGAGGTAGATGTACTCAGTCATGGAGCACCTTTCACTGCAACTGCTCCAACAGCGGCTACAGAGGAGCCACCTGCCACAGCTGTAAGCACCCAGCAAAAGGGCATCTACAGGTCTTTGAAATGCTTGAAGCCTCAAACACAATAACGAAAATACGAGTTATTAAAGTGTTAAAATGTGGTCAGTACTTTTTAATGACCTTATTCCCTGTCATCATTATACCACAAGGACACGTTTTAGTCGAATTAAAGCACTGTGTGAATAGACATCATCAATATGCACATTCCCACTCCCGACATGTCAAATACGGCAGCTTGGTTGGTGGCCCTGTCCTTCCAACGATGAGGCTATAGGTACCCCTCAATTTCTGCTCGTTGCTTTCAAGATAAAGTTCCGTGTTCACAAAAAAATGTAGGTTTTGGCACATTCTGTAGGTTTAGGTAAAAAAACTACTTGGTTAGGTTTAGAGAAAAGATGGCTGGGGTTAAAATGAACATATTTGTTACAGAATTATACTTATGTAAGGAAGTTCATGAGAATGTCATGAGATGTACATTACAGGTAACATTAAGTATGTTACATAGTAAAAAGATAAAACCTAATGTTGACTTTTGGTTTCATACGAGAAACAGACAGAGGTCTCCTGAGTGACAGTCCTGTGTCTATTTGACCAATCCAGCACCCTCCTTCCTTTCCTTCCTACATGGACTTTCTTGTTCTTTGTACTACATTATTGCTGCAAATTGGTTGACACGGGAGTTAATGAAAAGTCTGGTGTGCAGGGGCGTAAATATAGACAGGGCAGGCAGTGTAATTGCAGTGGGGCCCCTGGGGTGGAGGGGCCCGTAGTGAGAGCGGGCCCTTGCAAGTTATTCAGATTGTCACCTTGGAAATATACCTGTGTTCAAAGATTAATGATAAAAAAAAAAAAAGAATATTAATAATTTAAAAATGGTGCCATTTGCTATATATGTCCTCAAAAAGGCAAACCCATCTGTGTCATGGTTTTCTTTTTTCTTTTTCTTTTTCAAATAGTCAGTAGCTATCTAAAACAGATTATATGCTTTTTCAATATAAGTATAAAATCTATTAATATACTTTCAAAACTATTTGATTAAATGATTAATTTCTTACTATCTTTAATATTTTTTGTCAGATATGCAATGGTGATTGCTGGGTGTGTTGATCTTGTCCGAAGTGAGGTCTCTATTTGTGTCAAAACAATACATTCACATTAGTGTGCACTGGAGCCCATTGTAACTTCCTTACGTCACTGCTGGTGTGTATCAAATAGATGCTTAAAGGGTGCCTTGTGCATCAGAATCAGAACCCAAGGGCAACCGACCAAGCTGCAGCATTTGCCCTGAGGGATGATAACAGGTTGCCTCAATAGATACAAAGATATTATCTATTTAAAGCTGCATTCACTTTTTTTGGCCACTTGAGGGCAGCACAACAAGCTGCAAAAAACATATTTACATGTTTTCACCTAATCTAGTTGTTGTAATGAATGTGATAGCAAACAGTTACCCATTTAAACTATAAAGACATAGAGACTTAACAGGTTGCACTCATTTTAAGTCATTTTCATGGCTACCATAAGTTCCAATATTCACTATGCTGTCACTCTGTTTTTGGTCTCCACCAACTCCTGAGGGAGATATCTGGCTCTTTGGTTGCTAAATGGCCACTCTGTTTACTAGTTGGTAACTAACTTTTGCCGTCTGTTGTTTGGTGCTAGGTAGGTTGTGCACAGTGGCTTCATTGTGTGTTTTTGCCCATTAAGTTGTAGGCAATTAAACAGAAAAACATTAGCTGAAAGATGCCAGAACAATCCGCAGTTGGGTGATAATTATTTATGGGTTCATCGCTAAGAACAACACCTTTCACAAACACTTTGTTGATTCAGCCATTGTTAAAATAAACATATTCAGAAGTGCAGCTTTTAAAGAAGTCGCGTGGTAAGGCAAGCACGATGAGACCATTTTAATTAACGGCTTTACAAAACTTTAATAACAATAATGTAAACAGCAGCAATGTCTATTTTATTATGCAATTTGGTATTTTGCCCCCTGTGCAGCCTGACATTTCACTCATGCTGCAGTATATGCTACTTTACAGATAAAGAACTGGATTTCAGATTCTACACATAATGGCATTAGGTTTAATTATTCATATAACAAGGAAAAAGACTTGAAAAATAATGGAGAATTTATGTTCATAGATGTTGTATCTGTAACAACAAAGCAGAATTATGTTTATGCTGTGTGTCTTAACCTCAGTCTGTTGTGACTGGTAACATACAGTGCAAGCTGAGGGTAGTGAAATATATTCCTTTCATTAACCTGTGTAAGTTTTTCTCATAATACAATACAGTCGAGAACATGTTTCACACAATGTCACTATCTGAAAGGAAGGAAAAGTTCTTGTCGTTTTGGTGTTTTTGGGTCTGTCTTAGATAGCAAAATACAATAGTGTACATAAAAATAGAGCCGTCATCTTTCTCCCTGTTGTCTCTGAGTGCAACATCTGACATTCGGCTGAATACCAAATGTTGGAGAGGCATCTAACAAATTGTGAATGAAGCTGTCGTCGATTAATAGAGAATAGGATTAATTCAGTATTCCAGACATGTTCTCATTGCATCCGCTTTAATAACAGTGAGACCCCATGTCTCCTTGCACTTAATTTCCTTTTGTATTTTTTTTTTCCTGCTTCACTGTTTCAACACTTTAATTAGCCGTGTACAATCGGGAATAGGCTAAACTGTTGGTGCTTTATTATTCTGAGTAAATTAGATTTCCATTAGATTTTAAAGTCTTAAAAGCTTTTATTATTTGCTTTGTGACACCTGCAGACGATCCACTATCTCATATCTTATTTATTCATTTTAAATGTGTGTGCACATTTGTGTGATGTGTATGTGTGTGCATCTGTGTGTGCCCAGCTTTAGCCCTCTGGACATGATAAGGCAGAGGTTCATGTTGAAATAAGTTCATTGAAGTAAAGCAAATATAGGGATTTCTGATATTTGGGGACATGAAGATACGGAGGTAATCTCTGCTGTTTCTCAGAAAATTCTCAGAGGAAAACTTTTTGTTTTGCAGAACAAAGGTCTGATTTCAGGAAAGGATGACAATAAATGGTGTGCCTAAACTGATCAGTATTAAGATATGAATTTCTCTTCAACTGTAACTTCGGCATAGTTTTATAAAATACACAAATACGCGATTAAGGCAACTTAACTTACCCATTTTCCTCTTGACTACATCAGATACTTTGAGTGCAATTCAAGTTGAACATGCATTAAGTACAAAATGAGGTTAATAAACAAACAAAAAAAAAACATGATGGCTCTTTTCTCCAAACTCTACATTACCTGTAGGCCTGTGGAGACTTCTAGATAAGTTTGCACCAAATTTGATATGCTGCTTCTCAACAAATATAGCCTGCTTGATAATACATAATGCAGAAATAAAGTGTCATTGTATCCACTGAGAGGCAGCTGAAGAAAGAACAAAGGAGTCCTGTGGTAGATGAAAGCTACAATTTTCACCCACTTCAAACAGCACACATCAACCAGCACGTCGGAGCAAGTGGTGAACTTGCTCAGTACTTTCATTTTAGAGGTATGAGGTTTTGCGGCAGTTCATTTGAAAAGGTTATCATAAAATGACCCAAGTCACTTCAAACACTTACAGATCAACAGTTTTAGTAAACAAAAGTAATGACACACACACACAGGTGCATAGACAGTAGACCAGCCCATCCTCATTCTGAAGACACTGAATATGTGAATGCAGGCAAATTAATTAATGTTAATGTATTCATTAATTAAATGCAAACACATTAAAGCATGCTCAACATGTTTGAGAAGTGGTTGATGGCTGCCATCCCTAGAGCCATTAGACACCACTAGCAGTGGTGAGAGGGCATACTTGTGAGATGTCTTGAGCTATTTCTATTTCACTGTAATTGCCATATAATGCTTGACGACCCATATTTTTTTATCGTGTTGTATCAATGTTGCAGAGAGCTGTGAATTTTAAGCTGATGGCCATTGTTAGTTAAGGGTTAACTAATTGACTGCTTCCAGACACAACAAAGCATAATTCAGTAAAGTCATATATCTTTTGTAGAAATGGCAACCTGATCGCCAGAATAACATTTTGGCATTGTATGTTTCTGCAAATTAAAGATATGTTAAATTTGTTTGTTTCATATGTAGTGGATATATTAAACTTTAGTTTCTTTACATTGACATTTTCAGTTGTTTGTTTCAAGGTTTCATTGCCATTTTGTTGCAGTGGCAACAACTTTGGTCCATGTTTATTTTCTGTCAGCTACTAAGAAAATTAATAAAGAAAGAATTGACATGATAGTGGCAGCATTCAAATTTTGTGTTGGAGCCAGAGTGTGATGTCGCTTCTTAATTAGTTAATGGGGCAGGCACGGCAAATCACACTATAACCCATCATATCTTCATTGTTTCAACTTTTACTGAAAAATCCTTCCACAAAATTAAAAAACCACACATGACATAATGTTGATTGATTCTTTTCATTGAAATATGCCCTTTGTTTTCCTTGTTATTGGTCTTAACTGATCATGTCTCTGTCTAGCTTCATCTCAAGCCCCTAGGGTCTAAGATAGCTAACGCTACCTGTTGTTAGCAGCAGGTAGCATTTTCAGGTGGGCTAATGTGAGGCAGCTCTATATTGTTTCCTAAAATAATCAGGAGGTGCCACAAAGTGCCAAATTATTATAAATCTGGACCTTTATCACTTACTGCTACTTCAAAGTTCGTTCATCACTGAATTAGGTTAGCATTTCGACTTCGTTTAGCTAACATTAGTCTGCAGACTACCCACACTGATTTGAAGATAACACCAAAAAGAAATGACAGAAATAAACTCTGTGGAGGTGTAAAACATACAGACATGGAGCTGTGGTGTTGGTGAGTGACAGCAAATGTCACAACCTCACTAGCTCAATCGTTGTTATGACTTTTGTGTGCGAGCTAATAATATAGGCTAACGTTACATAGCTAACATTAGTGAGTGTAAATCACTGAGGCAAACTGCAAGGCACTGTAGGCTACGGGTAAGTCCCAGTCTGGTGGATATTTACCAAACTCTTGAGTCCAGACAGAATAATAGCCAGAGCCATTAATAAATTGATCTGGTTATAACTGCAGTCTGGTCAGTGATAACAAGTCGGACCTATGTCGGACTGGCCCCTTGTGGACGAGTATAATGTTAAGTTATCTTTGTTGGACCAAACAGGGGCTTAAGACAGTTTGGAGACCAGGAAAAGGAAAATAAATGCATATATTTTGATAAAAAACAAATGCCAGTGTTACTTATCTTGTGTTGTGTAATGTTTACGGAAGCATTTCCCATTTAAAGGCAAAGCAACAAAGGTTTAATGGGTAATATTGTGATATGCCATGTCCGCTCCATTAACTTTAAAAGAACTGACACCAAAGTCTGACTCCACGTTTCCTTCTTTTATAGTTTCCTTGTCAGCCACTTCATTAACAAACATTCAACCAGGAAATACAAATATAGAATCATCATGTTGTCAAGTTTTAGATGGTCTATAGGCCTACATGTTACCAGAACTTTTGTCACTTAAAATGTTAATACGATACTAATGAAATGTACAAATATAACATTGATGATTTGCAGAAACTTAAAAAGCCAACATTTTATTCTGGCAACTGGTCTGGAGATGGAGACAGACAATGTGCAAGAGAACAGTCTAAATCAAATGGCTACCATGGGTACACCCCAATTAGTTTTACTGTAGACCACCTTCAGGCACAGTGCTGTTCTCTCCAGTAGCCAGAAAGTCAAAAAACTAATTACACATAAAAGACTGTTTTCTGTACAAATCTGACATTAAATGCTTTGTTGCAAAAAGTTCTGTGGTAAGAGCCCTGAGGTTCCTTTATTGAACGTTGCTATGAGAGTTTTTAAAAGTGTGGGTTGAAAAACTTTCCTCACGGCTTATTATTTTTAGTCTCGAACGCAGCTATACTATAATGTCTGAAATATTTCTTTTTGTTCTAACCACTTCTAAATATTGCTATATAGGTCAGAACATTTGAACTAGAATGAAAGGCTCAGAGCAAACCGCAAAATCATTTAACTCCCTCCCCAGCATTATCAGAAAAAAATGACAGAAAGGGAAAATAGAGAGGGGTAGAGAGATAGAAAGAAGAAACCAAAAAAAGAAATGAGGACTGGAAGAAGTCATATAGAGAGACAGATAAAGAGAGAGTGAGGATAGGAGCAAGACGAAGGTATACAGCAGATGAGCATGTCAGGGAAAGAGAGTGAGTCCTGAGGCAGACTGTTCTTTCTACATAAATGGATTTCAACTTAGAGACTGCCTACAGTATTTTAGGTGAGTCAAATTAGAAATTAAAGAGATTGTGGCTTTGATTACACTGCCAAGCATTGATTGAATCTTTCTACGCTCCGGTGGTGTGATCAGCTCTGGGCTGGATCAGGGCCAACTCAGGTTACCACACACGCACACACACACTGCTTACCCCTGTGTTTGATTGTTGTATTCGGGTCAAAACCTTTCTTGAGTTGTATCAGGGAACGATCTTGAAAAGTCTTTGTCTGACGTGATACAATGTGACAAACTTTCTTCCATTGTTCCTGTGACTTCTTTTCCTGCTCTATATTGTAGAGAGTGTGTGTGTTAGTCTTTGTGTACAAACATTATTTATGTAACCAGAGGGCTTTATATAATTTGTTTTCACCTATTTCAGTTCCATAATTGCTAGTTTTTTGTTGTTACATAGCTTTTTAATTACTTGATGCCTTTTTTAAAGAACTGTTAATTTTGTTGGCCTCCACTGCTCTTTTGTTTTTTTTTTAATTCAGCACTAATGCACTAATAGGGTTGGGGAGGTGTTTTCCTCTGGAGCAATTCAAACCTGCAGGGCATTCAATACAAGACAGATAGTTATCAAGCAGACATGGTCAGTGTTGGGCATGGTTTTGACTTGATTTTGACAGTTCTGGTTCATATTTTCTTCATCAATTTTAGTTTATATCAAAATCTAGTGATGATTCTACTACTTAAAGTGACAGTTCACGCCTAAATCAAAAATACGTGTAGTGCTATTCAACAGTCTAGATTGTTTTGATGTAAGTTGCAGAGTGTTTAGAACCTTGTATCACCACACAGAAAGAAGCGGGCATACTACTGCTAGCTCGCCTGCACACTGATATGGTTGGTGGGTGTAGTTCAATAGAAAGAAAATAGTTCCTACATGAAACTGCTCACAACAAGGATCGTGGATTGCTTTGAGTAATCGGGTCTTGATTTCTGGAAAGAGACATTGCTGCTGAGTCTTTCAAAAGGTACCATCTAGTTCCATTATATTCAAGATAATAATAATAATAATAATAATGAACTTTATTTCTAAATTCATTTCATTCATTTTCTGTAAACGCTTATCCTGTTGAGCATGCCTATTCCAGTTGACATTGGGTGAGAGGCGGGGTACACCCTGGACAGGTCGCTGATTATCACAGGGCTGACATATAGAGACAGACAACCATTCACACTCACATTCACACCTACGGACAATTTAGAGTCACCAATTAACCTGCATGTCTTTAGACTGTGGGAGGAAGCCGGAGTACCTGGAAAAAAACCCATGTTGACACGGGGAGAACATGCAAAGAAAAGCAAAGAAAAATTAAACAATTAAAACAATTTAAAAAGTAGAACTATAGAATACCCAGTGACAATATAAGGTAAAAACAATAACAAAACTCAAATATGACGTGTTGAAAAAAAAAAAGTCTGCTAAAATTATACATTTACAGCCAATATCTGCAACTCACACCAAACAATATAGACCGTTAAAAGCACTACAGGCAAGAGGGAAAATACAGTTTTGATTTTGGGGTGAACAAAGTCATTTTTATTTTTGAAAAATTTTGGTGAGAAGACGACAACAAAAATGGATACTGTTTTGAAAAATGTTATTATCTAGTGACTGGGTAAAAGTTGGATGTTCACTGACTGTATACTTGCTTAACAACTTGAGTGGTACAAGACATTACCATCATTATTCAGCCAATTTTCATATCAGACAGATTGCTCTTCTGTTGGCTTGGCCACATCTCCGACACATACGAAGCATAGTAGTTGTTCAGGCTGAGCACTGAAGTAGCACTCACGTTCCTTGATTGCTGTCAGCTGTCACAATATAATCATCTTATTGATGTGTCATCTGTTCAGCTACCAGCTGGCTGGAAACATTCAATCATATTCAAACAAGTGTTTTATAAACTCTCAGCTTTCACCATCACTCTGCTGATTCTCTGATGCCAACACTCCCTCCTACACTAGCCCAACTTCCCCATATGTCACATCTTGGGGGTAGTTCTCCAAGCAGACTTCTTATTGCCACGTGGATTCTTTCAGAGCTCCCTTGAAAAGCAGAGCCTTTTCTGCCAAATCTAATTGTATAACCATTTGCAGTAAACTATCAATTTCTCTGTCTGTGGCTGAAATGGAGCCAGCAATGTAGACGGAAGTGTAGTAGTCCCAAACTTTGCTTTTAGGAAATGATAGGGGCAATGTTTCCTCACAAATTGGATTGTAAGAACATGTTATTATTGTTAATACCCTTTTATTGCATTTTCTTTAACAGCGAGATACGAACAGTCATGTGAGGCGTACAAACACAAGGGCAACACATCAGGACATTATCACATAGATGTGGACGGCAGTGGACCGATTAAACCCCAGCTCATCTACTGTAACATGACAGGTAACGCACAAGGACACACATCTTCACCCACGGGTACACTGTGGTCATAAAGGGATGGATACGGTTGGCAACAATACTCAGGTAGGCCATGAAGTTAAAATGATGCTCAGTTGGTACTAAGGGGCCCAAAGTGTGCCGAGATAATATCCTCCACACCATTACACCACCACCAGCAGCCTGAACTGTTGATACAAGGCAGGATGGATCCATGCTTTCATGTTGTTTACACCAAATTCTGACCCTACCATCTGATTGTTGCAGCAGAAATTGAGACTCATCAGACCAGGCAACGTTTTTCCAATCTTCTGTTGTGCAACTTTGGTGAGCCTGTGTAAATTGTAGCCTCAGTTTCCTGTTGTTAGCTGACAGGAGTGGCACCTGGTGTGGTCTTCTGCTGCTGTAGCCCATCTGCTTCAAGGTTCGACGTGTTGTTGGTTCAGAGATGGTCTTCTGCAGACCTTGGTTGTAACGAGTGGTTATTTGAGTTACTTTTGCCTTTCTATCATCTTGAACCAGTCTGGCCATTCTCCTCTGACCTCTGGCATCAACAAGGCATTTTCACCCAGAGATCTGGGGAGATGTTTTCTGTTTTTCAGACCATCCTCTGTAAACCCTAGAGATGGTTGTGTGTGAAAATCCCAGTAGATCAGCAGTTTCTGAAATACTCAGACCAGCACTTCTGGCACCAATAACCATGCCATGTTCAAAGTCACCTAAATCACCTTTCTTCCCCATTCTGATGCTCGGTCTGAAATTCAGCAGGTCGTCTTGACCATGTCTACCTGCCTAAATGCATTGAGTTACTGCCAGTAATTGGCTGATTAGCTATTTGTGTTAGTGAGCAGTTGAACAACACTCTCCTCTTGCTCTCTCTCCACCAGAGGACACGGCATGGATGGTGATCCAGCACAATAACACAGAACTGACCAGAGTTCATTCGTCCCCTGAGAGAAACCAACATTCAACCCACTTTGACTATGCCTCTGAAGAGGAGCAGTTGGCGGCCATCATCAGCCAATCAGAGCACTGTGAGCAGGAACTGTCCTACCACTGCAGGATGTCCCGCCTCCTCAACACACCAGGTTAAGACTTAATCTCACTGATGTTTTCTGTTGTATTTTCTTGAGATGGGAATGCGATATATGTAGGTGTTATAATTGTGTTGAAGCTCTCTGAGTGTGCTTGTGTGTTTGAGATGGATGATGGTGTGGTGAAGTACAGACACCAGGCAAAAAGCTCTTTGCAAGGCAAGCTTTTCTGCATTCGAGGGATCTATATCTGGAACAAGAAAGGAGTGGTGTGAATTGCTGATTTAGTTTAATAGCTAATTAAAATATCAATTACATTTCTGTTGTGCAATTTCTCCTCCTTACTCCGCTGCACGACTTGGTTTTTTTTTTTTCAAGTGAATCATCATTTGCTTTAGTTTCTGGGCTCTTTTTCTTATTCTCTCTTTCAAAGAAGAAAAAAAGACTTAAATGCACACGAAATTGTGTTTACAATGGACAGGTTCACTTAAAAGCTGAATTTTTACCACTGTGCTGGTTTTCTAAATGTTAACATCTTCTTACCTTTAGTCGTCAAAATTAAGTACTACACTGAAGAAAGAAGTGCATCTTGTAAAAATACTTGTGAGGGAGAGATATTTTTCATCAAGTAGCTGCCAATTTTCTGTATAATTTTAGCAGGGAAAATAGCAGTGATGGACTATCAAGGTCGAGTAGTAAGGCTGTCAGAGTTCAGTAAAGAGCAGGGACAGAATGGTGGTGGTTTCTGTTGAAATCCTGAAGAGATGGGTGCTGGAAGACACTCAGATGGAGAAAGACAGAAAGATATTCCTCAGTCCCATTTGATATTCAAGGCAAGTTCTGACTTAAACAAATATATCTACAGAATGTGTTGTGATGAAAACATCGATGAGTGACAATTCTCTGCTAAAAACGTTTTCCATTTTGTCAGTTACTGTAGGATTCATCATCTCACATCTTTGTTCAGTCATGTGAAAATGATCTCTGTTTTGCAGTATAACATTCCCCACTTTCCCCTGAAGCAAAAAAGAAAGGATTTGTCTTTTATGGTGTGTGTGTGTGTGTGTGTGTGTGTGTGTGTGTGTGTGTGTGTTTCAGAGGGTGCTCCATTCAGCTGGTGGGTGGGAGGTCCAGCTCCAGGTCAGATTCAGACACACTGGGGCGGAGCTCTGCCGGGCAGCCGACAGTGTGCCTGTGGTCTGCAGGACAACTGTCTGGATTCAAGTCACTACTGCAACTGTGACGCTGACTACGACATATGGTACTGTACTTTATTATGTCCCTGTGTCTTTGGTTTCAAATCCATTACATAATAACTGTTCTGAAGAAAGAGTTATGAAGTTTTCCAGAACCATTCCAATGGACATAACTTTTCTAGGATGTCTAGATCAGTGGTTTCCAACTGGTCCCGCAATGGGGTCCAGATTTCTTCTTAGTCATTAGAAGTGTTTGGCAAGTTACTCTCAAAATATAATTTATTACATATTACTAGTTACCTTAATTTAAAAGAAATAAGTATATTACTATATTACTCTCTCTGTAGAGTAATAAGCATTACTTTCATCAAAATGACCTCAAAAGAACTACCAGGCATTTTAAATGGATGAGGGTTGTGTTGTATCACAGCAGGTAATCATAGCACAGAACTTCCATTTTATTACAGTTCATTTCAGGTCTGATCCGTCCATGCATTCACATACAGCGGTCACCATTTTGTAATAAAATCCTGTGCTTATATCAATAGTAGCGTGATAAAACCATGAAATAGCCTAGTCCTTTTAAAATAAATGAAAAGCCTTGGACACAGGGAGGGTCAGACAGAGGATCAAAGTCTAATGATTATGAGATATGGATCAATATTTATGGGCCTATGACATGAAGCACAGTAAACAAATATTGAGGTTAGCACAACAAACAGAATGGCGTGCGTGTAAATCACCATGACGAGCGCAAATTGATACACCAGAGCTGGAGGACCCACCTGCCGGTTCCTGGTGTGCTGGTCAGCTACAGCAGCACAAGAAAGAGAATTATGCATAAGAACGGGACGGTGTGTCGGCGTTGCTCTGCAATTGTAGGGCTATAAATGGAAACATCCAACATATTCTAACATCACTTACGTCTATCACCGGGATGAGGGAAAAACAAACCGGCGGCCATATCTTTATCCTCGCTGCTTTCAGGCAGCCTTAGGATGTAAAAGCAGAACAGGATACGGTGTAGGTATATGAATGGAAACACACTGGACATGATCACTGGCACCCCTCTGTAAAATAGTGAATAATGAATAACATGGCAACACACAGAAACCTTCAGTGGATGTTTTTTTTCTGTTGGCACACTGACGGAAGCAGAGCAGTGTGGATCAGTGTGGATAAATGAAAAATGAAAACAGTAAACAGTTTATTTGGATGAGAACACGTTACATGACATTGTACATGTAATGATATTACCTGAAATCCTGTTGGTAATACATTAAATTTCTTCGTTACTGCTGAAAAGTAATATATTACTGTGATGCAGTACCCCCAACAAGTTCAAGGTCCACACTGTTTAATCTATCATACTTGCGTTTGGCCATGTTGTTTAGGTAGTTTGCTGTCTCTATTAAGTAGCTCTCTGTTAGTCACTTACTCTACAGCAGGAAACTGCACTTCAAAATAAAAGCTCTGTGTCAGAAATATGCCATACTCCAAAATAAAGTGTGTTTTTTACAAACTTGACACATATTCCTGAGTCACTTGCGGCCTATTCAAAATGGACCTACAACCAACTTTTGGACCGCAACCCACCCATTGGGAACCACTGGTCTAGATCACTGAGTGCTGTCATCTGACTCCATCGAACTGCACAAACATATTTGATTGGATGTCTATAAGCCAATCAAAGTGTTCTACATAATTTAAAGTGGACTGCAGTAGAGCCACATCCCCTTTCTAACAAGCACGGCTGACCGTAAGGCAAGGAGGAAGTGCAAGGCACATTTAAATCTATAAATCATAATGTTAAAGTAGATCAGTTGTGTTTAAATTTTTTTAAAGTAAACATGAGATGTTATTTTACATATATATATGTCAGAATGTCATATGAAAGATTTACAGCTTTTAGTCGGGATCTTTTCAAAACACTTGAAAATTAATAGGGAAATACTGTTTTAAAGGAGTAATATTGTTTGATGTTATATGGATGCATTTAGCTTCTAATGCTAATCGCATTGATTATGTACACAGAATATTAATCTCTGGAGGTTTTTAACATACTTTTTTCCTGAGATACTTCAGAAATTGAGGATTTTTGAGTCGTGATGACCAATATAATACAAATATATATACTATGTGTTTAATGCTATGTGTGTCAGGACCATTTATTGTCATTTTTACTTTTGTTTTTGCTAATTATTAATTAGTGCGTTTGGAGTGTTTTGTGTGTGTTTGCAAGATGATAGGATTCTGAATCCAGAATCACCAAAACCCTGGTCACTCTATGTCTCAAAAGTAAACGGATAAATATCTCAACAACTAGTAAATGGATTGGCATGTAACTTGGTACAGACATTCATGTTCCCCAGAGGATGAATTATAATGACATTGGAGATTCTGACTTTTTGTGTAGTTCCATCATCAGGTCCAAATTCTAATATGTCTCTAATATGTCTGGTACTTTGGTTTAGACCAAATACAGTGCAAAACAAATGACATTCCTTTGACTGTACTTGGTGTTTGGTACTAATTGGCAAACGCATGCTAACACGCTAAATTACAGTAAGATGGTGAATACGGTAACCATTATACCTATTGAGTGTGTAGGATGAGACATCCAGGACAAATCCCAAGATATTTAAGCATCCTTCTCCATGTTTTATCCAATCCTGTATTCAAATCCTTTTATCCATGCTGTAAGCAATTTCTGTATTTAGGTCACCTTCCCCAATCCTGTGACCAATTCTGCAGTTAGACCCATTTTCTTATAGTGTAACCAATACTGCTACTGTCTGCATAGCCAAAGGTCTTTCTTTCTATTATCTCACTGCCTAAATCTGTGCGACTCCTACTTTATTTTTATAGACTTTCTTCTGCCGTCAATATCTCATCACATTCACTGGCACTGTGTGTGCCCACAGTCCTCAATTTATTTTTTATCAAAAATTCCACATTCCACAGCAATAAGGCTGAGTGATGGAATCTGAAACACCACAGAGCTCAGAGAGCGAATGGTAGTGGTGAATGTGCAGATGAATCACTCGGCCTACGTACTTTAGGAAAACGGTTCCACACAGCGTCAGCTGTTGTGTCGGCTGAAATGCTTGTCTTCATTTGAACATCTACCTGTAAACCTCCCAGAACAAATGAACACCGTCTAATGAGCGAGTGTTAAAACATGTCCCACTTTCTCTAACACTGTTTAGTCTGAGTTGAGGTGGGCACAAGTTTTACACTGCATGAACACTCAACTTTCTAACGCTGATATCTTCTTCACGTCCTTCTCCTCCTCCTTTTCTTCATCTTCTTTTCTACATTCTTCTCTCTTTTCTTCATTTTCTAATGAACCATCTCTTCTTCTTCTACTCCTCTGCTGCCTTCCTCTTCTTCCACCTTGTTCTTCTCTCTCCTCTTTCATGTTTGATTATTTTTTCTATTATTCCCTTTACATTTCCTCTTTTTCCTTCTTTTGTGCTATTCCATCTCCTCCTCCTAATCATCATCTTTTCATCTTTCTTCTTCTCTTTCTCCTTCTTCCTTCCCTTCTTCTTCTCCTCCTTCGCCTCCTTGTCATCTCCTTCCTCCTCACACTTCCTTTTGTCTTTTTCCCTCACCACCACCTCCTGCTTTTCCCCTTTTGTCCTGCTCCTCCTCTTCCACTTCCACTACTGTCGTCTTCATCTCTAATACACTTTTTTACACTAACACTCCTTTTTTCCTTTGCTCCTCTCTCTTTTCCCTTTCTGTTTTCTTTTTTATCCTCTCCTTCTTCCCAATCCTCCTCCTTGTTACACACATCTGCCTACTTCTTCTTCTTATCCACCCCTTTTCCTCTTTTCCTTTCCATCTTTTCCTTCTCCTCTTCTTCTTATGCTTTCCTTCTCCCTTTTCTAATTCCTTCTTCTGCTTCTCTTCCCCCCTCTTCTTTTTCCTCTTCTCTTCCCCCCATTCTACTTGCCCTACTTCTTCTTCCTCTTTCATCGGCTTCCTCATCATCTTTCCCCTTCTCCTTCGTCTTTTCCTTCTTATCTTTCTCCCCTTCCTCCATCACCTTCTCCTTCTTCCTCTTGTCTTTCTCCTCACTTTCTGCCTCTTGCTCTTCTTTCTACTTTTCCTGTCTCCTTCTTCTATGTCTTCTTCCTCTTGTGTTTCCCTCCTCCTTCACCTCCTCCTTCTTCCTCTTGTCTTTCTCCTCACTTCCTGCCTCTTCCTCTTCTTTCTACTTCTCCTGCGGCTCCTTCTTCTATGTCTCCTTCCCCTGTCTTCTTCCTCTTGTCTTTCCTGTTCTCCCCTCCTGCTTCTTTATCATCTTTCTTCTCCCTCTGGTCTTCCTGCTCCTCCTCCTTATTCCTCCTCTTGTTTTTCTCCTTCTTTTTAACCTCTTCCACATCCTTCTACATCCCCCTCCTCTCCTCCTCCTTCCTCTCATCCTCTTCATCACACAGGGCTAATGACTCAGGCCTGCTCACCCATAAGGAGACTCTCCCAGTCAGGTCTCTGGTGCTGGGTGACATCCAGCGGCTGGGGTCAGAGGCTGCTTACAGGGTGGGACCCCTCCGTTGTCATGGAGACAGTAAGTCAGTTTTAATTGCTGATTATTGCATTATTATTTACTGGGTTCAGTGTTGACACTTCTGTTTTCCTCCACATGTAGCCTATTGTTGACTCTTTGGATATTTCTTTAACAGTGTTTTGATTTGATATTATTAAAAGGGTCCATTCAGCTTTAGCGTGAACTGAACTAAAGCTATTCATGTATCTAATCTTCCCCCTGCCATTTAGTTTCTTAATGGAAAAATAGGCTGCGGCCAATTACACCAGCTAATTAACAGACCAGCAGCTAAAATATGACTCCCTTTGTGCTCTTTAATAACAACTACTAATGAAAAGCTTTATAATAAACTAGTCTGAGTGATATATTTTACCTTGTTTTAATTGCTTCTAATTTCAGCCTTCAGCTTAATGAGTAAATAAATGAATAAATAAATGCCAAGCGAGATAAATCAGCATAAATGAGATAGCGTAGCTGGAGTTATGCCTTTGTTCTCAGCTATTTAGCTGAGCAGTTGGTGCATTTGTTTACAACACGATTTTCATTATACAGCCGTCATAATGAGATTCCTTTTAATAAGCGTTGTTTCAGAGTGATATATCCACTTTAAAAAAAATGATTTGCATCAGTAAGCATATAAAGCATTTGAGCACTTGGTTTGTCTCTTAGAGAACTTCTGGAACGCTGCGTTTTTTGACAAGGAGACATCGTACCTTCACTTTCCCACCTTCCATGGAGAGCTGAATGCAGACATCTCCTTCCTGTTTAAAACGACGTCCTCCTCTGGGGTCTTCTTGGAAAACCTTGGCATCAAAGACTTCATCCGGATTGAACTCAGCTGTAAGTGAGAGCTCAACAATGTTCTGCCTCATTATCATATACATGTTTCTGGGTTTTGTTCCCAAGAAACTGGATGGCATCAACCAAAAACAGCATGATGATGTTAAAGTCCCCCCCTTCACCCAAAAATGTGTTTTCCTTATTGTGACTTCACAAAGTTTGACAATAGAGGAATGTTTTTAACATTCATCTACTGAAAGGGGAAAATTTCTCCCTCTCAAAACTGTTTTTAAGACGTGCACATATTGGCATGAACTGGTGACATCACATCGAGTGTAGAAGCCATTCATGGTCCAATATGCGACTTACAGTGTTATGTGGAAACACTGAGGACGCTGAAGTTTTTTCTTTATGCATAGATTCTGAATATGTCAATGAGGGAGAGGGGTAAATGTAATTGGAAGACTTTTTAACTATTTGATTTTTTTTTTTTTTGTGTGTAGAAAAAAATACACCGATCAGCCAAAACATTAAAACCACTGGTGGGTGAAGTGAATAACATTGATCATCTTATTACAATGCAATATTCCATTGGGAAACCCTGGGTCTTGGCATTCATGTAAATGCTACCTGATGCGCTCCAACCACCTGTTGAAGACCAAGTAAACCCCCTTATGGCAACAGCACTTGTCAATGGCAGCCCCCCCCCAGCAGGACAATGCACCATGCCACACCTCAAAAGCTGCTCAGGAATGACCCGAGGATTGTGACAAAGAGGTCAAGGTGTTGACCTGGTGTCCAAATACCCTAGATCCAAACTGATCGAACATTTGAGGGATGTGCCGGTACCCCAGAGGAACCCACCATTCAAGGTGGACGCTCCTTGGACCAGTCTTGGCTCTGACCTGTTATGGCATGAACACAGGACCTCTGGGGGGTGTCCTGTAGTGTCTGGCACCAGGGCGTTAGCTTCAGATCTTTTGAGTCCTGTGGGTTGTGAGGTGGGGTACCAGCATGTCTCACAGATGTATGATCAGATGGGGATCTGGGGAATTTGGAGGCCAAGTTGGTGCCTTGAGCTCTTTGTCACGTTCCTCAGACTATGCCTGAGCATATTTGTGGTGTGGCATGGGCCAGTGCTATTGTGGAGAGCCGCTGTCATAAGGGGGGTACCTGGTCTGCACTGGTGTTTAGGTGGTTGGAGCGTGTCTGGTGGTATCCACATGAATGTCAGAACCCAAGGTTTCCCAACAGAACATTGCATTGTAACAAGATGATCAATGTTGTTTTAATGTTTTGGCTGATCGGTGTATATCAGACACAAACTACATATGTGTTTGGAGAGGATCATTAGTGTTTAAGTGACAAAGCTCTCTAGCGGCTGTGGGGGTTTTGTCCATCAAAAGCAAAGGAGGAAATAGTGTCAGGATGGATGGATCAACATGATGTGAACTTTGACATGGAAGAACGCAAGGGTGACCATCTGTCTTTTATTTGGTGGGACAGTCCTGAGATTGGAAAGTTCGTCCAGCAACATTACAAAAATCAAAACAAATGTCCTGGATTTCAATGACCAGGCCTACTTTTTCATTTCATTTTATGATAAAGATATTACATGTTAACTGTGTACTTCCATCATATTTGCCTAAATTATGGTAAATTTCAATCGGCACAGCCGTCATTTTTTAATGTTCTAAAGCTTATTGGTAGAGAGTCAAAGAGGAGTATTAGTCATAGCCTTCCAGTGTAGAGAAACAACTGTTGCCCCTGCCAGGACCTCTACACCCACATACTGAAGGAGAAGGCCCTGACTGAAGTTGCCCAAAGCAACAAAAAGTACAAGTATAACAACCATTAATCTAGTAGGAACCTATTTAATACTTGGTTACTTAGCCTTTGGAAAGTTGCCTAGTCTCTACTTTGGGAAAATGGGAAAATGACATCTTAAAATGTCCTTTTAACTAAAGTGTTTATTCTATTTATTTAGTTCTCTATACTTCATTAGAATCAAATGGATCCAGTGCCATTAAAATGATCATTTCATAAAGCCCATCGAGATTGAAAGCAGGTTAACATCCAACACTAGTGTAAACAGACTTTACATCTAATATAAAATCAATTATATAACCTATTAATAGTAATTTCTTACGTGTCCCACATTGTCCCGCAAATCATGTGTGCTGTGAAGAACAATAACGAGGTGATCACCCTGTTCACTTCCTGTTTCCACTTAGAGTCCAAGTTGATTTGTTTTAATGATGACAATGAAGGTCTGCTAACCTAAACAACATTTGATTCCCTAACTTTATCAAAGTAAACAAAGTACTTGAACCAAAACCATGATTTTTGCCATAAAGCTAATCAAATATAGCTGTGTCAGATCAGAGATGTTTTTTCATTTGTAGCAATTTTGGAAAGCACTAAATATGTCCTTGCCAATATAGGCATCAGATCTGACTTTGCTTTTATGCGTTGTTCTGTACGGCACAACATGCTTTTAGTTTCATACAAAACAGACCACATTGTTCAACAAGTGATCTGAGAGAACTAAAGCTTAATCTCTTTTAAATATTTCCCTTTTTTGCTTTCTGTCCCTCTCTCTGTCAAACACACACACACACACACACACCTAGGACAAATGGTAGCCCTCCTCCTTGGGGAAACCCCGGCATTGCTACAGTGAAGCGTGTCTCTTATCTCGCTACAGCACTATTACTGCTGTTATTATGACAGCTGGTGTTGAGATGACTCTGTATCATTATTACTGCTGTTAACATGACTGGAGCTGGGCCAGAGAGCTGCCCCTGAATTAAGTTATGCCGGGGGGGGGTTTCTATCAAATAGTTCCACACTCCCACCGGTACAGCTTCCCCTCCGCTGTCAACATCATCCATGAAGGATGATGATATTGTGCTCATGCACAGATGTCACCTCTCTGCTAACTTCACCCCTAAATGTGGAGCGCAGGAATGCTGGCAGTGTTATGATGGATGAACAGACTCCATGTGGCCTTCAGGTCACCTCTCTTTATTATAGGTTAAGTTTTTAACCTAATAGAGCTGTGAAAATGCTGTGAAGATTAATGACTACAGCATGCCTACCTATATCAGGTTTGGATTTTCAGTCCCACTAGGATAGTAGATACTTAGAACACATAGTTTAACAAGGAAGGACACTGCATTGGATTTGTGTTCACTAGATGACATACAGAACATGTCTATATGTTTTCTTTCTACGTGATGCGTCAGCAAGATAGAGAAAGTTCCAGACATTCAAGTGAAATAAGGAAGAGTCACAACAACTGTAACAGTTTCCAGTTTTCACTCTTTTACTCACAGAGTCTTTTACTTACATGTAAGTGGATGCTGTGTGATGTAACAAATGAAGTGCATGTGTCTTAATTGTAACATTGTTACTTATGGCTGTAACACAGCTAAACAAAAATGGCATTAAACAGTTGGTTTTCATGGCAAATCAACAATATTTAAGTCAAGCTACAGTTTGTACCCTGTTTTCATACCAAGCACGTGATCAGAACATAATAGTATTAATAAAAGGAGAGTTTGGTATTTCAGCCGTCACCTTCTTGGTTATTTGGAGCCAGAAGTAGCCATATTTAGACTAGAGGTTGGAGCTGTGGAGAATGCAGCCATGCCTCGCAGACAACATGTCACTTAATGTGGTCTGCACCTAATTGTGTGCAACTTTAAGCCTTAAAACAATGTTAAGGAGTTCTATAAAAGTTACCCCTGTACAGTTGTCATGAATGTTAAAATTAGTTATAGATACCAAAACTGTTATTTTGTACCAGGCTGTTAACATATTTGTTGTGCTGTGATGATGGGTATTTTAACATGGGGATCTATGGAGACTGACTCACCTCTGGAGCCAGCCTCAAGTGGCCATTCAAGGAACTGCAGTTTTTGGCACTTCTATGTTGACTTCATTTTTCAGAATTGGAGGTCGCTGCTTGGCTTACAGTGACAATTCTAGTATGCTAGTGTTTAGCAGGTATGCTGTTGATGCTAATAACAACAGTTCTGCAGGTGTTTGGTCATAAACTACTGAACGAAAAAGTCTGGACTGATGATGGTGTCAGACAAAAAGTTAAGGGATGACCAGTGTTCACCAAAGTTGAAATATAGTTCATCCTGTTCATGTAAGATTTCATGACAATCCATGGAATAGTTGTTGAGAGATTTCACTCAAAACCACACGTCAACATGTTGGTGATACCAGAGGAAGAGAAAGGGCATCCCCAAACTCATTTCACAGCAATCTGTAGAATATTTGTTGAGATATTTCTGTCTGGATAAAGTGGTGGACTGACCGGCTGATACTGGCATCACTACAGAAATTCATTGGACAGTAAATGCTATAATTTTTCCATGAAACTAGATCCAAGTGAGATAATTAAACAAATTATATTCAGATCAGACATTGCTCCTCATTCAAAGAGAGACTACAAAATTTAAAAAACATCAGATGTGATTTCAAATGCTGCAAATAATAAAGATCCAATGTAAAAGGCAACTGAAGTAAAAGTTGCTTGATACCACACAACTGTATGATCTCTGACTGCTGCTGAGACTTGGTTTCAGCAGTGCTGGCACACACACTCTCACACACAGAAACTAACAGATGTTAGTTTGTAGCTGCAGCCTTTCTTTCCTGCCTTGGGCTGATCTCTCAGATCTGTGTCCAGCTGTCAGTCCATCCTGCCAGCAGACAGGCGGGTGTGAGGAAGTCACTTCACACTTCTGCCAACATATGATGATGGAGGAACACGACTAACTAATGGGTTCATTGAAAGATGGCAAAGTCTGATGCCAAACTGATGGAAATGCATTTCCCATCAACACTGTGAAAGTCCCATGTTTTTTAATCTAAGTCTGTCACACTAAAATATGAAAAAAAAAGAGATTCCTTGAAAGAAGAGAAGTATTCTTGTGGGTCTTTTTCTTAAATTTGGTAGGATATTTAAAAAAAATAAAGAGAAGAACACACTCCGCCTACTCCACCCACATAGTTAACTGTCTAGGAAGAACTGACAGGACAGGGTCGTCATACTTCTGCCGTAGACTGTTCCTCATTGGTTGGATGGATTCCACACATTTTTCTTAGAACATCTGAAAAATGAGGTAACAGATTCTGAAACTTACATATTTTCTTCCTTATCTTCTCCGTGCAAATTCATGTTTGTCATTTACAAATGGACGTTCAAGTAAATAAAACTTACTTAACATGCTAGAACTTGAAGTGACAACACACAGTGCCTTGATGGATTGTTCAAAGTGTGTTGCTCTCTCGGTAAAGATGGAGCCGTGATGTGTTTGGAAGTGACATAAAGGATTTGCAATGTCTCATTCATCAGAGGACACAATTATCTCAAAGTGTCAGGGAGGGTTTGTTAATCAGCCCGTTAGAATTCGGGGGGGAACAAGTCAAACTCACTCTGCTGGGGTGACAGTCACCCAGGCATCCCAGTGCTTCCTACACAGCTTCTCACTCTTTTACACGTCTCCTTACACTCTTAATTTATCTGACTAACTTTTCTTCCCATAACCCTCATCTCCAGCCTCCTCAGAGGTCATCTTCTCTTTTGATGTTGGAAATGGGCCGCTGGAGGTGCGAGTGGAGGCAAGCGTCCCATTGAACGACAACCGGTGGCACAGCGTGCGAGCTGAGCGAAATGTGAAAGAAGCATCGCTACGTGTTGACCAGCGCCCTGCCACCACGCAGGAGGCTCCTGCTGACGGACACATTCATCTACAGCTCAACAGCCAGTTATTCATAGGTACGATGCAAGAGTGTGACTTTGTGTGTGTGTGTGTGTGTGTGTGTGTGTGTGTGTGTGTGTGTTTCCAGCCCTCAAAACGTTAGACATATGAGGAAAATTCAAAGTGAGAGAATTTAAAAAGCTTTGTAGCGTTAGGATTTGGATTTGGGGTTAAAAAGAGTCAGGGTTAGTTTAAGGTTGTAGACAGGATTAAGATTAGGCATCTTGTGGAAAGAGTTATTTATGGTGTTTGAACATTAACCTCATTAGCAGCTGAGTGCTGGTGATAATTGCTGTCTCGTCTTATCCTTTCTTATCTCAGACTGTGACTCTAGCAACACATTCACATTACATTTGCATTTCATTTGCTTGAAATTGAACTTTGTTGGACTTTTTCTTCTACAAAGTAAATTCTGCAATTTCTGCCCACTTTGCCATGCAGTTCACACTAAACATTTTGGGATACAAGTTTTACTCCAACCCAATCACCAAAATGAATATTGACATTGTACATTTCAGCAAACCATGGATATGTTACATTTTTATGTTTCATATGTTGTGGATAGGTTGAAACTTTATGCTTCTGTACATTTCATTTTATGTTGTGACAACTTTTTGGCTAACGTGTGGTTAGGTTCAGGCACAAATACCACTTGGTTAGGGTCAGGAAAAGATTGTGCTTTTAAATACCTTGTTTGGTTAGTGAAAACATTGCTGGACATGTCACAAACTGTCATTCACTAACAAAGACCACACCAATAAGGTAAAGATTTTGAGTGGTTTATTGCGTATGATGGATTATGGGTTCGGAGGAAAGCGTGAAGGGGTATGGATGAGGAATGAAGGGATGAGGGTCGAATGGATGAGGGATGAAGGGTTGAGGGTCAAAAGGATGAGGGTTGAGGGTCGAATGGATGAGGGGATGAGGGATGAGGGTCGAAGGTTGAATGGATGAGGGATGAGGGCTGAATGGATGAGGGATGAAGGNATGGATGAGGAATGAAGGGATGAGGGTCGAATGGATGAGGGATGAAGGGTTGAGGGTCAAAAGGATGAGGGTTGAGGGTCGAATGGATGAGGGGATGAGGGATGAGGGTCGAAGGTTGAATGGATGAGGGATGAGGGCTGAATGGATGAGGGATGAAGGGATGAGGGTCAAGGGCCAGATGGATGAAAGGTCAGGGATGACAGGGTAATGAATAAGGGATATAGCGTGAGGAGTGCAGGGATGAGGGTTGAGGGATGAAGGGATGGAAGACTTAGGGTTGATGGATGAAGGCTGGGTTCCTGGGTAGTAGGCGAGGACGATGGTCGATGTGTTGGGTTGAAGGCAGGAACGCAGGAGGGATCCCGGGAGTGAGGCTGAATGGGGGAGTTGCCTCTTCGTGAGCTCGGCTTCAGATAGAGCCCCCACTGGTTCCTGCATGCAGAAAGGAGCAGAGAAAAAGATGTACGAGGCAAAAAGGGATTGGGTGGGCGGGATGTGAGAAATGTGTCGAAGAGAAAGAGAATGCATCAGGTGTGCTTAAATACTATTGGGCGGAAATGGGATTTGTTCAAGGCGTGGTCTTTGTTCCCCAACATAGTTATAAAACTACATTTAAAAAATACTCACTTTTGTCACTATAAACATGGCTGCCCCGCCCTCTTTAAAAGATACATGCGTTTGTTGTTTGTTGTTCTCGAACAGTCGTCTGTTGCTGGCAGCTTTCTATAGGTGTCACGCCATCCACCATCCCCTCCTCCTCCTCACTAGAAACTCAGCTCTTATACACATAATCAAAACTGTCTCTTTAAAAATGTTAATATGATACATATGAAACGCCCAAATGTAACATATCTGTGGTTTGCATAAAAGTACAATGCCACAGGGGCAGCTGGCCAATAGAGGGCGATAGGGCGCCGCCCCTCCTTGAGCCACAAAAGAAAAGAAGGATGATGATAATAAATGTATGATTATCATCATCATTATTGTCATATACACACACAATATATTAATTATTCTGATAATTTTCACTTGAAACAGCTCATCCTGCCTCTGAATATCCAATCAGCCGCAGTGTGAAGTCGCGTTCCGACCCTTTGGGGCGATATCAGCCTGGCTGGAAATCGCCCCGATTCACTCATAGACTTTCATGTAAAAGGCTTTTTTTTCTAAACGCAGGCATCCCAATACAATCTCTATGGGTTCCGGGAGGGCTTGCCCCATTGTGTTTTCGTCATACGTAAACCACCATGTATCATTCATGTGCTCCTCAGGTGGTCCGATTTCCCATGTCGGGAAGTAATTCTTTGGTACTTCATTGTGTGTTCATGAGCGTTTAAGTCGTAATGTGGAGACAACATGGACATTACAAAGAATATGTGTTGTATTTTATCACTCAAAATGTTTAAAAAACACGTCGTCAAACGTTTAGTAGTCCAGTGTTTTCACAAGGGAAAAAAACGATAAAATTACACTAAAATTATGTTTAACAGAGCTTTCATACAACTTTGCACACACATTACTCTTAGATGGATTACTCGCGAATGCAGGCTCGCACAGAAATGCCATACATATCACATGAAAGCACAGGAGCAGAGCTTTCCAGTGATACCACACACATCATTGTGCTGTCATCCCATCACGCTATAAATACAGATCAATTGTCTACAAAATAAAAACCTGACGAATTTCTTTACAATCCATTATACAGATCTTGTTATCAGTCACTTCATATAGTGAGGAATATCGTATCTTACCACGTCTTAGGCTTGCGTGTGTTTCTCCCTGTCTATCCACATTTGTAGTCCGGCTTTCAAGATGCAAATATCTCCATATTGTCCAGTTGACACTTGTCAAACTTTGTATGTCAAGACCAGCGCACTTCACCCAAACAACTGAGGCCTAATTATGCATGCATGACAGGGCCGTAGTCACCATATACATTGAGGGG
>NC_065515.1:28485724-28521240 GCF_006386435.1 Epinephelus moara
ATATATAACTGAAACTGAAAAACAACAACAAAAAAACGTTCAGGTCAGGTCAAAGAGCAGTGATACCATGTGATGTGCATTGTATTAAGTTGTAGGGTATGCCTGCATTTATTTCTTTAATCAGAACACAAAATGAATTTCCACTTAGCTATAATAAAATGTTTTCTGACTAAGACTGACAATGACTTAGTGAATATCTTACTCAATTTTATCTGATTAATGGTAAAACAGGTCTCTGTTCACATTCAAAGGTATTTGTGTGGGCAAACTGATGAAAATTAGTCTGTTGATGACCACAGTGGATTGTTCAGTCATTGTAGAGCCAAATTAATTCAAATTTACCCATTGAACGGGTCACCTCAGCCATCACCACAACAATTGTCCCCCTGAGAAATTTGGCAGGAGGTGCCACTGCAATGCCAGCATATTATTTTGGTGACTGGGCTGTTAATTTTGCATCACATAAGTCCCACATGGGCAGCTGTTGAAGTTCAAGAAACCAGGCAGCTGCATATGTCGAATTGCAGTAAACCTCATCCTAAGAGTCCTTTACAACCCAACTAGACTGAGGAGCTTAGAAAGTGGGAGGTGGTGTTAACAAGTGTTGCTAATATTGGCTGTATTGATGAAAAAAGTCTCTCTACTGGAAAAGCAGATGCTGAGTCCATGCCCTCTAAATACTGAATCAATAATTACCCTTGAGTAGTCTGTAAAGCTGCACCTGCATCTGTACAGGGCCCAATTGACCTGCAGCTACATGAAAGCAGATGTGTTACGTAGTCATTAAAAGTTGGGTAATGTTTAGCTCTTATTTTGACAAGCAGCTAAACACTGCAAGAATTTTACCCTGTAACACACTGACTTTGGCACCTCTTAATAGGGTCCAACTTCTCTGCCCGGCAGTAAAGGGGATTGTTAAGGGCGCCATTATCCATAGGGGGCGCCACAAATGGGGGAAGAAGAAACCCTACTAAATAATAGAGAAAATAATATGGAGGTCTTTTTTCTGGGTCCCCTTGTTACACTTTACCTGCTCTCTGGGGGAGACGGAAGAGTTATCCGTCATCACATGAACCCTGAAACACACTGTATTATTGTCATGTCAAAATGACAAAAGCTCTCTGGTGTCCACTCAATTACCACTACACCAGTGAAAAGAATGTATGTGAAGAGAACGAAAATGAAAAGCAACATCTGTGTGAAAGTCAGCAGGAGGACAACTACTTACCTCTGAGCAGCCGGTGCCTGCAACTAAACAGGTCACGGAAGTTGCATTGATTTACATTGTGAAATGTTCAGATTCTATTCAGTAAAATGAGTGTTGGGTGAAATTAAATTCTAATGTCCTCATGATGTGTTCAATGTAATCTTGTAAAATATAGCTTTTGGCAAGGAACTTGAATAAATGCAGCTGTTTGAAGGAGCAATATAAAATAGATATTGAAGAGGGAATTATGATGTAACATATGAAGTAAAAATGCTTTTCATGTGAAAGAAAGTTACATTATAGGTTGTTTCATGAATGTGTGTTATTGACTCTGTGCTCAGTTTGGTGATAAACGTGCAGTACTTTGTCTGTTGAGCTGCAGCAAACAACTTTTTGGGGGGTGGGGGAGGGGATATGGTGGTTAAAAAGATGTTACAAATGTAAGGTTTAATTTTTAAAAAAAAAGGCTCAGTAATTTCCTTAAACAGCCGGATAATGTATTTTTAAGCGAACATTACTCAAACAGGAGCAAAGAGTGCATTTGTTAGGGACTATTTTCCCATGTGGACCGATGCACATTTGGTGCTCCAGTGAGTATTCCTGGCAGCAGGACAGTGTGTGTGTGGGATTGACTCAAAATAAACTACAGTGGCTGTGTTCATTGTTGTAAAGGATATGTCACCCAGTGCAATACTGTGACTCACTGATGTCATTTTGGAAAAATATAAACATTTTGAAATCGAACTGTGACAAATTGTAGCCATCAGAGTAAACCATAAACCATACATTCAAGCTGATTCTTTGATATAGAAGGATAGATTTTGGGTCAACTTTTCAACGACCCTATTTTTCTGTGTTCCTCTCAACTTTATCATTTTAAACTCTCATATCTTCACTTCATCTCTTCCACAGACTGCCGCAGTTATGTTTAACCTCTTGCTCTTATCTGTCCAACTGTGTTTGAGGAGATGAAAATCCACTTTGGGTTATGAGGCTTTATCTTTCTGCAAATATTATGGACATTTGTTCGTTGTAAACACACACTACAGAGAAAATAGACCATCAAATGTTGATTAGATTGGAGAGATGCAGAGAGATGGAGCTGGGCATTGATTGGCTGGCTGCGTTAAGATAATAATCCTCCGCGAGCAGCCAGAAAGAAGTGACCGCGAGTTGTTCTCCTTATATGGGCAGCACTGTCCCCGTTGGTGTTTACTGGTGATGAAGGGGGATTCATAGGTTTGTATGGAAATGTGATGGGATTATGAAATAGACCGCTGTGGGAGAGGGTGTTTGTGTTTGACAAAGACATGATTTACTGCAAAGCAATATGCATTCCTGTGTGTCTCCTTCCTTGTTTTGGAAAGTGGAGGGCCATGTGCTCCACAAATTGTTATTGTTAATCTATAATGTTAGCAGCCTCCCTTCTGTGAAATCATAATTCACAATACTGCAAAGACAGCTATATTGCTATGAATAGTGTGTCCCATTTGTAATATATAAAATTGCCCTGTATGACTTAATAAGACAGGGTATTCCATAGTTTGAATTAATAAGCCGTAATATTGCCTTGGGTGAATTTATATGACACAAAGTTATTCTGGTTCAAATTCATTTATTGCCAGGGGAAGGAATTAATCCGTATACACACTATAACACACATCCTTGTACGAGCTTAAAATAATAATCATATTGATAGATATGCGTTGTTATAGTGTGTGTGCCTGATGTGAACAGATATTTGAGTTTATGTCCTCTTGCTTAGTTGTTAGCAGCCACGACAGCAGGGCTGGTATTGTTCTCACCTTGTGTGTGTGTGTGTGTGTGTGTGAGTGTGTGTCATCATGGCAAAATGCAGTCCTGGAGACACCTGCTGTAGCTGGAATTACTACAGAAAGCATTTTAAGTAGCCTGTTTTGCCAGGTGTTTATATATCTGTCATGTCTGACTCACCAGATGTAGACTTTGGCCATAAAGCTAGGAGAGGAAAAGAGCCGCCGAAATCAGCCTGCCTTCTTCTTTCATTCCCTCTGCTATCTGCGTGTTACTGTATTCATATCCCCTTCACTATGGGAAACAACAACAACTTTGGAGCTAACAGCTTACACGCTGAAAATGGCAAGTTTTGACAAAGATTTGGATCGTGCCATAAGGCATATCTGCTTTGTTGTTTCGGTGAATTGTTGTAAAGATCTACAACAAATAAAACAACTTGCGAACGCACCTCAGAAAGTCCCAGACTCCGTCTCTCAGGGTTCTCATGCCACATGTTGATCTATTTACTTACACGGCCAGTCGGAGTTGCTTTGCCACAAATTTTAAAAAATGTTAAGAGCTTAAGTATAGTCATGCTTCACCTCTAGGGCACCAAGTATCAAATTATGTTTGTCTTTTTTTTATCACTAAAAGTTGAATCACACAGTGACATAAGACTGTTAATGTTTTTTGTCATGTTTTCTTTTGGGGACCCATTTAAATGACAGTGCTAGCCTCCCTATGTGCAAATGTTCTTCCAAAACAAGCTCAACCCTGTCACTATTTAGAAAGAGCAGTATCACTGCATCCTTGGCTTAACGCTGCCCAACTCAATTGTGATTGGTTTAAAAAGACAAAAACAAGCCAGAGCGGTTTTTCCCCTTTAGCAGAAAGATAATCAGTGATTCCAGACCTTTCTATAGCACATAGTGTTGTGGAGACAGGTCTGGCTACATGAGACTAATGTCTTTCTGACATTTAAACAACATTTCGACAGATTTTTTTCCACTGTGATAGTGTCAAAACTGTGCAAGTTGCAGTCATGAAACGTTGCAGGCTTGAGATCAAAATAAAGGCGGAGTGAAAAGATGGATGAGGTCCAAGCAGAATACTGGAAGTATCAGGGGTAGGAAGTAGGGAAGGGCCATGAATCACTGCTGGTGTGATCACATCACAAATTTACTTTAGTTTGTGTAATTTGTTTTGGAATTTATCCCTGTTTCTGTAACAACCTAATTTTTGTGTACTTGCACTGTGTATCTTGAGAAATCAGTTAAATGACTAAAATATACCCACAGTGTTGCAAGACCAACATGTGCATGCTGGGCCTAGCTAAGATGCTCATGGTGGAATCTTGCCATTGTCAACTCAACAACAAACCAGTGTGTGTGTGTGTGTGTGTGTGTGTGTGTGTCATGGTAATATGTGGTCCAGATGAGATGAACTGTAGTCAGAACTGTCATTTTCAGTATTTTGTTCGGTGTTTATATGTTTATATGTGGAGACAAATGTTGTCACCACATTAGTGTTGCGGCTGTGCAAGAAGCAGTAATGAAACTTTAAAGGTGTACATTTGAGATCAGAAATTAAGGCCAAGATCGAAGATGGTCATGGTCCTAGCAAGGGGATTGGATGTAGGTGGGGGTAGGAAAGAGCCCACATTTATTTGAAGTCAAGGATCACTGTATTTGTTTATATTTACCAGTCATTTTTGTTTCATTGTCTGAGTTTTGTCCGCTTTTCTGGTTAATTCTAGTAAGGTTACACTAAGGAAGGCAGTTAGCTCTTTAAAACTGAAAATCAATTGTGCTCTCAGGCTGCAAATGTCCTTCTGTGCAGTTCATGTGTAGTAACAGCAAGATGTTGCTCCGCTTTTGTATACCCTGATATTTTATTGAACTTTGCGAAAAGGTCTAAAGATAGTCTTTAATTTAATAACTCTATCATATCACCATGTTTATTAAACACTATAGTTCTCTTGCTTTGGCATATTAACACCATGAGCTGAGGTTAAAGTGTCTGACGTCCTGTCAAGGTCTTTCTTTTGACTCCTACAGGACTTGTTTCTCTGGCAGTTCCTGTCCTTTTTTTCTCTCTTTGTTAGAGCCTCTGTCCCTCATGAGTCTGTCATTGGTTTTTTAACCACAGTGCGCTAAAGATTAGATCATTTTTTTGCAGTCACAACCAATATTTTCTCTAAACTCCACAGTCTATTGTAGCTGTTGCTGGTTTAGTCAGTATTTAATAGAAGTTTGCTGTGAATGTGTTTTATCCAGCGTAATCAAATTTTTCCTCATAGAGCCGTCGAGAATGTTTAATTAAATTTCTCACTCTATGTGCTCTTAATGTGCCGTCTGTGTTTAATAACTGACTAGAGCCTCACATAGGTTAGAGATTCAGTGGTATGAAAAGCTTCTCTTGCTGAACATTTGAGGCTTTTCCAGACTCGAACTGCGAGAGTAATACCCTGCCAATTCCAGTCTGCAAGAACAATAACAACTGTCATGCGCGGATATAAAATAAGACGTCGCCAGCTTTGAACTCCGGGAGAAATGTAATTTTGCCAAGTCTAAACTCTGTGAACAGTGTGAGGCTGCTATATTAGAATGTTAATTATCAGGTGAAAGGAGGAAGAGTCTCTTCTTCTCGCCTGCTAGTGGAGAGGATGAATATCAGACACCAGATGGCTAATCATCCACACAGTTAGCCAATCAACAGCCAGCACAGTGATACAGGCAGAGTGTCAGTGCCCTGCGGAGCAGACATGGCCTCGTTGTACTTTAATGGCAACATGTGCCTGTCAATCATAATTTACCTCAGAGAAAACAAAAAAGGTATAGATTTACAATCTATACCTACTACCCCCAATGACATTTTGTGCTATATTCAAATCAATTGGCCCCTTCACTTCTCCAATTAGTATAGCTAAACAGATACATGAGATCAGTTCAATATGTCTGAAACACAGAGACTGATGAAAACAAAATGGCACTTAAACATATTACAACTAGGCTAAACATTTTTTATTTCCTTTCATATTATTATTAAACAGGCCTCATGAAAAAAAGTCTCATTAAAGCTTCCATCTGTTCAAATAAGTGAATAATTTTATGTTGAATGTACCATTATCTCAATGATTTGGTGGAGATAATGTTTTAGGCTTCCAAGCCGGTGACAGCCATGGCTGGAGTCGATATGTTTTCAGGTTGTCTGTCTGTCTGTCCATCTCGCCATCTGTCCCATTCTTAGGAACGCGAAATGTCAAGAACACCTCAAAGGAATTCTTTGAATTTGGTACAAATGTCCACGTGGGTTCAGTGATGAGCTGATTAGAATTTGGTTGTCAAAGGTCACTGTAAACATGCCTATCCCAGCTGATATTGGGCGAAAGGTAGGCTACACCCTGGACAGGTCGCCAGACTATCACAGGGCTGACACATAGAGACAATCATTTACACTCACATTCACACCTACGGACAATTTAGAGTCACCAGTTAACCTAACCTGCATGTCTTTGGACTGTGGGAGGAAGCCGGAGTACCCGGAGAAAACCCACGCTGACTTGGTCCAGACAGACATGGTTGTAAACTGCAAGTGAAACTTGACGGGTTCCAGGAGGCATACAACTGTCAGGCTGTAATTCTAGTTTAGTTTATAAAGGCACATAACAGGGATGCTCTTGAACACATGACGATTGGGCAGGTTTTAATCTTTGATTGGGCGACATGGTGTCAGTTAAATATGGGGCACTTCCCACTGAGTGTGTTACTACTAGGATATCATGTGTACAATATTTGTTTTTGTTGGCAGGAGGAACTGCATCAAGACAGAAAGGCTTTCTTGGCTGCATCCGCTCTCTGCAGCTGAACGGAGTCACTCTGGACCTGGAGGAGAGGGCGAAGATCACCCCAGGGGTACGACCAGGGTGCCCTGGCCACTGCAGCAGCTACGGCTCCCTCTGCCAGAACCAAGGTCGCTGTGTGGAGAGAGCCAATGGTTTCTCCTGTGACTGCAACCATTCAGCCTACACTGGAGTCTTCTGTCACGAAGGTACATATATTCAGAAACACACTGGACACTTTCTGCCAGTAAATACACAGATCCAAGGACTAGAGCCCCTTCACTCACAAAATGACCATTTTATATCAGTTATTCACTTTGTGATACCTTGAATTTGTGAAGTAAATTTTGTTATTTTCTCATGCCTCACCGGTGGAGTAAGAATCCAAAAACTGTGAACATTCTTGATGAACTGCAGTAAAGAGATCTGGGTTTAACAACAAAAAACTACATCAAACATCCTTTTACAAACCCTCACACAGCTCATGCAGTGTAATCCAAGTCTCATTTATCCTGTTGTGTACTCAGTATTTCCCCTAACACATGCATCTGCTAAAACTATGCAAAACACTTCTACATAAACAGTCACGGGCAGAGACAAGCAGCGTGCCTGCATGTGTTTGAACTCTGCTCAATAGAATGTTTGAGTGTTGTGTTTGGGAAGCACTGGATAAATGAGGCTTGGATTATATTGCAGGAGTTGTGTGAGAGTTTGTAAACGGATGTTTTGATACAGTTATGCTGCTGTTAAATGCACCCCCCCTTTACTTCTGTTCATGAAGAATGTTTGACATTTTTGGATTCTTTGGTCAGTAAGAGACAGCTTTGCTCCTGTTGCCAGTTTTCCAAGTCATGTCTCTGTCAAGCTACTGCTTTCTTGAACTTTCATCATAGTTACAGATAACATGATTTCTGATGTGTAAAGTTTTAAGTTCAGCAGACATTTTAAGAACCCACACTTTCCAGACAGATCCAATTATATTTGACGGACAGACTGACACACTGGACGAAAAGACCCGAGAGAAACCGGTCTGATATTATCTTGAAAATAAAAAGCAGTCTCTCCTCTGACTTTAAATTGGCTCATTTAGTTTTCTGTCCCTACAATTGCCCTGACAATTTAATTTCCTTGTGCAAAAGAGATGATAGGCTAATTTGGATGAAGTTCATTATAGGTTTTTGTCTAAGGACAGCAGAGTGGGCTATATGCTATAAAACTGCTCCAGATATGCTCCAGGTAAAGAATGAAATAGGGGGTATAAACATTAAATGCAGGTTTTAAAGATTATATTTATGCTATAACTGTTTTTAAGTATCATCATTATAAGCAGTGTCTATTACTATAATAAGGGACTGAGGAAGTCTCTGGTCGCAACTATAGTTGTAACTTTTAGTAACTACAGCAACAACAATAATTAATTGTGTTTTTGTGTTAGTCAATATTGAATTCTTACCCTAATACCTTAATTTCTTCTTCATATGTCATATTGCACCTTTCTCATATGGTATCAGCATAGCATTAAAATCTTGGCTGTTTGATTTGAAGAGCAACCTATTCTGCTGCTAATCACTGCATTTTAGTTTGCCAGCTCAGCCTGTGCGTCCTGTTCGGAGGCTTTCCAAACAAAGAGGAAGACATTTGTTTGCCAGTTAGATGTAGCAGTCACAGGCAGAGAGATGCATTAGTCAGACTCACAGAGGAATAACACACCTACATCAGAAAAGCCACATCCACTGCGACGGTATCTGAAGGTCCAGTCACTGAAATGTCTCATTGTGACATCTGGCTTATCATCCCTTGTTGTTTGTGTAACTAATGAGAAACAAAGGCAATTGTTCACTAAGCCTCGTCCCCCTTAGTCACAACTGCTTTGCCTGTCAAGCCTTTCACAGTTTATAGCAGATATGTGACAGATTTAGCACTTGATTAAAAAAGTTTGTTCTTTATTTCAGACAGAGGAAAACAAAATCAAGCTTAGCTGGCAACTGTTGACTTTGCTGGCTCAAATAACAAAAGTTGCTTGCCTATTAAAGGAACAGTGCGTACAGTTTTGGGAGATTTAGTGGAATCTTGTGGTGAGGATTGCAGATTGCAACCAGCTGAAACTTCTTCTGGGTGGAATTCCTTTAGTATTCATTGTTCGGGGGTATTGTGAGCTGAATTATCCACAGAAGTCTCTTACTCTCCAGAGTAAGCAGACCAGGTGATTAAAACCAGTTAAAACACTGAATAAATCAGTTTCACGTTACAGAACAGGGTTTCTCCAACATCATTTGGTACATCACAGTTGACTGCTCGCCCAGTGCCTGCTATATGTGCTCATCTTTTTTTCTCTTCCAACTTTTTTCTCCCTAACTTTCTGATCCAGACATTAAGGAGGTTTTTATTAGGAGCCAAAATATCTGCAGAGGTCTTCTTCTCTTCAAAACAAATGGACCTGGTTATTTAAACCAGTAAAAACTCTGATTAAAGTAGTTTCACGTTACAAATCAGTGTTCCTCCAACACTGTTTGGCATGTTGAAGACTGCTGCTAGCCTGGCCCCTGGTAATGTGGCTCACCTTTGTCTCTGATATCTTGAGANCCAATCACAGCTTTTAGAAGACTGCATCACACCTAGCAATGGGGTCAACCACACCTCCTCACTAAGATAAAAGTTTCTGTCCCCTCCTTGCTCAGAGTTGCTCTCAGAAACTTCCTGAATCACTCTTAAGCTAAGATTCCTTGCTAGGAATTTTTATGCTAAGTTAGGAGTTCTCTGAGAAGACTCTGAGAATCTTTGTGAATACGGGCCCAGGTGATTTAAACCGGTTAAAACACTGAGTAAAGCAGTTTCATGTAAAAAACAAAACAATAAAAGGGCTGGTATCACGGAGGGGCTGCAGTGGCCAAAATGCAAAAATGCAAATGGCCCTTTTTAGAGCCTGTGTTTGATTTGTCCGTTGTGGACTACTGTAGAGACATGGCGGTAAAACATGGAAATCTCCGCAGGTGAGGATGTGTATATATAAACCACTCATTCTAAGGTAATGAAAACTCAACAATTCTTATTTTAAGGCGACTATACAGTAAAGAAAACATACTTATATTATATTGCATTTCTGCCAATATATAAATCCCACACACTGGACCTCTCAGCAAACTTTAGCTTCATAAGTTTGTTTTAAAAAAAATGCTCTCTTCTCTTTGTTTCCATCTGACTTTGAAAACAAGAATCCTCTAAAAGTGTCTTACATATGCACTTGATATTGTGCCAAAACACCATAGGCTAAATCTACATGTCTCAAGCAAAAAAGCCTACCCATTTGGTGATCCACGTAGAAAACATATAGATTAAAGAAAAGGCACTGTTCTTGCACTGCACTGCAGAACTTATTAGTTCTACAGTTTGAAGTATATGACAAAAGAAGAATCTGACTGTGTTGAAATAACCCTGTTGTACTGAAAAGAAGGATTTAGATTTTTCGTTATTGCTTGTAGTTTCAAACAATTTGTTCACTTTGTAGTTTGAAAGAAAAAGGATTTTAGGATAAGGACTAACCAATGTGTTTGGCAAATGTAATAATATCTTGGATAGTATGGCCGGGGCTGCTTGAGTGTACTCAATCATCCGATCGAGCAGGAGAGCCACTAACTTTAGCCCACCCCCTGATATAGTAGCATCCAGGACACATAATGGGGAAATACTACTCACTGTAGATATGCTATTTTTCCATGTACCCCCACATAATTATGTAGTATGAAAGGCCCCTGTTCTTGGAGGTAATGCTGAGTTACTATTAGCCAGACATGCAATTGTTGCAGCTTGGCATAAACTGTTTTGTCAAGGTACCGTCACTAAGCTATGATTGGACAATCACTGTTCAGATGAAGAGTTAGCAAACAGTCAACCAACCCAAATTTGAAATATCCAATATTTCTCATATGCATTATTTTAAGGATTACCTCAACTCTTTCAGACATCTAGAATAAAAACTACGGCAATAAAACTTGAAACGCAGCAACTTCTGATTCCTTTGTCAGCCAACAGACGGGTTTATTTTAAAGCTTTACACAACACAATTATTATGACCCATCTCTGGTGCTTTAATGAGGAGAGGAGAGCAAAGATCAGACGGCCTTCTGAAGAGGATTCTTCAGTCAGCAGACATTAGACTGACCCTGACCGTCTCTCGATCACTGCCGACACAGCTCGGCCTCTCAACGCTCATTCTGAGCCGGTCATAATGAGCCTGTTCTGTCCTGAAGGTCAAGCATCGGGATTATCTTAAAGGACACTTCAAGCTCACCATGCTATTGAGTCTGCCATGTGATGCATCAAGGGCTTGTTGAAGGGTGTTGAAAGTCAACATAGTATCAAACTCAGACAGTGCTGTAGAAATATGTTGTTAAAGGAATAGTTCAACATTTAGGTAAAGATGCTTATTTATTTTATTGAGAGTAAAAAAGAAGGATTGCTACTGTCATATCTGTCTGTTCATATTAAACAGATATGAGAAAGCAGATAAGTAGGGCTGATCCCTGGTAGACCCCTCAGTTGACTGAGATTCTTCAAGTCAAGCAGCAGGGATGTTTCAGTCCGTCTGTCATTAAAGTAATTAGCATGCATTAGCTCATAGGGCTAGCTCAGCTATTATGTTACGTGAATTTCGCTGTCACCCTGCACATCCAGCAGAACTTTATTCAAACACTCAAATTGTATATGGAAAAAAGGAACAAACAGTCAAATATTCATATCGAACAGCCAAATCTGATGCGACGAACATAATGCTGACTCAGGTACAGCCCTATAAACAAGCACATTTCCAAAGAAGTTTAACTCTTCTTCTAAATTGCAAACAGCTTTAAGTATTAGAAAGTTAATTTACCAGTTAAATTCAACAACTAACAGAAGAGGACATCCAACAAAACACATTTTCGTTTGTTTTTTTTTTACATGAAATTGGCAACAAATTAGGCTGAGCTGAAAAGTCAACAGTTGTTTGGTGCATCCAAAGTCCATATTAAGGAAATACTAATACAGTACATGTGGTTAAAAGATCTGCTGATATTATTTCAACTGTAAATACATTTTATTTTATTTCCAGAACATTAAACATATCCACCTTATCCCCAGCCCCCATGATACCCTACATGAATCATGGGTGCAACTTCCAGTGTCGAACCAGAACTGGCTTTGGTAACTGAACACTTTTTGGAGTGATTTGGAAATAAAACACATGGAACACACCACCGGCGTCACCTTAGACAAGATAACATGATATTACCTCTAATATCTCTGACAGCCATCTCAAAGCATTGGTTGTTTCCATTTAAAACAAGTGTGTTAGCGATTAGCTTGCCTTGCTCCATTTGCATATCGTTAAATTTAACGGAGCCCAAGCTAGTTCATGGTAAACATCTACTTCTAATAGACGATTATGATTTCTTGCGACTCATAAACAGACACTAACACATTCGGCAAACATTTAACATAATTCAGTATTAATTCTAGCTCCATGTGAAGTGAATAAACATGATGTTTCCCAGCTAATTATCTGCCTGTCTGCCTTAACAACACAGTTTACACAATTTTATAACTCCTGATTTATTAAATCTGAGTTCTACTGAGTGAAACACAACGCTGACTTTAGCAGCAGACCTCAGTTATACCAGGAATGTAAAGTAGTAGTGAAATAAATGACTTTGGGCATTCGTTTTATGTGATATGAAAGAAGTACAGTAAATCAGTAACACATTCTCAGCTGAGATGACTGAACACATAATTCAAGGTGTGCTACTACTTTATTTTCCTATGCAGGATGAGAATACAGTCAGACAGGGACAGACAGGAACATGATGTGCTAACACTGAGTTACAGACCTGTCATTCTATGTGTCATTTTCGTCTGCAAATTCTGATTTAATACTTCTCTGCTCTCAAAACTTTGATTTTATTATTTCTTATGTCATTCTAAGCATGTGAAAACATAGTGTATACATCGTCCACAAAAATACAGTACAGATTACGTCCTGTATTGATTCAGTAAGGAATGGTGCGTTTTAGTTTTTAAAAACCTATTTGTCTCTGTCGGTAAACAATGGAAACTGGACCTTTGGGTAGAGAAACAATCCCGTTTTGTTCTGGGTGCATGTTTGACACTGTTGTTGAAGCAACAAATTTAGCTTAGTCTGGTTGCTACAAACGTTACAGATTTAGACAGAACGACAGGTACCAGAGCTCCACGGGGACATTTAATAAAATGCTAATTTAACGTTGGTTTACTATCTGTTAAAATGAAGCCGTATTTGCTGAATTGAAGGCAAATTACTTTCAAAAAGAACCATCATTCGCAGCTAGCCACCAAGATTAGCCACTGAGATGAACCTCAGACAGTCAATGCGACTAACTACTTCCACTATCTCCCTGGAGGTTTTACCCATAATCATTTCTGCAGTAGCACCCTCAGGAATAAGGTGGATAAAACAAGAAAAGTATTTTTTCCTCAGCCTTACCAAATTAAGCACACTTAAAAGTTATTCCTTCATTTAGACCTCTCAGAGAGTGACAGGTAGTTAGAGAGGGACATATTGTAGTGAAAGCCCTACATACAAAGTTCACCAGTCAGCTCCACCACTGATTCATCCTAACACAGTAACTTTTTAACTTTCAGAGGTCTCAGCCAGCTTTATGTCATCTACATCCATCGTCTACAACCTCAAGGAGCCCTATGAACTGAGCAGGAACAGCAGCACCTCACCTTCCTCCATCTACTCTGACGTGACGCTGAGAGGAGAAAACATCTCCCTGAGCTTCAGGACCAGTCAGAGTCCTGCTCTGCTACTCTACGTCAACTCTTTCTACAGGGAATACCTGGCCCTGCTCATCAACAGTCATGGTGAGGACAATGAGGTTTGAACAGATTTAATTCCTGCAGTGGCTCATGCTCACCTCTCCTCTCACTCCATGTCTGTCTCCCTCTGCATTCATCCTATCATCCTCTGCTGCCTCCTTTGCCACACAGCCAGGCTAATTGTTATGCACGATGTCAGGTTCAAAGAAAACATTTGGTGCAGTTACTATTAAATGATAATTCTGTTTTTCAGCAGGGGTCCTCCTTCCCTTGTTGTCGCCATTGTGATTATTTATTGTGTTCAAATTTTAATCACTCGTTTCACTGTAGAGCTTTACAGAGCTCCAGTTGGCAGGGAGCACTGCCAGCTTTCCTGCATAGCACAATAGGCTTTGCCATTATCCACTGTCTGCAACTTGTAAATACGACTGAAGTCCCTGTTGTTGTTTTTTTACTAGTGTGAAGTTGAGCTCAGGGGTCGGAGATTTCTTTTATAATTCTGAACTCAATTCACTATTATCACGGCAATAATTAGCAACCCTTGATGAACATATTGGGTGGCATCCTTTAATCCATTATATGAAATGCACTTTTGATATCATTATTGTGTGTGTTTGGCTGTGCGTTTTACAAATTCTGCTCTTAGTAAAAGTAACATTTAGCTTTTTTAATGACTGAGAGAAAGTCGAGGGATAGCAGGTTTTGAATATTTGATCAAGTCATCATCAGGTATCTGCACTCTTGCTGAAGTATCTAATTAAATTCCAGTGAGAGGCTTCTTTTGGATATTCCACAAAGGCTCCTCTCATGTTTCTCTCTATTGCGGCTGCAGTAACAGGAGCCTCAGCTGCTGCACACAAAGAAACTTCTTCTATCCAAGTCACTTGCTGAGAGTCTGAAGCACTTTTTGCCCTCTGCGAGATTGTTTTTATTATCAAGATGTGCTCTTATGATAGGGGAATTGCTCCCTATTAAGCTGTGAAAAAAAGTAACACAGTGAGTCATAATTAGGAAAAAAAAACTGAAAAGGGCATTAAGTATTAAGTGTTTGGATCTTTCAAAAAAAAGATTATTTCCTATCATTCCTGCTCATCTGTGAAGTCTGCAGACATCGCAGAGCATTCAAATTATCTCAGCGTTATGGAATTTATTAAGTGTAAAAAAAGAAAAAAGAAAAAAAAAAAAGGAAATTAATTTCATATCATGGGGTGTTATTCATAGAGATAAAGTATTAATCCTCAAAGTATTAAATGGTTTGTAGCTTCTTAATTCAGCAGCTGGTATCTTGGAACATTCAGATATCTGGATGAAATGTTCTTTCTTTGAAGGAGTTAATATATGTCTTCTTAGATGTTCAGAGCCAATAATATGGACTTTTTTTTAGGCTTAAGTGCTCAATTAATTATCAGACACTAATTAAATTTTGTCTTTAATTTCAGACATGTTTGTACCCATCAGCAACATTTAAAGATGAGATAAGGTTGTCTTAAAATTGTGTTGTCCAAGGCATGGGCTGTATTGTTGGTGGTCAACATTAACAGTTTACATCAGTTTTAGCAACAGTTTGCATCAGATCTGTTTTATATCTCATGAGTAATATTCACTATTCAGTGACCTCTCTCTGTAGAAGTTCAATTACCCTTCTATGTAATAGGTATAATCTGACACTAATGTGTGATACATGCAAACAATGCTCCATCAGTGACAAAGAAGTTTCAGTGTTGCAACCTAATTCCTTTTGATTTTGTACATGCTTGCAATTCAAACTAAGATTCTGTTGTTCTGTGTTTGCAAAGATGAGCTGGAATTGAGGTACAAGTTGCACAGCAGCAGAGATGCAGAGGTGCTGGGGAGCAGAGTCACGAGCTTGGCTGATGGACGTCTGCACACGGTGATCGTCAGGAGACTGGCAGACACTGTCTCTGTTCAGGTACACACACGTAACAAATAATGCACACTGTCACACGCGTCATTACAACAAACACTGTGAACAAAAAGAAAAGAAAAGGAAGAAATCTTTTGAAATTAATTTCAGATGCTCAATCTTACTTTACTGTCAGAGTGACATCCACACTGTGCATTACATAGTTAAATAAACCCACTGCTCACACTGCACTAAACACTTGATAATGAGAGGCAGACTGCACAGGGACACTTCAGAGGCTGACACTCGTTGTCATATTATTAATTGAAACTGCTGCCAGGTGCTTATTTTGTGGCTATGCGGTTCATTCTCCCACTGCAGATAAATCATGTATACAGTTATAAGAGTGCCTAGCTTACTTATGTTCCATGCAGTCAAACTATAACATGATCCAAACTTAGATAATACTTATCTCAACAGGAAACTTTGTGCACAAGTGCATCCTAAACAAAAGATAAAATGATAAGTAATAAATTACATTAAATCACCAGAATAAATGTTGGCAGTGTAGGTTCAAACTATAGATATGTTACATTTGTATGTTTCGTATATCTCGGATGTTGTTGTCTTTTCCTGTTGATGCCTGAAGCTTCATTCTGGTTAGTCTCGCATGGACAGCCTTTGGTTCTTCGTGCAATGAGATCTGCTCCAGCAAGGGCACCGTCAAGCCTTAGACAGATCTGGTTACGTTTCAGATTTAAATACTATGAAGACAGAGAAGAGCTGAACAAAAACAAAGCCATATGTACAATGTGCAAAATTAAGTTGCAGTATTGTGGAAATAAAACATATCTCAATCCAAAACAAACTCCTTGTAGAAGGCATTTATGTTTAAGCAAGTCCAAAAAATAACTGAGGCTGTCGCACCTTCAATGTGCAAGAATACTGTAAAACTTCAATCAATAGCCTAGTCCAAATTAAATGCTTAAGCCCTTTTACTAGCCCATTGTGGCTACACATTTTGGCCTGTCTTAAATGGATGCCTGGTGTGGTTGCCAAGCAGTTCAGTTCAGTCCAAGTTCTTTGGAGGTATCAAACCAGGTTGTTGGTGACCCACTTCAGCTAACATTAGTTAGCTGCTTTAGTCAATATGGAGATGCTACACATTGTTAGATTGGTTAGAGTCTCCATAAGTCAAATGTTCAATTCGTTTTACTGGAACCAAGAGCTCCAGAGAAGACCGTAATTCATTCAGATTTACCCCCATGACAAAAGAACAAGTGGTGACTCGCTACCTCTGAAGCTGTCATCAAGTCAGAATATGTCCATTCCTCGATTACCCTGTAAGTTATTCATATTCCTTTAGTCAGCAGGGGACCACCAATCAAAATAATCAAAAGGGTTTTTCATAAAAATTAATTTAAGTTATGAATATTGTGATAAAGTGGTGTTGTGTCACTATGCCCCTGTGCCATAATACTCAAGTGCCATAAAACAAGTGTCATAACTCTCTTTCTCTCTGATGTGCTGTTTCTCCAGGCTAGATCAAATGAATGATTCAGAATTGATATGTTATTCAAAGCCTAATTTTTAATACAAGTGACACTTTTACTAGTTCAAATAAACAATTTCATTGTATTTCCCATCTTTGCTGAGAAGCAGTTTTGTTTAAAAGGAATTAAAGTCGTGTCTCATATAGATCCCTGTCCCAAATATAGGCCTGTTGATTTCAGTAATTTAAGCAAATAATAGCTCGGGCTACTATTTGAAGTTTTACAGTATATGCCCGTACAGTATTATTGAAAATGATGGCTTCTGAAGCTTCAATAATATACTAGAACCAAGCTACATTTTACCTGAATGTTTTACATCAATGTAAGTGCTTTAGGATCAAGTCTTAATGTAAACAGTATTTTTGATAATACACCAGATTAGAGGGTTACTTGTACAATTTACAGCATTAATGCTCTGTGAATCTCATATTCAAACATAAATGATATTGTAACTGAAATGTGTCTAATCAAGTTGATATTGTATCAAATATCAGTTAGGACCTGGGACCTTTTGAAACAGAATTGAATTGCTTTGGAAAAATCAATGGTGATTTCCAGCCCTAACAGAAACATCAGCCAGCAGTTTTAATTTATGTTATAAGAATGAGCGTCGGAAAGTCAAATTATTATAGTATCATATAACAAAATATGTATAAAATTGAAAGATCAATGCTCTCAGGCTTGCCAGTGGATCTCTAACTCATGGCACCAAAATGTCCAGACATGTCTCCGTCCACAAGCGTCCAGAACCCAAGCAGAATATAAATTCATAAATGCCACATTTCCTCTCTGTTATCAAGCTACTTTCTTCTTCCCTGTTTTTTGGCTCCACTTTATTCTCAGTTTGATCAACATTAGCAGATGTCTTATTGATAAATGATTCACTAAAGCCCAAATCTCTGTGTTTGCGAGCAATACATCACACCCTGTGTGTTATTATAAAAGAGTGTCTCTCTCTGAGGCATTTACCACCTCAGAACCCGCTCCACTTCTCTGCTCAGCTACTGCGAACCACTGCATCTCACGAGTCTATTGGTTTCCAGCTTTAGGGTTTAATCCCATTTAAATATGCAGGTCAGACCAGAAGTTCAGCCTCCGGCTAGCTTTTCATGTTTAATTGCTTGCTTCTCTGCAGCCATTTGTCGAAGTTTCTTCACAGAGCAGCTTTTGTTTAAACGCTTAACAATAGAGAGCTGTCCTTGACAGTTTGTCGCTGTTATCAGTCTGCGCTTCTTACCTGCTGAGCTTTTACCTTTGCACATGTGACATGCATTATCTTTCAGATCGACCAGAATGCCAGAGAGGACTTCAACTTGACATCTGATGTGGAATTTAACAGCATCAAATCACTCATTCTGGGTAGAGTGCAGGGTAAGTGAGGCTCTCTTCGCACAGACTCCAGCACTTAAACAGACTCATTTGAATAACAGCACTGAGATGTTTGGGCCCTATGCGACAAACACTGTGCTAGAGCTTTCTGCTGTTTTCTATTCATCATGTTTGGTGGACCAGAGGGAAAACAGCAGTCTGAGCAACATCTGTGGTGTTTTTTAAAGACAAGTTGACATCCATATTCAAATGGTCACAAAGACAGCACTTTACTGCGGAGATGCAAAACAAGAACCTTAGAAAAGTCTAAATGTGGAGCCTCCCGCTTAAGTCATTGTTATGTGGCATTAGATGCATTTTAGAGCCATATGGGTTGGTAAAGTATTCGTGCAAATGCCATTGTTTTTTCACTAATGCAGTAGTTCAGAAAATACAGTATACGCTGGTGAACTTTTATCCGTGTTATCGCAGCGGTGAGTAATCCAGTCTTTATGTCTGTCTAGCTGAGCGCAGCTTCAGACAGCTGTAATGGTAATAACTTTAGAAAAGGTCCTTCACTTTGTATGGTAATGAGGAGAGATTGAAAAGAACAAATTACTTGGAAGATTGGAGTCAGCACCCTGCAATACAGCATAACAACCAATAAGTCTCCGCTGCTGTGGGAGGGGTCAAACTAAACCAGGAAGTCAGACGGTACAGTTCAACCCCTCTGCGCCTGACAGTACATTTTGCTTTCACATCACTCCTGTCGTCCTCTACAGGACTGATCTGTCTGCCTGAAGCTTCTCTTAATGAAGGGGAAAGACTTTGCACCAAAGCTGTGATGCTTGATGATGATGTTTTTCTCTGTTGCCTCGAATGTTTACCTTTGGCTAGCATCATCTGAGACAAAAATACTGTTAGAAACGTGGGGCTGATATAGAATTGGGTATCAGAAGAGGTTCTCAATTCATATGTAATTAGGCCCATCATGCCTCAATCATCGTCCGTACAGTAACTGCTTGTACGACAATGGGCTGCGCACATAGTAATAGAACAGGAGTTACAAGAATTAGAGACTACTGCTGTGCAATTGCCACATTTACATTAATTCATCCACTCAACATCAAGGACTTAGCATTCACTAATGTGAAACTACAGGAGGCTGTAACTGCTTCACAGTAAAAGTCATTCAGTCGTTAACTGGTGGAAGGCCAACCGGCAGTGTGAGGTTTGTTTTAACAGAAGTTTAACTGAAACAGGTGCAATAAAACCTCAGAACAGAGCAGATGAACAAAACATTCAGTTTGCTTTGTGTAGTAATACTTATTATTGATTGTTTATGGAGACATTGAAGAATTACACAATATCTTGTCATCCATCCATCTTCTAACCTACTGTCATGGTTCTCTTGGAGCTCATTGTCACCTGCTTTGAATGTTATCACTCGATTAAATGGGTCTCATCAGTGGTTATCAGCCTCATAGATATGAGTTAAAAAACACTTGCTTCACCTACTAGTAGGTTATCAGCCCATTAAATGGCTGTATTTGTCGTGTGATCTCGAGTGGTCTTTGAGATTATTACATATTTGGTATCATAGAAGAGAAAATAAAGTACCGAATTACAGGTACCAGGATCAGTTCAAATGTGAAGTTTTAGCAGACGCCTAACCCATATCTATGAGGCTGATAACCACTGGTAACTGAAGCAGGGTACCCACGCTGAAATGATTGCCAATCATAGGGCCAACTGGCTGTTAAGTTTTTCTTTCTCAAATAATATGCCACAAATTGAAAAAAGAAGGAAGCAAAATAGTTGAGTAGAATCAGTTACAAAACTAGAATCTATAGAATCTATTGAATATCCCAACTTGAGAGTATAAGCGATTATATAACAAATTGTTTGACCAGGCAATCTGATTAGTCAACAAGACATTTTGAATGTGCTCAAATCAGCATAAAAGCACACCTGGCTTATCACTAAAAATATTGCACACATGGCAACGCTGTAACTGCCAGAGCAAATACCAGAGGGCCACAAAACTGCTAAAAAAAACCGGATCGTTTTGTTAATAATTTTGATCTTTACAGTGGACTCAGTTTGATGAATGGTTGGAAGAAGATGAGGCTGCAGCTGCTGTTGCCTTGGTACATCCTAGACATACACACTTTGTATGTATTCACGCCTACGGGTTAAAATCTATAGGAAACTCTTTACAATCCTGAAAATATTATAAAGTCTAATATGTAAGTATAAGCACACTGCAGTCAACATTATGAAACTACTATATCTGAAACATTTTTGATCTTTATTTCAAATGACCTGAAAAGCTGATGAGCAAAAAGCTACCTAAAAATGGGTTATTACGATATCTTATAAGCAAATGATCTGACAAATGCTCATGATAGCCTGTCTCTTGCAACAAGTATGGTAACATTAATAGAATACTTAAAACAACTTCAGAACGTGAACTTAACCACTGCATTTGCAGAAAGAGATAGATAAGATACTTAAAAAGGCTAAGTGATTCATCAGATTAAATGAATTAGTCTTTTTTATGAATTAACTTTCTTTGATTCATATAAGGTATGGTGCTGTTTGCTGCTTGACTGCCCCGTCAGTGCAGGTGCGCGCCTCAGCGAGTGTGAACGCAGTGAAAAAGTTGGTTTTGAAAGGCTGAATGCTCTCAAATGAGGATTGAAGGAGAATATTTTGTTAGATAAAAACATGTTGTGGACTTCTCTCAGGAGGAAACTGATGTTTTGGTCTGGAAGGTCCAAGCTTGCAGTGTCCGAATATAGGGAACTGCGAGCAGACCTCCACGGGCTGATGATGCAAAGGTAGCCTGGGAGGAGGTCACCACAATTGTAAATCAATGTTGCGTTTCTCTCGTGCACGCATGCGCTCTCTCTTTCTCTCTCGTAGTCTCATTCTATTCTTTTCTTTTGACTTTTCTAAGATGACAGATGCTGAATATATACTCCCTATCTGATGCTGTGGCTGTTTGTGGTTGGCTGAGAGGGATGTGAACTCATTAGTTTGCAGCTGTGTTAATCAAATCAGGTTGGGTTTCCATTACGCGTGCCAAACATGCCAAACGGTGTCAGTCCCCTTTGATCTGACATCAGATGTGACGGGACAGTCGATATAGAGATACATTTATGTGCTGATTGCAGATAGTTGCATTGAATAGTGGTTTGTGGCTATTTATTACATTGTTAATGTGCCTGATATTCTGGAAACCTGCCTGTGAGGTTTTGGTGACGTGTGCGCACTGTCCGCCGGTCAGCCAAACTTCGGCTTACACCGGCTGCGCTCCCCGTGCGCTGACAGTAGACCTGGTTTCAGCTGGCGAGCCTTTAGCGCACCTTCGGCGAAGCCTTTTGGCACGAAACTGTCACTGCGCCAAGCTGGATCTGTCGACACCTCCCCCTGCTGCGCCGCCACACCCATCTCAGTGTACCTCGGTCTGCCAAACTACCAAACTGAGCGCGCCTCGGATTGCACTGCTCGAAACTAGCTCTGCGCGGGGTTCGCCACACTGCGCTGCGCCGGGAAACTAGAGGCCTTAGACTTTAGAATGCTCTTGAGTTATTGAAAACGTCTGGCACCCTCTGGGGTCCTCCATTAGCTGGTGCTGGTGACAAGGTGCTACTAATTTAAAAATACATGTGAGGTGTGTGGATGTAGGAGCTAAATCTGTATATGAAAGAAAGAAGATGTCTTAGTCGTAACAAGGCTGAGATAGCTAAGTTGTTTTGTGTTTATATATTGGGTATTTATTTGTGTTGGGAAATCAGACGATCTCTAGAAAGTATTAGGCTCATGTTGGCTGGCAGACGAGTAGTAAACTAGGTTTCATTACATATGAGAGTCTACTGACATGACTGATTCTTTTCCAGTTATTAGTCAGACCCTATGTATGTCAATAGAATTGCAATATTACATGAGATGGTGTACTTTAATGTCATTTGTGGCACTTCAGTGATGCGTACAGACGCTTGACTGAATCACTGTCGTGCTACAAATGAGGTTAAAGCAGACCCTCCTGTTAATTATATTTGTTTCAAATTATATTTGTATTCATATAACTACTTGGACATTTACTTTTACATTGTTTTGAGTGTGAAAAACACAATTTGCTCGTTCTACTCAAACACATGTAAGGTGCACATGACAGAAACAAGTCCAAATTGATGGCGGTGCTCTTTTTACGTTCAGCTCCTGAACATTTCTTTGTGTTGTTGACCCAGGCCGTGTTAGTGTGTGACCCAGCCTTCTCTCTGCTGAGCCAGAGGACGCTGGCAGTCATATCAGTATCAGAGAGGCAGCAAGACAGTTGATATACTGTCACCCCCTGCCAGCGCTGTCATCCATCAGCCTAACTAATGGACCAGGAAAGAATGGAGAGACTGAGCTGTTCACGCAGAGGGAGAGGAAGGGGGGTGATGAAGAGAGAGGGAGAGTGAGATAGTGATACAGAGAGAGGTGGAGGTAAAGGGCAGCAGTTGGGCGGGGGTGGACAGTAATCGTCAGTTCGTGGATACAAGGCCAGTGCTGTCAGTGTGGGGTTTGACTGCTCGCTCAAACATCCAAATCCTTCTTAGTGAAGAAGGCACAGACTCTATTCAGCACTTTTAACACCTAGTACCACCAGTACTGGATGATATAAGAAACTTTACCACATCATCTTACATTTGTTAGTTTTACATACTGTATTGTTTCACTTAGCCTCATTTAAAGGCAAACTTTACATTGTAGGATCCTGTATGCTCAATTTTAGTTTTTTGCTATGACCATATTTTTTGAATATTCCTTTTTCATAAAGATGATAACTTTACCTACTTAATACAGACAGTTAAACGTGCACATGCATGCTGGGTGAAGCAGATTGCTTAAAATACCTCAGAGACAAACTCCCCTGCCTGCGTGTGCTTTATTTGTTAGAAGAAAAAATGGTGAAAGGTAGAGATAGAGAAAAAGTTTGTCTTCTTAATTAAACAACAGAGAAAAAATATGGTAATGCAGTGTTAGACAATCTAATGCTACAGCTGTGACTTAAATCTGTTGTGTTATTAACTTTTTCCTCCCATCTTAATCAGCTGCTCTCTATTTTGCAGGTTGCTCAACAGATATACGCATGTCATAAAACATATAATTCAGAGTCAAATTATTTCCCGCTGACAAGAGGATCACACTTAATTTAAGACTTAATCAAAGCCTGATCAAATATACAGCTGATAAACAGCCCTCTCCAGCCAGGCCACTCTGCAGTGTCCCATTTGTGTGGTGAAAAGTTGCTTCTCTGCGATAATAACTTAGATGAGTAGTGATGATGTGCTGTGTAATCAAATTGCACTGCAGGAATAATTGTAGTTCACACTGACATTTATAGCTGCTTAAGATTTTACTTAGCACTTGCTGTCACAAATAGTGGCGTGGACACATTAGCCACCAGAGAGACTCACTGGCAGTTTCCTAATATAAGGAAGTGTTCACATGTTTTTTGTCCACAGTTTTGTGATGATAGCTGCAGGCCTGTCGCCAGAAGAAAATGTTGGCATTTCTGCAAAACTCAAATATGTTAGATGTTAGATATATTGTATATCTATCATATCAACGTTTGTAAAGTGACGGACGTAATATATAAGCTGACTTTGTAATCCGGAGATAGAGAGGATTGTGGATGGCGTGTTTCAGAGGCAAGATGCCTGCCAAGCTGCAGACCACTGCACAAGACCAAAAAAAAAACGGTTGTGAATTAGCGAGTCTTTGCTTTGTTCCCAGCAGCTTTTTAGGCGCAAACATTGGTTGTTTTTTTTACCAAGACATTGCTGCTTTTCCTGCCAGGATTGTGCTCCCTAAACAGTGCTTTTTAAGCCAAAACATGATCTTTTCCTGACCATAACAAAGTGGTTTTCAATTGTAATTCTAACTGCTCATTAGCTACAGTGTTGTTAAAACGTAAGGGTTTAACTTACCTGCTATAGTAATGTGCAAATGTAACGTATCTGCCTGTGGTTTGGAGAAAAGTTCAGTGCTAACATCTCTTTTGGCAAATGGGTGGACAGCCGAGAGGTAATCTAGTGATAAAGTCTCACAAGTTTTACCTAAAAGTAGTCACATTCCCATAAGGTAAACATTTTCACTTGACCAACACTTTGGTTCACTGAGCTAATTGAAAACTGAATGGCCAAACATTTATTACACTTTGCTGAGGATACTCCTGGTCCCCAGAGGACGAATCCTAATGTTTTCTTGACCCCTTAGGCCTTTTCCTCCCACAACACTTTCAGACTAAAACTTGCACTTGTACACAAGAAATTTAATAATGTAAAAGGCAGATTACCATGAAATTTGCTGAGCATATTCTGGCTCCAAAGGGAATAAATCCTTTTGATTTTAATGACCCAATTGCCTTCCCTCTAGCACCACCATTACTGTGAGGACTCCAAAAATAGAAAAGTAAATGTAATGCAGTTTGTTTCTCCCAGCACTTTCATATTGTGCAGTGTAATTAACATTTTAGTTTCCACTAGTATGGCTTTAGACATGTTGCTTACCGGCTGTTTATTAAAGCTGCTCCATGTGGCCTTTTATGATCAAAAGGTAGCTTCCATTTCAACAAAACAAGCCAGCTGCTTGGCCTTCTAGTTCACTGTATTTACCAACAATGTAAAATCATCCCTTCTCATTCAATTGAGTGAGACCAGTCCATTAATGCACTGACATGTCAAAAAAAGAAAACCTGTTCAAACTGGATGTTCTGTACTGTATATATATAGTATTGAATGTTCATATTGGTAGAATCTTTTTCTACATATATTATTTTTATTATATTCTTTATTAAATTTGTGTGGAGAGATGTCAGAGTGAGGGGGCTGCCTTGGTCAGGTGCTCCGAGTGGTTGGGGGTTCAATGCTTGCTCAAGGGCACCTCGGCAGTGCCCAGGAGGTGAACTGGCACCTCTCCAGCCACCAGTCCACGCTCCATATTTGGTCCGGATGGGGACTTGAACGGGCGACCCTCTGGTTCCCAACCCAAGTCCCTATGGACTGAGCTACTGCCGCCCATATCATATTCATTTAACCATAACCATTTATTTAACCTTTACCGAGTGTTGTACTTTATACACAGCATGGCGGGATGGTCATCTATCACTTTGCGTAGCTTTTAGCACTGGTACATTAAAGTCTGTAAGATCATCACAGGCAAATTTCCAACTTAACTAAGTTTCTATCCGTGCGAATGTTCAACGATTTGGCCAATAGCTGATACAGATATTGATGTTTTTATATTGTTGTTTATTCATTGTTGTTTGGTTTCGAGCCCTGCTTTTTAGCCTGTGCAGAATTGATGTTACCCACACACGTGTTTTAGGTGCCTAACCTTCCAATACTTTAGCCATACTGCAGTTAGCATGCATGAACATTGTAGGAATAATTGTTTCAAAACATGCCCTCCAACACTGAAAAACTTGTGAATATGATGTGTGGTTTTTCAGTATCATCCACTATCCCTGTTTTGTTTGGCATAATCATTTCCAGCAGGTTTATCCTCTTCTGCGGTGTCAAAAATGGATGTTAAAATGATTAAGACAAAGATAGATACCACTTATCATCGCGACCGTGGTCTCATCAAGATAAATTTTTATCACTGCCGTATTTTAAATGTGTAATTGGAACTTGCTGATAACAAATGTGTCTTCGCACTCAGCCGTTCTTGTCTCTGTGTTTCTCTCTCTCCGCCTTCAGAGTCTGATGAGTTGGATGAGGAGCTGGCCGGCTTGGCCTCTCTTGGGTTCACCGGCTGTCTGTCAGGTGTTTGCTTTAACTCCATCAGTCCTCTGAAAGCTGCTCTGCTGCACCCTGACAGCCCTGTTATTGTCAGCGGCCCATTGGTCCAGTCGAGCTGTGCTTCCTCCTCTCCAGCCAATCCCTACGCTGCAGAAACCACACACTCCTTATCAGGTACAAGGAGCAATCTCAGCCCTTATATTCCATACTATACTATATACACCATATACATTATTAAATAACCACCCACTTCTCCTCCTTTCTGGTATGCTTTTAATTGTATTCTTAGGGCTGTTCATTAGACTTTTTATAGGCTCATTAAACATCCTCCGCGGTAAGCAGACAGACTGATGGCACTCCGACAGATGAGATTAGTCAGACAACTGTAGTGAAGTCCTTTGAGACTGTGCTGAAGCTTTCAACAAGCACTGTCTGCCCTGACTGATGGTTCTCACAGTCACTCTATTTATCCTTATACACTCCTTTACATCATCCTTCTTCTTTTTGTAAATTAAATTTCACTTTTTTTCGGACTTTTTTGTTTTCCCACTTTCATCTCTGCTCTGCAGTCTTCTCTGTATCGTATACCTCACTTTTCTGGAGCATCTTTTCTGCTTTTTATTACTCTTCCTTTTCTGTCTTTGTCTCTGCAGACCAACCTGGTTCAGTGGATCCAGGTCAGCCTTTGGTGAACGCCATCAGGAATGACTCAGCTCTAATTGGAGGTAATGCAATCCATCTTTGCAGGAATAATGAAAGTTCATTCAAATATCATTACAGTTGATTCAAAACTTTATATTTTGGGGAGTCTGATATTGTAAGGAGGGGTGAGAAGGTTCAGTTTCAAAGTTTGTGTGCAGGATGCAAGTGAGGAGAAAGAAATTTTGATCTTGGAAGCTGAAGAGAAAAAGAGGCAGTGAGGAACAGTAATGGGTTGGCTGTTTAATGAGAAGATTTTGGGTCTAAATTCACACATGAAAACTTTGCAGAAGAAAGGATTTTAGGCTTGTGTTTCCATTTTGAAAACCACCTTGAAGTAGCATTAAAGTTAAACATAAAGTTTGTTTATACCTAAAATACAACTTTGGAAAACTTTTACAGATGAGACACATAATCTACTGGAGCCCCGAGAGGCGAGTGAGAAAAAAAAATGTGATTCATTTTTAGCTCCGATTTTTTTGGGTCAGTATCATTTTTTAAGTGTTTGTTGTTGCAGTACTCATTTCAGTCACTAAATGCTGAAATGTGCCACTTCTTTTTGAATATTTTTTTTGCCTTTATTTTATTTGATGATATAGGACAGAAAAGGGAGAGAGAGGGGGGATGACATGCACTGAAAGGCTGCAGGTTGCAATTAAACCCAGGCCTAAGTACATGAGGTGCCTGCTCTACCAGAGGCCTGTACTACAAAAAAGAATTTGGAGTTAGCGAGGTAACTTCAGGGTTAACTCTAGGTTTTCAGTACTATGAGGCCGATTCTCATTTTATCGATAAAAATCACCGTGGTAACATGCTGAACAGCTAACCTGCTCTGGGGCAGGTTAGCTGTTCAGAGTATCGGATCACAGGCTGTCAACATCTTGACCTCTGAGCAATCAGGTCACTGAAGAAAACAGTATCCATTAACAAATATCCGGAGTCTCAGGTAAAAAAGAGGAGCATATATGCTGTCATAGGTCAGTAGATTCATTTCATTGTCCCACGGCTCTGTTTCCACTGGTTTTAAAGCAGAGCATCTATCAAATGGAGAGATCGTTTACAACACTAAACACATGATTTTAGCAGTATTTTAACTTATGCAAAGTTTATTTTAGCCCGCAGTGATAGCTGACAGTGTTGCTAATATTACACTCTGATTCCATCACTGCAGCTCAGAATAACATGAGACACCTGTGTGATGAGAACTAGGGGAAAAAAGTAATATTTTATTAGAAAAATAATCCACACATTTTTAATTGGCTTCTGTTATTATAAATGCAGCCATTTTCTTTGGTGCAGAAACAGTCTGGCACTTTAAATTGTTTTATGTGACATATTCAAGAGTACTTTCATCATCATCCAACTTAAAAGCAAAAAATACTCTATGCTAATGTCACACATAGCCTAGTGATGCCTACATATAATGTAAGTCTCAGCTGATGGGGATTTTTTTGATATATATACATATCTTTATTTAAACAACACAGTGTAACAAGACTCAGTATACAGTTGGGAGTATACAAACACAATAATAACAGAAAGCCAGGGGAATAACATACTACACAAAGATAGTATAAGACCTACAGATGTCAAGTGTCTTAATAGCCTTTTTGTGGGTTAAACCCAAGAGTAGTTTCATGTAGTGTTCAACATCCTTCAGAAAAACACCAATATGAGGTTTATTATTGCTAAACTTACATTCTTACATTTATGGATAAGACACTTGAGGGTACTTGAGGAAACCAAACACCACATTTTCCCATAACAATGTAAAGTCTTTAGAAATATGGTCCACGATAAATATGTCCTTCCAGAATTTCTTGGTGTGAGAAGAAAGTCAGTAAAAGTGTAAAACAGTTTCAGATTGTTTGTTGCAGAGAGAGCAGTTTGTGTGAATATCTGCAACAAACAATCAGATTGGCAGAGTAATATTTATGAACAATTTAACCTTATTCACAATTAGGTATTTATGCGGTTGCATCCTAACATTCTTCCAATATATTTCCAAGAAGCATTACAGTGCCTGTTGGACTGGCATCAAAAACTATTGCAAATTCCTCAGGGGTTCCTCAGGTGATGATCATAGAAGAAGACATCGTCATTCATAATTAACACCCCTGTCTCTTTCACATGAATGCGCTCGTGGCTGGATAGGAAAACCCAGAGTTGACTGGACTAGTTGATAACAAACTTTATAGTACCGGTTATCCAGACGGCCAATGTTGGGGTTAGTCAAGCCAGATAATAAAAAGGTACCCTGGGTAGTTTAACTCGTTTCATAATACAGGCCTCAGGTGAGCCACTGGGCGCCCTGCACTACCCCATGTGTTCAAAATGGGACTAAAGGCATTAATGTTGACATCAATGTAACATAATTTGCTAAGACACAATATATGAACTTTATAAGTATTACAGCAACAAACGATCCTGCCAAAAAGTAACTTTGAAAGATTGTTCTGGCCAAACTTTTTCCCAACTGTTTCAGAAATATTAAAAAAAAGGAACTCAGACAGATTATCCTGGCAAAACCCTGTTTTTCACTTGTTCTTAAGTCATAAACACAGGAGAGAAAACAATATAGATCAGACTGAGAAAATGGATCGGCAGAATTTTTTCTCGCTTGCGTCTCAGGGCTCCTGTACAGAATCCTTTTCTGAGGGGAGGAAATCACAGACAAAGAAAAACATGTAACAGAAGTCACACCCTGTCTACACAGCAATTGCAGTTTCTTTCGACAATTTGTGGTGAGCTATTTTTGATTTAGATGAAATGCCAGAAGGGTGAGGAGTGACAAAAACAACATTGTTTCAAAACAGCACAAATTCAGGTATCATTCAGTCTTATTCTGCGATGTGACAGAAATAGTCTGAAGTAATTGAACATGGTCTGAACTGTGAAAAAAAGTTTTTAACAATCAAGGGTTTAAGTTAGCTGTCATCTTTAAAAGGTAGTCCAATAATAAATCTGTGTTTGAATGATATGATGTGGCGTAAAGCATTGGGGTTTTTTTTTTTTTAAATATTTTTTTTCTACTATTATTTGTTTTGGTCAGAGCCTTTGGGCTAAATGCTAAGTGAGAGTACACGCCCTGCAGTGAGAGAAGTTTTACCTCATGGCTGTTTCATTTATTTAGGTTTTTCCAGTCTTCATTTGGTTTTAAGTATTTTGGAAAGCGGAAAGTGCAGTCACAAGTAATAATCTTGTCGTCATTCCTCAGCTCTGCTGCCACATTGATACTTCCCCTGTTTGATGTCTTTCTCATGCAAATGTGAGCATGGTTAAACCCTGTCAGAAACCCAGTAATCCAATTGCTTGGCCATGTATTACTGGCATTTCTAGCAGAAATCTAGCCCACTGAATTTCTTCTTAACATGATGTTTAAAGGAATAGTTTGACACTGTTTTTTGTCAGCCAAGAAATATAGTTACAGCACATAACTCCCCCTAAACCCACAAATTGTCATTTTTACATTTCTGTGTATGTACGGATTAAACAAGCATGATACAGTCTGTTCATTTGTGAGCTTTAGAGGTGGTGGTTATTTTTAACTTTGCAGAGAGCTAAGCTAACTGTCCTTGGCTCTAGTGTTTGTGCTAAGCTAGTCAAGCTGCCTACAGATCCATACTTAAAGGTGCTCTGTAAAGATTTCTTGCACACAAACAAAAGTGACATTGACATTGTTTCTCACCAAAACACATTGCATATATCCTTGAGGCCTTAACAACATGTTGAACCTATGTTCTTCCTCATAAAACAAAGTTGATCATAAATCCTGCAACGTTTACACCCATATTGAGCTGATCATTTTCTTTCCTGCCTTTCCATGTGCACTGCTGTGTTTCTTGGTGTGTTACTGCACCTGCTGATCAGCAGACTAATCAAACCACTGATTGTGTATCACGTTACCCAGTGTTACCAACTTTTCAGACCCTCTTAGCGACTTTATTTCTGAAAAAGCGGCTTGTGACAAATTTAGCAACTTATTCAGACTATCTGGGAAACAACAAGCATTATATTCAAATATACTGTACAGTGTGTTTCATTTCCATGCATGCTTCTCAGAGTAATCACTGTCCACAGCTCCTCTGCTGAGTCTCTCCCCTACTCTCCTTCTGCGCAGCAGCACTGCATGTGACTGAGCCTTCACTGAGAATTGTGTGTTATCGATCTCATGCTTCCAGTTTAAAGAAGCAGACAAGAGAACCTGCACAGATTGGTCAGTTCCCAAAGTCACACAATAACACAAACTGACTAACTGATCAAGGGGCAGCAGAAGACCAGTGACTGACTGTGTTCTGTGAGGTAAAATTACTGTTTCTGTCAATGGAGTCTGCGGCTTTGAGAAGAGCATTAAAGGGCTGTCTGACTGGGAGGTAAGGCAGTGAAAATATTCTAAACATAGTGTACACTCAAACTGATTTTAACTGTTTAAGGTGGCCCTATTCTTATATGGCTAAAACACATTTTGCTGCTGCCCCCGTCCACAGTCACCAGACTCATTTGAAAGAAACAGTGATTTTACCTCATAGCTCATGAAATGCTTTGTTGAGGATTCTTCTGTTGAATCTAATTAAGCATAGTTGTAAAATGCTTTTGTTTCTGTCAGACCGTAATAAAGATCATTTTGCTTCACCACTGTTCCCCCCCCCTCCTTTCACATGTAGCACCAACATACCGCAGTTTCAAAGACATGCAGTTCCTGTAATGAGAATTTTTATCTGCTTTTCTTGATCTCTCCCTCGCTGCACCCAATGCACAATGATGTCGTCAATATGCATTTGAGCGTATGTGTCATCATTAAGCAAATGGGTGAATGATGTTATCTGGTGGCTTTTAGTGAGTTTTAAAGTTTGTGCTAACTACTTCATTGGAAAAGAGTTGGCAACACTGGTACTTTCCATGGTGCACATGCCAAAGAAATCCAAAACAGGACCTGCTCACTGAAAAACTGCTCCATTGTGCTAGTGGAAGTTTAAAAAAAGTGTCTTTAATGCACTGATATAAAAGTGGCATGGATCTTCTCATGTACCTCTTGGCAAGAAAATAAGAAGGCTGACAACAACCTGGTTGCTTATGTACATGATTTTGAAGCAAAATTATTTTTGTGCATTTCTGTGTTCAGGGGTCATCGCTGTTGTGATCTTTGTCACCGTGTCTGCATTGGCGATAATGGCCAGATTCATCTGCAGCAGGAAAGAGACGTATCGAAACCAGGAAGTCAAAGAAGCGCAGCCTGAAGACGGCCATGAGTTTCCCTTCAGCAGCCAGGTGGACTCGCAGAGCGCTCCCAGTGAAAACCAAAAGGAGTATTTCATTTAGCAGGAGCCCCTAACTGCCCCTTACCTGACAGGACAGAGCGGGATGATTCACCAAGAGCTCCATTCTTTATTAGACACACAGAGCCTCTGAGCCAGCGGCACCAGTGGATCAATACGATGTGAAGACGGAACAATTTATGATTTTCTTTATTCCCTTTCTGCTGTCATTTTGAGGATGTAAATATTTAAAAATGTAAATTGTTATTTGTGTGCTTATGAAAATACTTCTCTGCCATATTGAAAATAATTTATTAAAAATGAAACATGCAGAATTGATGTGTACCGACACACAACTTCGTTCCAGTTAAACTAAACTTTTGGACTTGGTTTTAATTTATAAGAAGCACTTTTTCTACGAGGACGATGAACCTTCTGTGAAATTTAAAATGTCAGAGCCATACAGTATGTGTCAGAATATGGAAAGACTGACTGGGAAGACTGACATACATGTTCCACATCTACACATAAGAGCTCAGCCAAAGCACAGCCTCAGAGTGAACTAAAATCCATCTGTTGTAAGTGAAAATAATTTCAACAGCTGCTGTATATATGAATACAAAGTTAAATTCACTCTCAAAACTTATCTTCCACGCTTCATGTTTTCAGTTAGTCAGAAAGCTTTTATGTTACTCGCTGTGCTTTTTATTCATATCATGAGAAAAATAAAAGCTTTACGATGAGACCGAGATTTTTTTTTGTACTTTTCCTTCCTGCCTGCACCACCTGCAGGGAGCAGCCGACACCAAAAATCTCAAAGTAGCTTTCAACAGAGAAGCTTTAAGCAGCACAGACTATAAAACACTGACTGTCTGTCACTTCCTTCGCTCTGCAGACATTTAATGTGTTTTTGCTGAAGCACTAATCTGTGTTTGCCTGACAGGTAGACTAAGAGATCATCAGAAGGAGAAATGGAAAGAATTGAAGAGAAGCTGACAATGAGATATAAATGATGCAATGAAAAGCAGCCATCTAAATATCAATATTAGGATATTTATACGTTCCTGTCTCTGTGATACTTTGAATCATGGGTGGGATTTTTGTTTCGGGAAAAACATTGGAAATGTTGTTTTCCTCCCCGTCTCAGCAGGGTTTCATGCTCAATGATTTTACCTCATTACTGCTCAGTTGAGGTATTTGTTCTTCGTCTCTCTCGCAGTTCTGTCTTCAAGATGTTTTTATGGTTTTTCATATAAACAAATGTCTCTTTTGATACTCTTCTGCACAGAGTAATCCCTCACAATAAGGATACACGGCCTGTGAAAGCCTTTACACTTGTTCTTCTAAACACCTGCTGTGTAGAAGCTCTTTCTTTGAAAATGCTTGTGGTGCAATGAAAGCGATGCATTTTAGATTTCCTGAGTAGTTAGCGGGAGTCGTGATTGTTAACATGCATGAACAATAAAAGGAGCACTGCAAAGTTAAACTGAGAAATCCCGAGTGAAAAGACGCCGCAGCCCTGGAGACTATTTGACTGTCAAGGAATGTAGAGTTAAATCGCTTGAGTAATGACTGCTCGGGACTGAAGATGTCAGCAGGAATCAAAAATTAGGGATTTATACAAAACCACTTTCATGAAGGAAGATAGAGTCATGATATGATATGTGCATGACCTGCAGGGACAAGACATTAATCTCTATAGAAGTGCTGAGACAAAGCTGTGATATTCTTGATGGGGTCCCGCTTGTCATCCGAAATGCACTGATAAATTTTGGGTGCTTTCACACCTGCCCTGTTTGGTTCTGTTCAGTCAAACTCAAGTTCCTTTGCCCAGTAAGTGCACACAGCAATCGTACTGGGGTGCACACCAAAACAACCGGACTGAGACCTTCTTGAAGAGGTGGTCTCAATCCGGTTATAGACTTCTGACCAATCAGGAGCATGCCATTTTATCTGGTCTGCTTGTAAATGCTGCCATGAGAATACAAACCAACCAAAATTAGCCCCTGATTCGGACCAAAGCAAGCAAACTCTAGGCCTGAAAGCACCCTAAAACTTTTTCAGCTCTTCTGACTCTCAGCAGTCAGTGAAACAGTAATCTCAATATACACAGATCTGCATATGTATGCAACATCTGTAGATAATGGCAATATTGACCAATCACGCTCGAGTAAGCTTTGGTTTCCTGCAGGTAAACACGCTGTGTGGAGGGCAAAAGAGGTGGAACACAGTGGCCAAAATGCAATCTTGGTTCCCACTGGCTATCGTCTGATCAGGATTTAGACTTTTATTAGCTTTTTCTTAATTTATCGACATTCATGTGCAGGTATCTGTTCACAGAGTTCAGCCGAAATGTTGTCTGGACTTGGCTCAAGATGCTAATCAAACTGTCACAATGACCAGCGCAGAAAATAGGAAGTCTTGGCCCGGATATCTGCAGGCCACACCAGATCTCCTGAAATATTGGCTGTTGCCACCTGAGGCTTTATCCTCATCAGACGATGGCTGATGTGTTCTGAGATTGGCAGAACAGGTGAAGCCCAGAGAGCAAGTCTCATAAACTGCCTTTAAGACAAAACACAGTTTGATTTGACCAACGCCTGATATTAAAATGTAATTTATATCTGGATATCCTGTCTAGAGAAGGAACACATTTGGATGTAAAACACAGTTTGACAGGAATGTATATCACAAAAAAATTTCCTCCAACAAGTTGAAAGGTCGCCGTACTCTGCCTCTTCCTACTATAGCTGTTGACAAGTCTGCTATTCTCATCTCACTGATTTGCATGTTATCTTACTATATAATGACGAAAACTCTGTATGTGTCTGTGTCTCTGTTCCACGTTTTTCTCCTCACTGACTTGGTCAATCCATGTGAAATTTGGCACAGTGGTAGAGGGTCATGGGAGGATGCAAATGAAGCAATATTACATCAATTGGCCAAAGGGGGGCGCTATAGCAACCAATTGAAATTGCAAACTTTGAATGGGCATATCTCATGCCCCGTATGTCGTAGAGACATGAAACTTTGCACAGAGATGCCTCTCCTCATGAAGAACAAATCTGCCTCAAGAACCCATAACTTCTGGTTTATAGATTTCCCACCATTTTGAATTGTTTGAAAAACACTTAAAATCAAACTCTTCCTAGGAAGTTTGACCGATCTGCATGAAACTCGGTGAACATAATCTAGGGACCAATATCTAAAGTTCCCTTTTGGCAAAAGTTGGAAAACTTACTAAAACTGAGCTTCTATAAGGCAATGAATATTGCGGGGGGGCGTGGCTCATCACATAAAGGTGTATAACATCTCAAGGGTTTCACCAATCTGCACACAACTTTGTAGGCATATGACCACACATAATCTGAGGGGACCCCTCCATTATTGACCCCATCAACAAA
>NC_065515.1:28521302-28544360 GCF_006386435.1 Epinephelus moara
CAATCTATGTGAAACTGCACATAGGCATTGAGGATTGGCATAGGTAGAAGGTGACAAAGCTACCAATGGGTATGGACTAGTTAGTAATTATTAATTATTAATAATTAGCTGATAATTCAGATCACATGTTAATGCCAGATGTAAATGAGCAAATGAAATAAGCATCCCTTAGATGCAGGTAGGCTGGTCTCATTTGGGATGTTGGTTATCAGGCATGCTTAATGTTTTCGTCTGCTGTCTGCTACTGTGAGTGGCTGTACGAGCCATATTGTTGCTGAGCAATGTCATCCCACTGTAGAACTTATACACAGCACTGTGCTCCAACAAAACAATGTCACATGGGCGCTTGGCCTCAGTAACCTCTGGATATAATCCTGTGTTTTATGCCTACAGCACCATAAACTGCAAGACTGTAATAAGACCTTTAAAAGACTAAAGTCTGACATCCTCTCACATCTGAAGACAGTGTGAATTTTAATAAGATTCTGCAGACTGGAGATGATCACAGTTTGCAAGACTAAAAATAGATACCTTTAGAGATCATTTCCCATCCTGCTCCATGTGGAAAATATTACACCAAACTTCTTACATGTCTGCAAACACACATGACTCGAGAAACACGACATAAGAGGCATCATTTGATGGCAGTGTTCTTGTCAATTCAGCATCAGTAAACCTGCATTTTGTATAAACAGATCAGAGACTTGTTCACGTATTTGTCTACCCAGTTTGCTGAGGGAGAGAGCGCGGATATTGGTTGTTGACAATGTTCATTTCATTGAATTTCAATATTTGCATAAGCCAAGACTACAAACTCATGATGATACTGAACATGTTAAATTTCATCAGAAAGTCAAAACAAGTAAAAAGACTGACATCAGGGAGCCTGAGTTTGCACCAAATGATTGAAATCACAGGAACACACCACAACTCTAGCAAAACGCTTGTGATTATATTCCTCAATGGATGAGTATAAATCTACAGAGACAGTTTCGCCTCCAGCCTAATGTCAGTGTGTCCCACAAATGGTTCTCAGTCAACCTCTTGCACATTATACTCTGCTTTCTTGTGACCTAATTGATATCAAAATAGTAATTTACCACACTGGTCATAAAATCAGTGGAAAATGTATATAGCCTGCGTTAATGAATGAAACTTACAGCAGCTATGTTTAAATTCAATCTATTGACCTGTTAATGTCTGCTCACACAAACAAGAAGTTACAGTATGTGTTTAAATAGAGGTAGACGTTTTGTCTACATTTGTCTAAACACATTTTCTACTAAGTTTAAAACATGTTTAACTTGGCTGAAGGAAATGAACAAAATCTGTGTTTCTGGGACAACTTTGCATCTTCAAAAAGAGTATGGTGTTTACATTTACAAACTATCCTCTGATGATGCGGCTGGTCTCTGACTCTGCATGTCTTAGTGACAGCTTTAACACTATGACACTAACAAACAGATTGAGGTGTTTACGTGGGTCATGCCTCACTCACAGAATCCCAGTCCCGGTGTGCGTGTAATCACAGCCTGGTGGTCGTCTATCAAACCCTCGCCAACAGATAGAACAAAAACAGTTTAATATTGAACCTGGCTTTTGAGTTGTTGTTTCGTGAACATGTAAAGAGTCATGTTCCATTTTTGGCTGGCAGTGGATTTCTTTGTGCAAAGCCTGCAGTGATAAACTGAACAGCTGTGACTACAATAATGTGACAATGATGTATTTGTGAACAATTGTAATGTGAGTGACTTTGAGAGATTTTCTTTGAAACAGTCGAGCTTTGTATCTGTTATGATGGTTTATTTAATTTATTTGAAAACTGCTGCTCCATAATAATAAAAACAGCTTTTTTCAAATACTGTGATGTGTTTGATTAGTGTCTTTTGTTATGTGTCTCTATCTTCAAAATGCAACAAAATAATCCAGATTGTTGCAGAATGAATGGAGGTTTTTTGTTTTGTTTTATTTTGTGGTTGAGCTGTATATACTTTTGATGGGCATATGGTAGGTGAGGCCTTGACTATTATAGTGAAGCCAAAATATGGCACTGGTTTAAAAGAATAGTTCACCTGCAAAACCACCGTATGATAATTACTCACCACATTACCTTAAACTGAAAAAAACTTTGCTTTTAGAGCAGGAAAGGAACTCAGCCATGCATGGGGACTGTACCAATGCATTGTAAGTTGTAATGTGTTAGTGAAAGTGCATGTGTTTGGGAACTACCGAGCATATGACTGGATAAATGAGACTCGGATTACACTGCACAAGTTGTGTGAGAGTATGTATATGTAAATGTGGAACTATTAAATTTATACAGTAACTTATTTACATTTTTTGGGGATTTTCCATAGAAATTCATTTTCTATGGGATTATCACAAATCACATCTGATTCACCCTATACTTGATAGATGATTTGAGTGCTCTCTAAACTAGGCTCAAGATGTGGTATTTGTATTATATATGCAATACATATAATATATATAATATATAATAATTGATAATAATTAGAACCACATAACATCAAACATGAGTTTAACACTATAAGTTGTCAAAAACATACATTTTATTGGGGACTCAAATCACCACCTGTGGGTCCTGGAGACTCACTACATTGAAAACCTATCAACATTAATGCATTTCTTTTTCTTTTTTTTTAATACAGTGTGCATAGTCTATTCATCGTTTGGGGTCTATGTTAGCAGCACAAACCAAAAGCAGAAAGACATTAAAATGGTATAGTCATATTGTCATTGCAGTATTCAACAATGGTATCACGTACTGCATGCATGTGCGTCACCATCTTGATTGATGTCATTATTTTCTCCCAGTCTGCTCATTGTCATGCCATACTAACTCTTCTGTCATGTCAAACCAAGTCACTCCCTTCTGACCTAAAGTAACCCCTATTCCAGCCTTTCCCCATCACCTGGCTGCCCCACCCATCTGCTCACCTGTTCCCACTTCCCTCATTAGCCTTGCAGTGTACTTACAATCTCAGTCTAAATGCTGAAGGGTAGCTCATTTCCTCATGGGTCCAACTAAGAAAATGAGATGATATGAGCTGAGCAACCCTCCATTTCACTGGCACAACAGCTACTTAACCTGCTCCCTCTCTGTCTGTCATTCTTTAATGTAGATAAAAGGCTCCACATCACTTCAGTGGGATCAGTCTGCTGTTGGACCTCATTATGACTGACAGGGCTGCCCTCGTTGTTAACGAAGAATGTCATTAGCAGTCAGACGATCCTAAGTCATCTTTGGTCTGTATTATTTTTCTAATCAAAATGTTGCCAATATGTGCAACTGAAAAAGTTCTTGTACAACTTGACCTGCCTTTATGTTTGATTTACGCCTAATCTTGGCTGACGGCCTTAAAGTAAACTTTTCAGGGATTATGTGCAAATTCAAATCCTGTTGTCGAGAAAAAACAGGATCATTACTGTAGCAGAAAATGCAGTGGAAAAACAGTGTTTAGAGGCAGCTGAGGTCTTTTGTTTCCCTGTTAAATGAAGCTGAAACACAGCAACACTTTCCCTCTCTAGAGCAAATTAAATTACCATAAATTTACATCACAGATTGTTGTTCCTCCTAAACTTTTCAGGGGAGGGTTCTCTTTATGCACTACATGACATTATTGATGGGTATTAATATGCTTCTGTCTGCACAGTGGAGATAAAGACGGCTGACTGAATGACTGAAACATCCAGGAGATGGAAATGTCAAAGTAATTTTTTATGATAACGACACGACAACATTCCCTCGGAGTTCCAAAAGTTGGAGGTTAAAGACTGATTCCCTGACACTGGATATAAAGCCAGATTTGAGTTGTTGTGGTTAGTGGTGCCTTAAAACAGAGGACAGATTTTTCCAGAGTCCAGAAAGGAATCTTGACAGAAATAAATATGTCTCCAATCTCAGCCTTGGTAAATAATGAAATAATAACTAAAATCACCAAGAAAACTTTAGCACTAGAACTTTTGAGCAAAGCCACCCACTGCAGTATTATTTGATCTTCAAAGAAACAGTGAATGCGTAAACCAATCAGGGCAAAAAATAAACTGTTTGCAAGTCAGGATACATGAGCCATGTTCCCATGAATGTATTTTGAAGTATCGTGTTAGAAAAGCTCAGGCTTTTCTCATGCACTGTTTTATACCTATAAGAAAAATAATGTACCAAAATTCATTTATTCATTCATATATATTCCACATAATAATGAGCCAGTGATTTGTTTATAACCCATGTATTTGAGAAGGCTGTAATCGTGTGACTAATCTGCTGACAGGAGTCATGAAGAAATTACTTGGCATAATAAGGCAGGTTAGGGTGGATGGGTCACACAACATGGGGCTTTCCTCATGAGACTAGTGTTTGGAGCCGTGTGAACTTTGAGATAGGTCCTTACCATGTTTTTTTTCTAAACCTAACCACAGTAACTTTACTTGCTTAAATTTAAAGACGCCCAATCATATTTCTTTTCCCTAACCCTAGGGTCGGCAACCTTTACTATCAAAAGAGACAGTTTTGGCCAAAACAAATGTTAAAAAGTCTTTCTCAAGACATATTTGTAACCTGTAGTGACTGTAACACAACCTATTTAATCTGAATTAGCCTATAATAATTCTTAATAGGTCTAAATGAGCATTCCTTTGTATGTTTTAGAAAAAAGTAACAACTCTGCAGTGAGCTTTTACTGGTTATTTGGTACTTAAACTTTTCAGCGTTACTGAAAGCAGTATAGAAAATTACTTTCTCTATTTTCCTCCAACACGTTTTCTTTTTTGGATTTGTATTAATAGCTAGCCTCACTAGGGAGACTCAAGACTAGCCATTGCTATTGAGATTCGGCAAATTTTAGGAAAAGGCGCCGGCCGTAGATGTATAACGCACATATCTGATGAGATGTTAAAAAGTATTTTTTATTCGGCATAAAGGCTACACATTTATACAGTTGGAAAGTGTAAGAATCACTTTTGGGCTAAATAATGATAAATGAAAATTAAAATGGTAAAAAAAAAAAATCTTATTAATTTCCATATAATTTTTTGTCAAAGCGACAGGGGGCCACTGAAGAAGGGCTAAAGAGCCACATGTGGCTCCTGAGGTTGTCTACCCCTGCCTCAACCGAACCAAAGTACCTTGTGTGTGCATTTGTGTAAGATATAATATATACTGTTGTATGAGGATACATTGAAAAGTTGTATGGAAATGGCAAAATTCCATAAAACTTCCTCAATTACGCAAAAAGGTTTTCACGATTGTTCAAGGTGGTTTTGCCTTTGTCCATAGAGTTGATGCAATTGGGATATGGTAACACCTTTGCTGAATAAGCATTTAACTAACATAAGCTGTGTTTTTCCCTGTAGATGGGTTAGATGACCAGGTCGACTTCTTTTGTTTCTGATTTGCAGCCTCTATTTCTTATATACTGGCTGATCAAAGCCATATGTAGAGCGTAGCATATACTCCTGATAAAGTTAGTTTATTTGCTCCAAACTTGTGATGGAAACATGTCTAATTCACTTTTCTTTCTTTTTTTTGCAACATTTTCAAAGGTCTCTTAAAATTTGCTGGATAATTGAATGGAAACACATCTAGTGTCAGAAACCAATTAATGTCAATCTGACATCAGCATGCTAACATCCTCACAATGAGTGCGAACATACTAATTAGCAAGTGTAATGTTTCCCATATTCACCACTTTGGGTTAACCTGTGGCATGCAGACACTTGCTAATTAGCAAAAAACACAATGTGCAGCTGAAGCTGATGGTGTCCTTAGTTTTGCTGTTTTTGAGTCATTAACTGAAGTGTTGTTATTGCAATTCCTAAAGGGGACATTAATGTTTGCATTAAATTTCATTTCTGTCTCATGGTCATTATAGTAATTAGGAAGTGTCCTCCAGGAACAATGACTAAATTTAATGGCAGGCGTTGTGAAAATATAGTTGTGAAATATGTTAGTCGGGACCAAAGTGGTGGCTCGACTGGCAGACCAATACTAAGTGTGGCAAAAAAAACGAGAAAAGGTCTCATTAGGTGTCTCTAGTACAGCTGTTTATTTACTGTTGGGTTAACTGTTGATGTTATGAACCTCACTGTTTTTACTTTTAGTTTTGTGAAATTTATGTATTTGTTTAACAGATGAATTACTTTGGGGACTCAACTTAAATCTTTCACATTCCTCCTGGCTTGAAGCGCTATTGGAATAGCGGTAATCTGAAAGTCTATACTTGTATAATTCCAGTTTTATTCTGACAGCACCTCATTTTTAGCATATTATTACTCTTGTTTATGTTACGTCATTTTTTTCTGATTTAGAAGCATTAATATTGAATTTGTTGTACAGAATCCAAAACCATTCACGGTTTCACGTTTGCCTCCAGCAAAAACCTTTGCTTTTATTTTAAGTGTGTTTAGCTCACTGAATAGCTGTTCACCTAGCAATTAGAATCTGAAAATATAATGATGGTTGTATTATGCTTCAACAGGTTCTGTTGCAAATTAGTATGCCAAGACTGGCAAATACTGGAAATACGGGGGATTTTGTGTTAATGTGCAGTGCCATGATTTTTTATTTTATTTATCTATTTATATTTATTTAGGTTTTTGATGCGCTGGGTTAGACAAAATTAGACATTGCCATCTTATTTTAAAAAAATATTATTTATTTATTTATTTTTAATTTAAAGACTGTTTATGGTTTTGGAACTGACTGTCCAGAAAATCACTCTATAAATCCACATATAACCTGGCAAAAGATGTAATCAAATGCAAATACAGCATGCTGCCATTTAATTCTCCCTCTCTTCACAATCTTTATCATATGTAAGGTATTTAAATGTGCACTGGGTAACATCAGCTTTTCTTGGTATTCTGACAAACATTCAATACCCAGACACTGTTACATGAAATAACATGAAATCAGTAAACAGTACACATACAGCATGTTCACTTAACCAACCTGATGCTTAATATGGGAGAAAACCAAAGGGATGATAAAGAAAAAAGATCAAATGTTGCTGAATACTGCAGCTTTCTCTGAACACAGAGCTGCTTCCTGCTGTTTTGGAAGCTGTTTCACGCCATTACTCCAGACTCCACACTAAAACTTCATTTTGGGCAGAAGAGGCAAACCTGCAGTATCCTAAAATAATCTAACATCTCTTTGATTTTAGTAAAGCAGATATGCCTGCAAAAAAGGGTATCGTCACACTAAATGAGGTGGACATTGAGTGTTTGTCGGTCTCTGACCTTCAACCTCTACAAACACAGTTACATTGAATCAAAACACTCAGTTGGGATCTGTGCCAATCTGTCATCACGATATAAATGGCATTTGACTGCAGGATGCATGAGTGAGATGAATGATTGTGATAGAGGCACTTCCAAAATGAGGAGTTGCTCTCAGTTGTTGCAGAATACTTTTATCTTGTACTTTGGCGACACCAGCAGGTTTGAGTTGTGTGATACCAAGATGATCCTGCAAGAGTGTGTGTTAATTTGCAACTTTTATTATTAAACCAGACCACGACTTTCCCCTCACATTACACTTAGGCCTCTAGTTTCGCAGACCGGGCGAGGCGGGGGCGCAGCGCACCTGCGCTTCACCAACTGGGTGTGGCTAGGTGGATTTTGCAAGTTTGGCACACCGTGCGCCTGGCGCAGCTACTCCTCTTTCCCACCTCCATCCCTCCTACCTGCGCAAGTCGGAAAGAGACAGGAGAGAAGGCATGGAGTGGGTTTTACACACATCACACCAATCAAATGAGCCCCTCTCCTCGCCCTTAAATGCGCCGCGCGAAGGCGTAATGAGAGTTTACTCAATTCGCCATGGCGGATGAGAGCAGCAGCGTCAGACGGCCAAACTTCTCCCAGGAGGAAACTGATGTTTTGGTCCGGGAGGTCCAAGCTCGCAGTGTCCGAATATACGGAACTGCGAGCAGACCTCCACGGGCTGATGATGCAAAGGTAGCCTGGGAGGAGGTCACCACAATTGTAAATCAATGTTGCGTTTCTCTCATGCACGCATGCGCTCTCTCTTTCTCTCTCGCAGTCTCACTCTGTTTCTTTTCTTTTGACTTTTCTAAGATGACAGATGCTGAATATATACTCCCTATCTGATGCTGTGGCTGTTTGTGGCTGGCTGAGAGGGATGTGAACTCATTAGTTTGCAGCTGTGTTAATCAAATCAGGTTGGGTTTCCATTACGTGTGCCAAATGTGCCAAGCGGTGCAAACTACTACCAAACTGAGCGTGCCTCGGGTTGCACTGCTCGAAACTAGCTCTGCGCAGGGTTCGCCACCCTGCGCCACCCTGCGCCACCCTGCGCCGCGCTGGGAAACTAGAGGCCATAATGTCCTGCCAGCTCTAAAAATTAAGACAAGCTTAATAATGCTCCCCATGAGCAGATGTTGCATTGTGAGATGGGATATTTCAGCAGAAAAAAAATTAAATATGATGTCTGTGAACATAATACCAATATGTTCAGTATCAACATTTTTGTTGATACTGAACATACTTGTCAACTTGTCAGCTACATTAATTAACAACATATCCTCATTTTGTAAATTGAAACATGTGCATTATGTTTCCTTCAAAACGTATCACACTGAAGGAGACTTTCTGCCGAAACGTCTGTTGTGTACTGGTACTGCCATCCAAACTGGTTGATTAAACTTACTAAAAGGACATTGAGAGTGCTGGCGTTTTTCCCTTTTTCACAGTTTTTGGCCGTGCACCTTACAAGTGTATTTATTTTGAGAGTGCTTGCTTGTTCAAAACGTATCTGCCATTCAAAATGAGTTGTGAATGTATAAATGTAATCTCTAGGAGACAGGGTTGTTAAGAGGAGGATGTCAGGATGGGTGGGTGATACAGAATCCAGTCTTGGGGCTACGACCCTGGTGATTCAAGCCTGTTTCACCCGGGCTGGTGACACGGAACATGAGGACATTCAGGGTCCATCTGTTTTGGAGAGAAGGAGACCTCTGCGGATAATCTGGATCCTGGTAAAACCTCTTAAAGTGTCTGGATCAGCAAAAAGGCGAGCACACACTAACTTAACAGAAAAAAAAGGTGAGTACACATTGGCGGGTGCTGGGCTAGCACTCTGTCTGCCACTTGCTAAACAGTGTAGGAGAAACATTTGATTTGTAATGTTAATCTGCTTTATTCATTGGTTTTACAGATTTTGGTCCGTTTGGAGAGTCAGAGACCTCGGTAAAATAACCCTGAACCATGACCACTGACGGAAATCTAATCAGGAGAAGTTTCAGTTGAAATATGCAATCCTCACCACCAAATTCCCCTAGTGCCCAGTTCAGATCAAACATTTGCAACCAGACGAGCTCAAACAGGCAACTACTTGCAATGAGCCGTTCTCCAGCTATCTAAAAACCTGCCGGTTCACACCAATGCAATTAGATGAGACAGTGTATCATCTCTATGCAACAACTCTCTCCGTTCTGATTTCCAGCTTTTCAGACTTATTTTGTGGTTGTATATAATTTGTTGCTTCTTGGGGGTTAGTTTGACACATTAGGTAGATAGATGGTAGCCCATGTTTTCAAATTTTCCACAGTAGCTTACTGTGATCCAACGTAATATCACATACATCTATGTGATAGAGACACTGTGAGGTCTCAGAGGGCCAACCTGTTGAAATGGAGCTAAGACCTGTGCCTCTGTCGTCCTGCCTGTCACCTCCCATCTGTTTGTTCATTCTCCTGTGGTTAATATGCACAGGAGAGGCTCTCCCACTGGACCTCATCAGATGATGCAGAATGCTGCCATCAGATGATCTCCGGGTATGTTATTTACCCTGTGGGAGTAATTCAAGCCTCTTATCAGCAGCTGAGAACATAAGAAGACAATCCAGGGGAGAATTCCTGCACCCTGGCAAAGATTTAACAGACATGTGACGCTAAATTCAGACAGGTTTACTTTTTTTTCTAGTCTTTATTATTCCAAGATAAAGAAACTTTGACAGTGAACTGTTGAAAGGGACTTGGAAATTATGGATAAAAAATTAATGATAAACACAACAGTTTCCTTCTCTTTAACAATATATTGCTCTTTTTTATTATTTTCTACAATAAAGACGTTTGCTTGAGTTCTGCTAAAATAAAGAAGTAGGTTGAATGTTAATAACGGAGGAAATGTGAGCCTGCTTCTTTTCGACTCTCTGGGACTGTTGATCTGATAATCCATCTACAAATTAAACCTCTGTCTGCTTGACATGGACAGAGGTTTCTGGATTGGTTCTTTGAAGTTTGAAAAGTGGACCTCTGTGTATTCAGTGCATGTCATTGCTCATTTTGTTCCTCAGCTGCAGTCATTTTAATGTTCAAAGTTCTTTTCCATTTGATGATTTTCACAGGACATTCCTGAGGGTTCAGCTCCACTAAAAGCAGCATTTCAGTTTATATGCCTGTCACAGATTATTTTAAAATCCCCCTGAGCTTTCTTCACAGCTGCTGTCCTTTTTGAATAATCATTTTGTATCAGTATCACTACATGCTTACATGATTCAAAATTACCTAAATACCATTAGGATTTCTGCTTGTCTCTAATGTAACGTGTGGGCAAAAGCATTCCACGGCTCACTGAAATGATAATTGAATTTAACACACTGTTCACTCAAGGTTGGTGTCAAGTGTTATGAATAAATGGGCTCTCACCTGAATGAAGAGAGTTGATTAATGCTTCTCCACACAGATGAAACAGCAGCAATCAGCTGTAAGAGAAGAGGCGGGAGGAGAGTGCAGTGACTCTCGGCTGCTGTTTCCTGCAGCATGCTGGAGGTGGGCTGGATAATTACCAGCGGCCTTCTCCCTGATTAGTAATCTGATGAGACTGCAGCGCTACTAGCAGAAACAGCACCCCCACCCACCTGATTACAAACGACACCGCAGACCTCTGTTGTCAGTTTGTATTCATCATAATTGTTCTGGAAAATGTATTTGGCATGGCAATGCAACTTTAACAGTGGCAAAACTGTGTTAAGTTTAAAAAAAATGGTTGTGAAAATGTGAATTTCAGGGGCTCCATTTACCTTTTTATTGCCATTATTCCCTGTACTGTGTTTACCAGAGGTATGGACTTGAGTCACATGACTTAGACTTGGACCTAGACAAAAATTTGATGACTTTAGACTCGACTTGACAAACTCAAAAAAGACTTACTACTGGACTTAAGCCTTTTGACTTAAATACTTAATAATTACCCGAAATACTTAATACCTTGATACCTATCTGAATCAACTAACACCAGTAATTCCCAGCAAGTCTAAGTCTCTAGATTGATTTTTTTAACCAATTCAACAGCATCCATTTACACTGCAGGAGAGACCCATAAAGAACTAACGTTACCATGAGCACAAGTTGGAAAAAATGATAAACGCCTTTCATCCCAACTATATCACCGCTTTATCAGTGGCCTTTCACATCAAAATAGGACACGCTAGGTAGCCTCCTGTGTCTTTTGTTAACGCTCCGGGACAGCGTCAATTTACGTTTGTTACATGCATTGTGTTCTTGCTTCTGTTTTCACAGAAAAAGTACAGATTGTGCTTGTTAGATGATCAAAATAAACGTACAGTGCTGGCAAAATGTCTCATTTTAATTTTTTTCCCTTATGAAACAAAAGCACATATTTAGGTTTAGAATTTACAAAGATCACGATGTGGCTCTACATTCATATGAGAAGCAAACTTTGAATTCCTGGGTGAAAGTCCATTGCTTGTTGGACCCATCCACCTCCTCTCCTGGCCACCCTATAGGGACTTTCCAGCTCCTTAAATTACATTCTTACCGGCGGTGTTTCAAGTTCACGCCATCCAGTGGCTTTTCAAACTGATGTTGTCTGGTGGCATCACACGCTGACAGCACCCAACGGTTTATACCATTGCAAAAGGTACCTTTTTGCATTGGTGTCTGACGCTGAAATCACTGAAAAAGCGGTGGTATTTGTCAGTGTTCGAAATGAGAACGGGCTGAAATGATACCAAAGGTAATTTCGTTTGTGTACAAAAAGTATGCGGTGGTCAACAGAAAACTAACTGCAGTTTTCAAAATGTGCGGGTCAAAAATAATAAGACACAATAACTTCACAAATACAAATTTTAAAAGCATCCATGATTCTTGTAAATTATTAATCCATTTTAAAAATGGCATTACATTTTATAAAGAACGCATTATGACTTGTTTAGGACTTGAAACTCAAAGATAACGACTTGGGAATTGTCGGTCTTGACTCGAGACTTGCTTGTGTCACAGCCCAGCTCAAAAGCTATGACAAAAACATGAGACAAACAAGTTGGCTGATCATAATGATAATTTAAATCACCATTATAGCAAAGGTTAAATCAAACAATACAGCATGTATCATAATTAGTAACGAAGTGCATGTGTGGGTGTGTGGCAGTGTGTGTGAGGATAACAAACAAGAGACAAGAGCTGTCCTCAGGCCGAGAGACCAAGATTGAAGACGGAGGGAGGTATTTATGCTGGAGCACACACTGGGCCAACATGTGGCTCAGTCAGCCATAGACCATCCTCTTAGTTACTGCAACGCAACAAACGAGAACAAGCAAAAGAGCCATCTAGAATATGGGAGGAGGGTCGTCACACCTGTCTTGACTTGTGTGCAAAGTCTTGAGACTTATTTGTGACATGCAAAATAATGACTTGGTCCCACCTCTAGAATGTACAAACATGCTGCCAGCATTAAGCAGCGACATCATGAGTAACCAACATGGGGTCGGATTTAAGATTGCTTGGCCAGGCAAATGCAAGATTTTGTTTTTGCCTCTGCCTCTATTTGGTGTCTTTTAACTGGGAGACATATCATTGGTCAGGACCATTTGGAGATGAAGAGGGGAGTTTCAAGATTACCAACCTCCACAGTCACCTCTCAGCTTGCTTTCACAAGGGGATTTAATATTCCTCCTGATACATATCAATTATCACCACCAAGCCACCTTGGGGCTTCAACAGTTGATAATAAATTAATTTCTCTTTAACATTTTTCAACCTCACCTTTGTCTCTTATCGCCACAGCAGATATGTGTGGGGAAGAAGGGGTATAGGGCTGAGGTTAGGAGTAACGGTTGGTTTTTGACACTGCAACATCTCCACAATGTAGACTATTAATTAGGAACATCGCTACTCTTGTCCCTGCCCTGCCAGCGTTCAACCCCTCAGTAATCAGATCGCAGTTCAGACATAGATCACTGGGCTTTGCTGCTCTGCTGATTACATCTTCAGCAGCATTATGCAGAAGAAGCTCCATAAATAAAAGTGATCTGGCGGACACAAAGTCTCTAAACACCTCATGTTTTATTGATATTATGCGCGCAAACAGTTGGAGTTCATTCCTCAGACCATTCACTGCTTCAGTTCATCTCACAGGATGTCAACAGGGGGGGTCATTCCTACATTCCCAGGGTCCTATGTTCCCCAGATTTATATGGCACATGATGGGAACATAACAAAGAGTCCCATGTTCCCAGGGTCCTATGTTCCCCAGTTCTCTCTTCCAGGGTCCTACTTTCCCCATTTCCCCAAGTATTTTTGTCATCCATACTTCACACAGAATGTGAAAATGATGCCATGAATAAAGCAGACACGGCTGGTTTTTCTATGCTTTCGCTACATAAATAAAGGCATCAACCAATCATTCTGTGCCTATAACACAACAACACTGAGGCCCCATATGCCAAACCAAGACAGCAAACTACACACCAGATCCACTCCTTTTGTTTTTTCCCTTTCACAATGAAAGCTCTAGGCACACACACTGCATAATTGTTAACAAGAGGGACCTCAGATTCACTCAGAGCATTTCACTGAAAGGAAACACAATAAAATAGCTTACAGTAGCTGCTATACATAAGCTTACCTCAGACAGAAGCCAGACGCTGCTCTGGGTCAATAGAATCCCAGTAGTTGTCGCAAATTTGTATCAGTGCCAGCAAATCTATTTGCATCAAACCCTTTCATTGGTTTGCAATCCGTGTTGTAGTTAAGACCAACTAAACCGAGACCAAGTCACAACAAAGACCAGATTGTAGGGAGACAAGACAAGACTTAGACCGTGAGGGGTTGAGACGCCTCGTCTGTAGGTTGGCATTAATTCTCTTGCTCCCATCTCCTTCAGTTTTCCTTCATCTTTGTCCACTATATGCATGGTTTAATTCAGTCATTGCAATGCTAACCAGAAGGATTTGAAGGCAAATAACCCCACTGGAAAAGTTGGCTATTCTGCCATTTGAACTGAGGTAGATTACAGGTAGGGGAGAGTGGGTTAGAGTGAGCCAATTTTTATTTATGTTGTTCTCTCAGACAGAGGAACAATGAAAACATCTATCCTTATTTCAAGATGTCTCTTATTAACTGAAATTGTAAGAATGCACCTATGACAAAGGGCCCTGAAATATGACTTCAGAGAAAAAGTGCTCCTGTGGCTCAACTTGCCCAGGTTCAGGGTATATTGATCTGAGTCAGTGTCTAAGTTGAGCCATCTCTGGGGAAACTGACCATCTAACTTTTTAAGCATAATTAAACAATATGTATCCTATTACAAATAGTTCTAATTATTTCCTTAAAGATAACTTAACAACATAAAACCAACTAAATAAAGTTTAATGTTCCACATCATTTAACGTTTACCTTTGGTGAAACCATTTTAAACTTTCCTGTTAAATAAGAGTAGTAATTTAAATTAAAAGGACAGCCAGTGTAGTTTTGAGGTGCAAAAAATAATAATCGTGACAAAATTATGTTAATGAAAAAAAGAGTTAAAACCTACTGGCGTCTAGTCAACTATAATAAAACAATTAAGTGTTTGGCAGAAAATATAATGAAATGGTAGCGTACCATAAAATTCCTGAACATAGCTCGACCGAAAAGAATATAATTCATTCTATTAAGATGATGTATTTAATAGGAAAATGGACCTGCACTTGTACAGCACCTTTCTGTTCCTCCGACAACTCAAAACACTTTAATACTACAAGTCACATTCACACTCTGGTGGCTGAGGCTTACATGTAAGTAGCCACCTGCTACTCAGCTTTAACGCACACATGGCACAGCCACCAGGGACAATCTGGGGTTCAGTATCTGGTTTAACATGCGAAGTAAGGGAGTTGGAAAGCCAAAGAAACAAGCCAGCCTTTTTGATGTGGTCTGCAAGCTCCTTCTCTACAGTACCACCTCATTGTAGACCCTCTTCCACTGTACCTCTCTTTTTTTTCTGTATTTACCTCTTTTCTTTTAATGTATCTCCACAGGGTTGACCTGTCAATACTTTTGCCTGTTGTCACTGATATGATTTTTCACCCTTGACATCAATGGCTGCTCTCTCCATCTCTACAAGGGCTGATGAGCCCAACTGGTTCTTCTCTTGTAGATTCTTGGCATGATAGCTTTTGTACAATGTTTAACAGATGATAAACCAAACCAGTTGTGTACCATACCATGATATACTTCAAAGACTTTATTCAACTTTGGTGCCTTACGGCAGGATAATTTGGAGCACTGGCTCAATTTACTCCATGGCATTTGGCTCACTTTGCCCCACATACACCATTTTGGGGAAAAAAATTGCCCAGTTAAGCAATTCTTGGCTAATTTTGGCTAAATGATTCACATGGTTTTATAGGCTGACAAACCACCATCATGTGTAATGCACATTTTTAGACCTGGATAAATTTGCTTTGACATAACAGTCATTATACGTGACATATTGAAAATGTACTTTGACAATCATTAAAAAGTTTTTATATCTAAAAATGTACTTTCAATAATCCCATGTGCTTCTCTTCATCACAGCCAGATAGAAATGATGTGTGCTTCCTGAATTCATGGTCACATGACGACAAATGTGCATAGTTGCCTAGAAACAGGGGTTGGGTCAATTTACCCACCTGCTCATCTGACCCCACTCTCTGCAACCTTCTTTGTTCTAATTGATTTAAAGTTGGGGTATGCAGCTTTCCCCTCTCCGTCATAAGCCCCTCCCACCAAATGAGTATTATATGCACAGTGGCTCCTGGAACAGACCTTCAGGCAGCGGCTGTAGCAACTCGAATGAAGCGGTCACAGTGGGGCTAGTGGCCAGAGGAAGCACCCAGTCTAACCTGTGTACAGCAGCAATAGAGTCAGAGAATGGGAGCGGTCCATTCCCCGGTGCTGGCTGAGCTCAAGTTGCTGCAGTTGCTGGCTGGGGGTTCATACCAGGGCTGCTGCCTGCTGTCTTCCCGGCGAGGTAGTCTGTTGTGGTGGAGAGTTGGGCAGAGGACCCACTGTGTTTCAGGCTCTAGCTCGCTACATAAACATGAACTTGAATTAGCGGCAGCCATGAGCCTTTGGCTATGGTTAGTACAAGGCTAAACTATTAACATTTTCTTCTCTGAAATGCTTTGCGGATATTGACATGTGATTTATTTCTGTGTAGGTGGTCTGGTACAACTGTAGGGATATTGAACATCTGTCCTGTTGTGTGTATCCCGCAGATTAACATATGACTATAAAGTAAAGGTGCCTCCTGGGCACCTCCCGTTAAAAGTGTTCCGGGCACGTCCCACTGGTAGGAGGCCCCGGGGTAGACCCAGAACACGCTGCAGGGATAACATATCTCATCTGGCCTGGGAACACCTTCAAGTCCCCCAGGAGGAGCTGGAAAGTGTTGCTGGGGACTGGGGAGAGGGATGTCCGGGGTGCTTTGCTCGGCCTGCTGCCCCCGTGCCCTGCCCTGGATAAGTTGATGACAATATATGAATGGATGGAATGGATAAAAAGTAAATCACACAAACATACCTGTGACAGAGTTCCCTTTTTATGCATGCTCTGCTGTTCCAACTGGTTCTTCACTTCATTCTGAAATCTGAGGGTTTGGCAGATTCTTCTGTTTAATATGGCACCAGAGGACATATCCAGAAAAACAAAGAGTAAAGTTACGAGACACTGCTATTCTAAGCGTGTGGTAGCAGCAAAATTAATCTTATTATTTGAACAACAGAAAAGATGAATTCATGTACAAAATTAAAGCCATTGTTACCTCTCCCTCCACCCTTCCCACTTTGGCTCATGACCTTGCTGTGGTGTGAGATGTGTTGTTTTCAGCTCCAGTCCTGAGGGTTTCAACTTGAGTTGGCACAGGTCAGTGCTCAAGTCCTCCATTGCTCTAAGGACAGCTGAATGTGAACAATTATTGCAAGTCAGAGGGAAGGTTGGGGGTCTTTAGAAAGTTCTTGTGGTTTAAAGTCTGAAAAGTAGAATGAGAAATTTGAAGCGGGATGGTGAATTTTGTCTTAAAGCTGTCATAACTAATTTTTTCAACTACTTAGAGAAGGCCAAAACAAGTTGTTAACACAACACTGGCATATCATCACATTTTAAGTTGATAAAGTGATCCTGTAAGCAAACAGTTACATTTACAGAGCAGCGTTATCGTTCATTTGGAGTTGTCTTTCTGTCCACTTGGCAAATGTTAGTCCAAAAATCTTTTTTTTTTTTCTCTCTTATTGCTCTGTTTTTGGTCTCTACCAACTCCCGAGACAAATATCTGGCTATCTAGCTGCTAAATGCTGCATTATGTTTACTATAAACTTACTTTATTAAAAGGTTTGTTTAATGCTTTCTCTTCTGATTTTCCTAAATCTGTGGCATCACTGGAGCAGATGTCAGAAAAGAAGGCACAGATAAATCCATGTATAAATATATTAGTCACGATGAGTTTGCTTGGTTCATTTGTTTTGACATGGAGGCACAGCTGTAGAAGCCGGCTGGCCCAGGTGGGGCTGAAGAATACAGTTTAACTTCACCATCAGGCAGACTGAAACACAATAGATGCTGCTCTTGTTCCTGCTCCGTACTTCTGTATGCAGGGAGGAAGGTCACATCACTATGCACGCTGAAAAGCTGCAATTGAATGTTTCCTTGCCCAGCAGCCACATTTGTTGTGTTGCTAATGACAATGGCAATGGAGAGAAGCAAGTGTGAAGCATATTGTGAATTTAATGGTGAAGGTACAGTTGTTGCTGTTATAATATGCTCAGGCAAATCAACATCGTGTTTATCTTTGCATTGTGATATCTATGGATCCCATGGAAACCATCTAGTTTGTTCCAGACTCATCATAATCACCACCCACGTCAGATTTGTAGGCGTATCTCGACTCAAATGACATATTTATATCCATCCATGCCAGCAACACCCAGCCTGTCGTGCTGTGCGTCAAATTCCCTCAACTCCTCTGTGTAATTATTCAGTCCCTGCTCCTGTAATACATCAGTAATGCTGTTTATGGCCCAAGGTCAGAGCAGAGGGGCAAAGGAGCCAAGCCTGTGATGGATTAATAGTTTCCAAGGCTTTGAACTCTCTAAGACAGAGACACATTTCAGCAAATCAAGAATGGCCCCCTTTTTTTAGACTCCTTTTTCTCTGACACTTGAGAGGAGCAGGGTGAAAATATGGCCTCAGTGTTTGCGTGTTATATGAACTGAACACACGTGAACCAGTAAACACAAGGCCAAATCATATATATCCCTAATGTTAAAAAAACAGCGTAATGAATGTGTGAGGCAACATATCAACCTCAGATTTGCTATTTTTTTAGCAGGGTTATAGCGCTGCCAGAGTGCACCAGAACGACACTCTGCTGCTTTTTTTCTTCAAGTCAAGAAAGATTCGCAGTTCGCATTATCCAAAATCCCCAAAATTTTTATGATAATTTTTTTAGTGATTGAAGATCCAATCATCACTAAATTGTTTTTACTTCAAAAGAGACAGTAAAACCAAATGGTATAGTCAAAATTGTGACATTGACATTTAAGGGGTGTTGACTCAAGACATCAACTCAAAATCTAACAAAAGTTGCCAGTGGCTGCCAGTCGTAACCTTTAAGCGGCATAAGGAATTAAAAGATTTTACCCCCCAGTCTATGGCTGCTAACTATTAACTGGTAAAGATTAAAAAGCAGCAAAACATCCTTTCATGTTATAGTTATAGGTGAAAAAAACTTTCCACCGAAGGAAAAGTGGTTACATAACCTTTGAAATGAACCACTACTAAAACATTCACATGCACGTACACGCATGAACGCGCATCATAGACATGCTACAATAGGGGAGAGCAGGAATACTGTGCCTGTGCCATTCACCATGCTCATACTCAGCCACACCCTCTTTCACTTTCAACCTCAAAGTGGACCTTCTGACTTTTCCTCACACTTTCTTCACAGTTTTTAAATCTATAGCGTGGAAGTGAATTTTTGGCGCTTTTGTTATTTTTGTTCTACCATACTCTTTTTAGTTATGCCACATATTAAAAAAAATAATAAAGTACAAATTGTGTCTGCTCTCCCTGGGACAGTTGGGACAGTTACCCAGGGGCTGTGGGGATTGTTCATAATTCCTGCTTTGCTACAAATGAACAAGTAGACAAAGCAAGACGAATGCGTTTCCTAATTTCCACTGAGTGCATGTTTACTGCATAAACTTCATGTGGGCCTACATTTTAACCCCTAAGCATATTTTGAATGCACAGAGTTCAACTATTTAACTTTTGTTAATCTCTCAAACTCTCAAGTTGTAGTTCTTGACTCTTTTTATTCCCCCAAACTAAACAAACTCAGCAGCCTAACCTCTTGGCCACATGTAGCCTATGGTAACCAAATTGGGCTGATAGGTGCCTCTGAAATTAAGATTTGGAAGACAGTGAGATTCTATAGGCTATCTCAGTAATTTATAAAATATAATGATAATAATATTTTCTTTTCCAATGAAAAGTCAGAACGAGTGACACTGTAAATATAAGGTGTTCAAAGTGAGACTGGATTGTGTTTATTACATATTTTTTAAGCCCAGAAAAAGGTGTCCACACTGACCCTAAATATTGTCCCGAGAGCCTGGTCTCACTTCGAAGTCATCGAAATCTGGCGCTTGGGCAGTGACTTGCAGCGTCAGAAATCAACGAAAAAAGGCATCCCTTTAACGTCGGCATGAAACGCAGCCGATTGCTGTTGTAGTGTAATGGCGCCCGGTAGCATCAGTGTGCAACACGGCGGGACAAGGATGAATGTCCAAGTGGGGCAGGTGGGAGTGGTGGATGGATCACACAAATACCGACATTCATCCGAGAAACCTGTGTTTACGTCCCATAAGATTCTAAAGCCAAACCCTGTTCTTTTTTCCTAAACCTAACCACTTCCTTTTGTTGACTAAACCAATGTTGAAGGAAAAAAAAATCAATTCGCGGTGTTGTACCAACGTAGTGTGTTTATTTTGAAAGAGACTGTATCTAAACATTAAATTTCCTGTGAAAACGGAAGTGTATCTTGAAAGAAGACAATGCATGTAACAAGCAGAACTTGACACGGTGTCCCAGAACATCAACAACCAGTGCACCCAAGATACCTTGCACGTCCTATGTGGATTGGAAAGTCCACGACCAAAATGTCAATATGTGACAAGGTTGGAGTCGCAACTGCTCCAAGGACACAGAATTTTAGGAAAGTGCTCTCCATGTGCATTTTACCAAATTTTACCTTTCACATTTTGGATGGGCTCTAAAAAATTTGATATATTGTTAGCAGACACCTGTATCTGTTCAGGGATAGATTTATAAAAACTATGTTATGGCATACTAACACTCCCCTAATACACCCCATTACTGTTCAAGTAGTCTGTGAATAATGGAAGGTCATTGTATGTCAATACAATAATATCCAACTGGACTCCACCCTCCTCTACTTAAACAAATAGCTCTACACAATTGTTTTTTCGGAAATCAAAATCCATATGATTACCTCAAAACTGATTAAAACTAGTGTTTCCACAGGTGTGACCTACTGATAACAGAATTTATAAAACAGGATATTACTTGTCTTTCACATGTCATTGTTGCGCTTATTGAGGGGCTTAGAGCATTGATGTAATTCATCCATGAGTGATTCTGCCTTGCACTTCTTTTCATTTACAGCTAAACACCCAATCATTCAGCCTCGTTCCATCTCTAAATCCAGATTAATTCTTGTTTGTGCGGCTCTTTACTCTCAACTAAATAATCAGCTGTTGAGCCTCATTTTGCCTGAAAAGATGTTCAGAATGCCATGGGAGATCTCTTGGCATCCACCTTGAACTTGAAAAGAAACTTGTTTTTGCTTTGGGCTTCTTGTTCAGCCACGGTTCAGTTGAATGCACATACAAAATAAAGGAGCTTGTTACCCCCACCTCCAACATCTTCCTCTGTGGTTCGTGGCCTTGCTGCGGTTTAGATTTGTTGTTTGCAGCTGCAGTCTCTGGGGTTTTAACCTGAGCTGGCACAGTTCAGTGCTCTTCGGGGCTTTGATAGCTCTATGGATGAACAGATGAACAGGATTTGGGAGTTTCTAGAATGTTCTGTGGCTATGAGTTTTAGTCTTGAAAGTTGGCTCAATTTGTATATTAAAGGGTCTGTATACAACATTCAGAACAGTACTGTAGCAGTAAACCACTATGTAAGAAGAAATGACGTCCTAAGCAGAGAGAGTAGTCATTCTTCCTTTGTGTTTGTGTTGTAATCTCTGTGCTCTAGATGTCATATACAGCTTCCTAAAGGTTCTATTGCTATCTTCTGCTGCAGTCTCTGCCTGTCAGACTTTCCATCATTGCACAGTACGTTTGCAGTGAATACAATTTAAAGCCATGCAGACATTAAAGATTTACTACTGTTCTACAATTAGTCAAGTGCAACAAATTAGGGGGCTAAGATCGGGCCAGAATTCTGACAGATCATTTATGAGGGGATCCCAGCGACTGATTAATTGCCTGAATGATCGGTGATCTGATTCTCATTCTCTCCTGAACGACACTGCTGTGATATAAAGCTGAACTTGGCTGCACCACAGACCATATAGTTGTCATTATTCAGCCATCCTCTCACTCTCCAGTCATAGTTTAACTGCAGTCCTTTCTCTTGTTTTTTTGTTGTTTTTTTAGCATTGTTTAGGGTGCAGCTGTCGTCTTTGCATTTGGTAATACTACAGTAAAGACACTTTTCAGTGCTCTTTAAAGGCTGATTATAAAGCCCCATGCAAACTGCTTCAGTGTGGAGAAATGCAGAGCTTGACAGGTCTGCCATGCCTGGTTAGAGTTGTAAAGCCATGACTGATCAATATCTTTAGCTAAACCCCAACCAGCAGGCTAATGAGGTCCAAGTAAATGCATGCTACAAAGATCTGGCATGCTGCAGTGACATCTGAAAAACCACATAAAAGTAAACATGATTTTATTGCTGGGCAAAAAAAGAATGAAATCAAACTCTGTCTGCTAAAAAACTAATTCATTTATTTATTTTTTATTTGTAAGTCACAATTACAGCCTCAACGGGCCTTAATATCACTGACATTATCAAAAAAAGTAATAAATAAATGAACATATCTATATTATATATTAATTATATCCTTACTGGAGAAGAAGAAAGTGTTAGATCCTCATGAAAAAAGGGAGACTTTGGAAAAACCTCAAAGAAAATGAATTAAACTTGCTTATTTACAAGTCTGATAATGTCACCAAACGAGATGCAAATATTAGATTGTGTGAGAAAGAATCCCTGTGATATGCACTGACAATGCCACCCTGGGTATTTCAATCAACAAATTATATATACTAGTCCATACCCATTGGTAGCTTTGTCACCTTCTACCTATGCCAATCCTCAATGCCTGACCACGTCAGTGGGTAGAAAAACGTGGGACACACAGAGTGACTGACTGACAGAATGACACACTGACAGTTTCCGTGATTATGTACAGCATACCATACCATGACTTAGTCATACCAAAAATTTGAAGAAAAAAAACAACAACATTCGGCCACAGGGGGAGCCACAGCAATTGGTCGCATTTTAGCCATTTTTAAGCATTTTTCTGTTGTTATAGCGCCACCCAGTTGCCAATTAGAGTTAAATTTCTCCAGTCACCTTGAGGCATCCTGTTCTACATATCTACCAAGTAAAAATCGATATGCAGATTGGTCAAACTTCCTAGGAAGAGATCGATCTCTAG
>NC_065515.1:28544466-28576872 GCF_006386435.1 Epinephelus moara
ACACAGACACACCCACACAGAGACAGAGTTTTCGTCATTATACAGTAAAGATACATGGAATACAGTTTCCCTCTTGAAAAAAATTTCCCCTTTTCACAAACTGTGTTTTATTTTCAGAGTTTTCATTTCTGTAGTTGGAATAACATGTTTCTCACCAGCTTACTGTAGGTCAGAAGATATAAGCCTCCATGAGCTTAAACCGCCAAATAAATTTACACCTCAGTGTACCTTAGTGAAGCTTATAATGTATATTTTTTTTGTCTTGAGACTGTGTCAGAGGTAACAACTGCTGGGTGGTGCAGTTTCAGGTCCATCTCATTAAACTGCAATAGCATGCACAGATGGTGTTGTTACTGTATGAAGAAAGAGAAAAGATTTTGTTTTCTGTTTTTATTTTGTTTTTGCTCTTTCTCTGCGGACAGAGGTCTCAACAAAACCCACTTGGAAATGCAAGTGTGGATGCAAATCAATTTTACATGAAATTGGCGTTTTAAAATTGTATGCACTTAATGTAGATGCAGCCATATTGTACAGTGCATCTCACTACCGGGTGCCAGCGGGACCCCTCTCTCTGTCTGTTTCTCTGGCTCAGACACAAACTCCACTCTTGGTGTACAGTGAAAGCCACTGTGATAATTATTTCTCTAATCGACCGGCACACTTATTAAAGGCCAACTGCCAAGCCCAAAGCGTGCCAAAAGCTTCTCAAGGGGATACAACTGTCCAGAAGATAAGTGCTCATTGTGTAAGTTATTAGCTAGAAGTGTGAAAGTCAAATGAACAAATTCAACTTCTAGACATTAATGTTGGAGCTAATAATGACCACAGAAGATGAAAATGGTGATGACCATCAGAATGGTTATTATGCGAGAAGCAATTCACATTAGCTTCAGCTGCATGGTGCGTTCAGTTCTAATTAGCATATGTATACTACCACACTTAATAGTGAACATAGTAACATTACCTATAAAACAGGTATAAGTGTAGAGGGGTTGTAGAAACCTGGAGAAACTGGATGAATTAACATAGAAATATCCCCTTAAAATCAAAATACATGTGAAAAATACCTGTTTGAATAAAACCTGTGCATTTAAAACCTTTTCCATAGTGCTACCAAAAGCCTTTAGCACATACAGTATAAGGCAGAGCATACACAATATATAATATTTGTATGCCATAATAATAAGCAAAAATGATACCAACCTATATCCAATACCCACACTGTGGCTATATCAACTTAGGGCTAAGTCTGAGCCAGCTAATTGAGGGTAGATAAGTTCACGCACTGCAGCCAAATTGCTTATTACCTCATACATTTGTTTCCAACCAAATAACTCCTGTCTCATAGAGCAGCCTTATCTATTATCCCCCCAGGAACGTACAGTGCAGTGTGTGAGTGTTTAACAGAAAAATGAGGACATGTCCGCTGGTAAGATGTTAGTTTAGCAAAACTGGTCCCTGGATTTTTCTGATGTACATAAGAGCCTAAAACTGGAACATAGCTAATCATGTTGTCTTTCAGGTTCTGTGTGTGTGTGTGTGTGCTTTGTAATGATTTTGAGCCTCGCAGGTAAGCAGATAAATCAATGAAGGCCATGTTGTGCTGCAACTTTAAGTTCTTTTAAATCAAGGCTGAAGATTTTTCTCTTTGCCGCTGCCTTTTATTAAATCAAATATTTATTCATTTCTTACACTATTTTCTTTTCCTCTACTCCTGAATTAAGTTTTTAATTGTATTTATTTCCTTTCAAACTGTGTTTCTTTAGCACTGCGTCCATACTTCATGTGGAGCACTTTGAACTGGCTTGTTACTGAAACGTTTCATACAAATAAACTTGCCTTGCCATATCTAGATGAGCTCTCACTGAGATGTTTGTCAGCAGTGTGATACCTTGCCAACAAAAACTTCTCCACGAAATTAATGAGTCACACAACCATTGACATCTGATCAATACCATGCTGGTGGTTTTAGCTGATACCCCCTTCTTTTTACCTTTGCAGCCACTTGAAAAAGAGAAATGAGATAAGGGAAGTCCTGAAAGTTGCCTGTCAATGGTGCCATCAAGGGGTGGCCGGGAATGGGGGCCGGGGGTTGACACAATGGCAGTAACTAACAATATTACAGTTAAACAGTAAGCTAAAACATTTTTCTGAAAACATCTGAAGAAAGAAATAGGCAGTACTCTTTGTGTGTGGTGGCAGCATGGGTGGTGGGCAATACACAAATGCAGCAGTACAGTCTGTAATTTAAGTCCCAGAGCCAGCTCAAAACAACCGGATGATGTGAAAGGCATCATTTGGCACCGGTAAGATAAGAGAGAAGTTTATTTACACATACAACCTATATTGTATTAATACAAAGCTGGTTAATAATCAGCAAAGTTTCCCTTCAAATCTGTATAATTGTCTTTTTAAGAAAAAGGACAACTAGGCAGTTTGAACAACAATGTACCACTCAACACATAACACTGACAGGTGATTGTTATAGTCCTCAAAATGTTTTAACTGTACCGGTATGCACATCAGATAAATGACCTTTTGCTAAGTCCCGCCCCTGACGCAGACTGGCCAATCATAACATAGCATCAGGCTGGCTCAGACCAGAGTCCAACAACAACACAGCTGTGCTCCATTGACTCTAATGCAATCGTTACAGATTTCCTGCATTTTCAGGCTGGTTTTGTTTGGAGCTAAATGTTGTGCCTGGGGCACGTTGTGCATTAATGATACTCGTTACCTGGAGAGGTTGGAAAAAGATATACGTTTCTTCCCTGTTCCAAAACCAAAATCAAACCCTGGAAAGTGTAGGGTTAGCTAGCTAGCTACTGAAGATATAGCCTTACTGAATGTATACACATGCTGCTTTTGCTTTTTAATGATTATAACAGTGAAAAAAAGATGACCCTGCTGTACAGGAACCAGTGAAGGGAAGCAGGGAAACACCAATATTGAACCAGCTGTGTGTCATCACTTTGTGCGCAGATGAACGTTGTTCCAGGACCTCCGCCGCCGGACGGGCAGGGATCTCCAGGTGCTGGCAGCAGCACGGGGACAGAGCCAAACACCGTTCATCTGCACACACTGTGATGCCACACAGCTGGTTCACTATCAGCAAAGTTTCCCTTTATATTCATTGTCTTGTGTGGTGATCAGCAGTGATGTGGTGGTTCACTTTTACACTGTGAGCTGTAGCCTATAGTTCGGCTTTAGCTTCTAACTATCTTTGTCTTTTTAACCTGTTGTTGCTGCTGAGTCAGTTTGACATCCTGGATATATTCTTCAAACACAGACTGTAGACCCCTCTGTCTGCTTCTCTCTGGAATCACTGTTTCAGTTTTCCAATAATATGATAATATTTCTTCAGGGAGTTACTTACAGTGTGGGCTCTATGCTTACTCTGACAGCTTGACGGACCATCACAAAGGGGCGGGGCTTAGCGAAAGGTCAGTTAGTAACTGTAACAGTAAAATAAGAATCAAAGTATATCAGTGTGATATTCCTTAACTCATATGGATGTAGTTTTCAACTAGCCCACATACATCAACAGCAGAACAGAATCCCTTAAATTTAGTTGTGGTGTTTAGTGTGTGACACCCTGAGGTTTTCAGTGGCCCCATCTGGCCATCCCTATTAAAAAATGTCTGGGGGCACCACTGCAGGCTTCAGAAAGAGAGACAGAGGAAGTGTCTTCCCTTCACCTTACTGCTGTGCACTGGCCGTCTCATCTCTTATCCCTTTCCTCTTGTAACCCATGAGGGAAGGAAGGGTCATAGGTTGTGTTCTGCCTCAGAGCGCTCACTTAAACTCCATTATGCAGATTTCCTCCATTTTGTGATTCTAATTCCTCACCCTCAATCTCCCCACTGAGTCTGAAGTCAAATCATTAGGTTTGCAAAGAGCAGGGATGTAGAGAGAAATCTGTGTCAGTAAATCTCTGGAGACTCATTCCTGGGGACCATTTATCACAGACATGCACACACATCCTAATCACTGAGAAATAGAAACTGAAATTAAAAGAATATTTTTGCCAAAAAAATATGTATATAGTTGCTGTTTGTTTTGACTGTATTTATTTTGTAAAAAAAAAAATTACCAAAAGGAGGAAATTTAAATTTTATTTATTTTTTGCAGTGATACTGCTCCGACAATAGTGCTCTCCAGATGGTATGATTTTTTGTTATTCGAGCTGACAGCATTAGTACTGTAATTTGATAGCTGGTTTGGGTGGGCAGTAAGAATTGTTGCAGGAGGCAGTTATATGCAGTTAACTATGGATGTATTAAGGAGAAATGCATGCACTATGAACAGTGACATAACTGCTTAGCTTAGCTCTTCCTAACCATTACTAAGAAACACACATTCCCTTTTCCACTTTCCATCTAAGTCACAGTGCAGCACTGATCTGATGACCTGTTGACAGGTCATTAGCAGCTCTACATTAATATTCCCTTATTATTCTGGAAGTCCTAATTTGATCACTGGCACAAGTTTATATTTTTTGTCTGTTGGAAACCAGCAGCTGTGTGAAATCCTTGTTACTCTTTCATATCATTCTTGTAAATAAAACTTGACCCCAAATGGAGTAGATTAGGTAGCTTTAACAGTAGCGTAAACCAACACATTCTCACTCTGACCTCATCACATAACAGTTGATGATGAACCTTCCACGTCCACATGGGTGCGTTGGTTGCTGACGTTCTGGAACACTGTGTCAAGTTCTGTCTGTTACATGCATTGTCTGCTTTCAAAATGCACTTCCGTTTTCACAGGAAATTTAACATTAACATACAGTCTCTTTCAAAATAAACGCACTACGTCGGTACAACACTGTAAATTGACTTTTTTCCCCTTCGACAACAAACACCCATGGTTAGGTTTAGGAAAAAAGAACAGGGTTTGGCTTTAGAATCTTACGGGACGTGAACGCCGCTCTCTCAAGAGGATGTCAGTGTTTGTTGGACATGTTCACCACATGTCCCGCCCAACTCGGACTTTTGCCACCTTAACTTTCGTCCCTGTCCTGTCACGTTTCCCCTGACGCTTAGAGGTACCGTTAAACTATAATGCCAACTGGCCTCGTATCGTGCCGTCGCTTAAAGATGCAATTTTTTGTTGGTTTCTGACACCGCAAGTTACCGCCCAAATGCTGGATTTCAACAACTTTGAAATTAGACCGGGCTCCATAAACACCATCAGAGGTGTTTATCAGATGGTTAGGCACTTCTTGTAACTTCCCTATTATTCCCAACTATTTCCGTCACCTCTTGTGTGTACAAACAAATGCAACAAGAATAGCATTAGGCAGTTATGCATGACTTTTTCCACTTACAAGTAGTGTAACTAAATACTTATAAAAATGTCAGTAATGACATAAGTTACCCCAAAACCAAACAACTCATTACAACGTTACTTTTGTTATCACATCACTACTGACTTGAAATACAATCATCACATCAGCCGACTCATTTTAGTAAACATCGTGCTGCACAGGCACGTCACAAAGCAGCAAGCTAGTTTGGAAGATGGAAACACTTACCTTAGCAGCTGGAAATATTCCCATCACTTTGATTTTGTTGGGAGGACAGATGACAAGAACATTGTAACTGCAGGTAGTCAGACTAAAACTCTTTCCACTGCGAAAAACACCTCCGGTCTGAAACACTTTGGATACTTCAACCAACAACACAACAACGTGAAGCTCCAGGAAATACACCCCACCAAAGGTGTACCCTCCTCGGCCGCTGTGGTCGGCTGTAGCCCTGCACTGGCTAAACAACCAAAACTGGATTGTAATCACGTACAGCTGCAGGCTACAAAGAAGTGATAAAGCTTGTGGCTGGATATGTGGTAACTCTCCGTCTCTCAGGCAGGGCCTTGGGAAAATACCGTCCACAGGCAACAGAAAACCCTCAGGTAAAAAAGAAGCTATCTAGCCTTAGCTTCACTTAGCTGTGATTTCTCCAACACCCACACAGAGAAAAAAAATTCTTCCTTTCTAGCATAACCTGGCTTTTATACAGCAATTTGCTATATCCAACGAGGGAAGCTCATACTTATAATCGTAAGAAAGGTTTAGGAAATCAGGAATGTAGAGCACAAGCATTGTTTTTTTTCTTGCCTTGATTGTAAGCTTCTAGACTGAGTATGTTCACAGAGCCTCTGCCATGCTGCCTTTACACAGAGCCATCACTTGCACTCTCCTCTGGGTCTCCTCCAGGGTTTACTGTTAAATTGAAATCCCAAATGTTTAACCAACAAAGTGTTTTAGCCTCAAATGTGAATTTAATATCAGCCTTGTCAAGCCTTATTTCTCTGGGGAATCCCCGACTTGTAAAACTCCAGTTTAATATGTGTAACTAACTACACTTCTTACATAGGGTTGCTCAGATCCGTTTTAATATCATCCTCACTGCACAATTTCCCATTTCCTTCACTTGCTCAGACAAACTTAGGGGACTGCAAAGTGTAGATTTGGTTCTCGCTGTGGACGTCAATATCCAGGAAACATTTAGCAGATGGTGTGGCATTATCCATGATTTGCCTCGCAAATGGTAATACGCTGTTTTCAAGCCAATGCACTTTGTGATCTCAGACTCAGAGATCTTTTGAGAATAAAATGTCGGTGCGATTACAATGAGCCCTGCAATACTGTGTCCCCTTTCTGCTTTTTCATTTGTTTACCTGCATGTTGCTTCATATTTCGTGCTGCAGAGTGTTGTGAAGCGTATCTCACCCACTATCATTGACTGAAAATGTATTTTCTGTCCCCAGCTCTCACTCTTTGATTTCTTGTTGTCTGGAGCTTGCACTGTAAACTCTATCTTATGCTAACTGAGTCAGATTAGGTGATCATGTAGTCATATACTGCTGAGAAACATGGCAGACTATATTGGCGCTTGACTAATAGTTACTTGCTGTCTTTCCTGTATGTAGGTGATTGGTAAAGTGCCAGAGATCAACTTAATTGTTCCACTGTATACTGTACAGTATGTAGGAAATCATGGTTTTATGAATGAAAGTAAACCTTCATCTACACTCTGCAGTGAAGGTAGGCTCTGTCTTATATATACATATATACATATATATATATATATATATATATATATAAAAAGATAGCATATTATACTAGTCCATACCCATTGAGTGCACAGTTGCCCACGTACAGTTTCACATGGTGTGTGTTTGGGATACAGGTCATAGGAAATTGCAGATTAAATAGTCAACTGAACCCATTAAGAAGAGCAATGTATTCAGACAGAGTTTTTGAAAAACGTGGGACAGACAGAATGACTGACTGACAGAATGACACACTGACAGTTTCCGTGATTATGTACAGCATACCATACCATGACTTTGTCATACCAAAAATTAGAAAAAACAAACAGGGGGAGCCACAGCGATCGGTCACATTTTTAAGCATTTTTCTGTTGTTATAGCGCCACCCAGTTGCCAATTAGAGTTAAATTTCTCCAGTCACCTTGATGCATCCTGTTCTACATATCTACCAAGTTTAGTAAAAATCAAAATGGCAATCAGGCCTACATAAGAAATTAGAGTTCGATTTTAAGTGTTTTTCAAAAAATTCGAAATGGCGGAAAATCTATATAATGGGAAGTTATGGGTTCTTGAGGCAAATTTGTTCCTCATGAGGAGAGGCATCTCTGTGCAAAGTTTCATGTCTCAACGACATACGGGGCATGAGATATGCCCATTCAAAGTTTGCAATTTCAGTCGGTTGCTATAGCGCCCCCCTTTGGCCAATTGATGTAATATTGCTTCATTCGCATCCTCCCATGACCCTCTACCACTGTGCCAAATTTCACATGGGTTGACCAAGTCTGTGAGGAGAAAAACATGGAACAGAGACACAAACACACCCACACACACGCGAACAGACAGAGTTTTCATCATTATATAGTAAGATAAGATATAAATATACTGTATGTGTGCAGAGGGTGACTTTGTAACCACAGGTCTTATTGAATTAATAGCACACTTCTGATTTGACGATAGTCAAACAGTTGCAAGTTCATTAAAATTATAAAATGGTTAGTTGCAGTCCTTGACTATAACTGCCTGAGCCACATTTGAAGCCATGGTAAAATACTCTGTAAAAACATAGCTGTGACTGCATTACAATTTCAGTATTACTGCCCCAATTAGTCACCTATTGTCACATGGGATGCACAGCTGAACAGGGCAACCACCAACTGAAGCCTGAATCATTTATCATCCACCAGGATGAGAGAGGACAGAAGTGTGCAACTGTCGTGCAATGAAGGTGCAAAAAAGATGCCACGAAAGAAACAAGAAACAAAGAGTCTACAGGGAGTTACACTCATCCAGGAGAGTCATTGTGTGAAAAACCTGTTGTCACAGCTGCCCAATCAACCCTTTATCTCCATCCATCATCTTTTTATGGTGTTTATCTTTTTATTGCTTTTATTCATTTTACTAGTATTTATTTTCAATTCATGTTGTCTGGCTTTTGTTTGACCTTACTGTTTGGCTGTCTGTGATAGTGCCTTCTTAGTATCCTGCATCTGTCTTTCAAAGCACTTTGTAAACTATGTTTTTGAAGGTGCTGTACAAATAAAGTTTTTATGGACTGTTTCATTGCTATTCTGTTGCTAGGGCAACAACTCTGGTCCCTATTTACTTCCTGTCAGCTTCTGCATTAACATACATTCAAACAAGAAATACAAAGGGACCCATTTAGAATGTTTATGTTGTCCAGTTTGAAATAGTCTATATATTTATCAATTCATTTATTTATTTATTTTTCACTGGGGCAGTTCACAGCCAAGTGTGAAGCAATCAGGAGGCCATGGTTCTCTGCCAGAAATTATAATAATTATTATTATATCAACTATGTAAACAATAGCCTAGTAATATTTTGTTTTGTTTTTAAGGAAACAATACAACAAACAACATTGTTTTAAAAAAAAAAAAAGAATGAATAATCCAACTCTGATCAAGCCATTGTCTGGAACTTCATCAGCTCTCTTTCTCTTTTCTTTTAGATCTATCTCCACTCCTTTTCCACCCTACATTTGTTCTTGTCTTTCCTCTTTTTTCACTCCTGTCTATAACCCTATTAATTCCCCCTCACTACGAATCTGTACTTGTGGTGTAACTGCTGTTTTGTCCTTAAAGCAACTCTTACCTTTCTTGCATTTCACATAGCACTTAGAAGAAATTTGAACATCCACAACTCCCACCTCCCTCCAAAGTCCCATCACCCTCCACCTGCAACTCCACCTCCCCCCAAAGGCCCACTCCCCACCTTCTCCATTATGTCTATGATAGACGTAAGCGTTGGCAAGGTAACGTTAGGTACACGGAAGAGGAGAGCGAGTGTAACGTTACAACCAAGACAGTCAAACGCAACCCCAGAGTTTGAAACTCAACCGGAGTCGGGGATCACTGATGAGTTTTAGAATAAGGTTACAGTGCTAACGTTAGATAGTAGCGTTAACGTTACTAGTAAGTGGAAACGCACAAGGAAGATAACGAATGCAATGATTGGTCGGAGTTTTCTTAGAACCATATGAGAATTATGAGTTATTATCTCTGGTGGAATTCACTCACATTTTAGTGTGCCATCAGCTTATTAATAGCATTTTAACCTAAACAAAGAAAAGTGTAACATTTCCAGAAAGGTAAGTGTTGCCTTAAGTGTCTCTATGCCTTTATGTGTTTTGAAACTTCAGTTCTTGTCTTCATATCACATGATTTTACCTATTGTTTTGTGGTTGTTGTTGTTGTTGTTGTTATTGTTGTTGTTTTGTTTGTTTGTTTGTTTGGCTGGTTCGTTGGTTTCCTTGTAAGAATACGCTTTGTGTGTCTTTTTTTTTAAGTTGGTGTGATTGACAGTATTTTTGACAATAGTTTTGCAGTAGTTGTTTTATTTTCCTTGTTTTCTACATTTAGTTGACTGGCTGAGTGCTAGTGAGTGTGAGACCCTCTTTTAAAGGCCGCCTGACATGTTAGAAATAAATTTTGTCAAATAAATGTTTATGTATTTTCGGAACCACCTCTCTACTCAAAGGGGAACTAAACCCCCCTCTCTGGGCATTACTCCGCCCACACCTTGATTTCAAAAAAATTCAGAAAAGATAGGCAGAGCTGAGGGAGGGAGGTGGGGGGGGCAGGCGAGCGGCTGAGGAAGGGGGCGGAGTGAAGATTGTCCCTCACTGCGGGGAGAGGAGAGAGGGTTTCCCCGAAGTCAGGCCTCTTTACCCGGCCCCTCTTCTCCACACTTTGGCATATTTTCACCCAGCCCAGCACTGGTACCTTGGAGAACGGTCCCTCACTGCGGGGAGAGGGCTGCCCCGGAGGTCGGCCTCTTTACCCGGTCCCTCTCCTCCACACTTAGACTTATTTTCATTGTGCCGATGGTGGCTTGGAAAACCCCCACCTAACTGTGTCACACGGGCAGAAGGGAAGGCGGCCGGAGCTCAGCCGGTCCCCTTCTCCACACTCCCCTTCTCCACACTTTGACTTATTTTATCCTACTTGGTTCTATTTCTCCCTCTCTGGGAGCCTGAGCTCACCATGCAGCAGCCCACCCCATCCATCCACCCCTCCCTCCCTCGCGGCCCCGCACATATACCCCCGTGGCTCGGCTCTCTCTCACCACACAGCGGCCCTCCACATCCTTCTCTTGCCGCCCCGCACATATACTCCCGAGCCTCAGCGCCTCTCCTTGACCAACTAACCTAAATACTATAAACACACTACTAACTGTAAACCTACACTAAAATACACTATGCTAACAATACAATTCGACAAATTACTAGCTCGTCTCTCTGCTCTACTACTCTCTCTGCTCTGATCCAACCTACTCGCTATCAGTTTGATAACTGCGAACAGAATGGTTTTATAGTAAGGGGAGGACGAGTAAAGGGAGAAGGGCAGGCTTTAGCGTGGACGGTTAGTGACGTCATTTGCCCCGAAAAAGAGTCATTCGCCTCCAATGTAATGTAATGTAAATTCAAATGTAGTAACCAGGTTTCAAGCTGTAGAGGGCACTCCATACCACATTTTTAAAATAAAATGTAGATTTTCAACAGTTTGCACTAAACTGTCAAGATTTTGAGCAGCATCAGTCAGTAACACTACTATACGACCAGAAACAATGATTATCAGCTGAAAAAAATGGTTTTAGGGTTTAGTTACTAGTTTACGCTTTCAGGCCTATGAAACCTTTGAGGGTGATATTCCCCCAGGTGACATTATACTAAATATATAATATTGAAAAAAACCCAACATCAACAACAACAACCCCTGCTCCTGCCAGCTGCTCGACATATTAACTTAGGGGAGAGAATGAGGTGGACATAGGAGCAAGGGCGGATGTCCAGTATAGTCTCATTATACCTTTCATCTTATACAATACATCACAGCTGAAAACTCTCTTCCTCTGTCTAGCCCAGTACTTTGAGTTAGATATAGGAAATACTGGAACAGTCCTACCGTAGGCTTGCTGACACACCCATCCATCACAGCAAACCAAAAGCTGTCACGTGCCCTAATCATGAACCTATTGTCAGACCCCAGAGCCCATCTGGTTGGCTACTATTTCTTATGTCCAAGGACGTCTGAATCACCTTCAACTGTCCTTGTCTGTGCTACTGAAGAGGCCATGTGTCATTGTCTTAACTGGCTTATATTTCTTGCGCATGTTGTGACTACTATAAAAATGGGAAAAGCATCTGTGGGATCTTCAGATTGTATAGAAAAATGATAATTTGGTACAGACAAACCAACATGAGTGAGATCTACAGATTTTGTAAAACTATAAAGAACAAAAAACACTTCAGTTTCTGGAGTCCAGGGACAAATAAAAATCCTTTCTTGTGCCATCTCCTCTCTGCTTGACCCATGATGGGTCAATGGAAAAGATTGTTTTGTGGCTATAGAGAGAGGAAAATAAAAACAGAGGGTTAGCGAAGAGGACTGTAGGGATGATTCCCTGCAGAGTGGTTTGAGTGTAGGGCCAGGGGTGAGGACTGAGGCTCAAGATGAAATTAGGACTTGGGGAGAAACCTGTGAGAGGAAAGAGGGTTTGTGGAAAAAAAAAGAAAAGGCTGATCAGAAATCTCAGACTACGGAGTGGAGGTAAGAGTGCAAGAGCTCACTGTGAGAGTCTGGGCCAGGACAGAGAGCTCATGTTGGATTCAGGCCAGGAGTAATTCATTTTGGAGTAGTTTCCTCGAAAGTCCAAGTTTTGAGTCAAAGTTCTCTGTACAAAAAAAAGTGCAAGAAGGCTGAGTGAAGTGCTGTCATTTACTCACCATGGAAACACACTATTTTCAGAATAAGCCAGTTAACACAGCCAGATTTCTGCTTGTCAAATTAGTAATTGATGAATGCTGCACATTTTACAGTATTTTGAGGTTTTATCATTCGTTACCATGGCTCTGTAGGTTCACCACTACCAGTGACTATTGAACATTGCTGACAGAACAAAACTGACACACTACATTGAACTTGGGTGGGATCTGTTGTACACCTGTGATGAATTAGGTTTTGCCACTGGCCAACAAGTCAGCAGGTGACCTACATGCACAAGTTCTATTTAAACATACATATATTGTGGTGTCTCTCCCCACTGTTACCTAACCTCCAGCTGAGGGGCCAGATATCAAGGCGGAGCCAGCGCCAACTGGTCAGAGCTGTCATTCAGGAAAACCTGGAGGAAACCCAGCTGAATCCCTGCCCTTGTTTGCTGGTGGTTAAAGAAATCAGTGGGTCTTTTTTTTGTTATTGTTTGAGAGGATGGCCATAAAGGAATCCTGGCTCCCTTCCTTAACGGAAAAGCCCAGAAGACCTGCTGGGAGTTCACTGCAGAGCAGGCAGCTGATTACCCCATTCACGACCTGATATGGTTCTGGCTCGGCCCCAGGTGGCTGAACTGATGTGTCTCACCAAGAACTGGTTGGCCAAAGAAACCAGACTGCTCCAACTAGAATGAGTGGTATTGGACCATTGTGTGCAAGTGCTGACTGCTGATGCTGTAAGATACAATGCTCAGACTGCACTCTGTAATGTTGAAACACTAATTTTGCTGGAGAAGCATCAGGTCACCCAGCAGATGATGCAACCCACCCACGCTGGATCCCCCCTGGAGGGGAGGTCCAGTTGGAGCCACAGAGACAGAGCCCCACCCTCGCCAGCCCTGCTATAAAGGCCATTGATGCCCTGAGAAAGACGTCATGATGGTTACAGCTGCCTTGGGTTACAGTTCACTCCACTCCCGGGTCACATCATGTTTGGCACATGGACCAGAGTATGCTGGAGAGCTCACCACAGGGACCATGGCAACTCTCAACCCTATCCCACCACCTTGGCATAGATGCAGAAACCCCTCAGGGACATTGAGCTGGAGTAACACAGAACCCCTATGCTCCCTTAACACAAGCCACGGTAGAGAAACTCAAGGTCTCGAAATATGAAGACGAACTGCTGTCGGGTGATGACCCCGCTCGGCTGGAAGTGGGGTCAGTGGGGAAGGACGACACGGAGCTTAAGTTCACTGAGACAGTTTGTCACAATTTGTGCAAAAATCTTTTGGTTGCACAAACCAATTGTTCCATCAGCTGTCCACGTGGCTGGTCTCAGATGATCTTGCAGGTGAAGACGCACACATTCACATCTACGAGCAATGTAGAGTTAATCTGACCTGCATATCTTTGGACTGTGGGAGGTACCAGGGGAACCTGAAGAAAACCCACACATCATACTGTATATGTGTGATGCTGAAGCTGCAGAATTATCTAAAGATAATAGAACAAGTAATAAAGACATTTAATATATTTTTCATTATACATTTCAATGTACCATGTGACCATGTTACTGACTTAAAGTTTCAACAAATTTTGTCACTTTGTCCAAAAGTTTAAAGCCACTACAGTATGTGCAGAATTTGAGCACTGTCAACTTTGATAAATGTAATTTGGAGCAAGTTGCTGTACTTTGTAGAGAGCAGACATGTACCTGGTGTTCATCTTCTGCATTAGGAGAATTAAGAATATTGGAAATCTATGGAACACAGCACACGACATAACAGGCGTCTGAGCTGCTTGTCAACAAATTGGAGAATATGGCTGCATCCTGCAAATGCACAGATGAAACAGAGACGGATGAAAATACAAAAGCCAGTTGGAACAGATTTATCACAGATTGTGCTGTCAAACACTGAGCCACACGTATAAATGAAATACCTGGAGAGGTGGCAAACTGGGATGATTGATAGCAAACATACTAAGACAAAAGCAGGCACGTGGATAGGTTAGAAAAAATGCACACACAGGAGACTCATACATACTGTATATATATATATATACACACACACACACGCACATATTCTCACAAGAAAAACACCCCTGTCACTGGTGTTGATATGGCACTTCTGCAGACTGCCTATAAGAATAATGGCTGGGTTGAGACAGTTTTCCTGGGATCCATAGATACCTGTGCACCTCCTTGCCTTCACACACAGTACATCCGTCTTCCTTGCTGAAGATTTCAGGATGATTTCTCAGAGACTGCAATAATGGCTGCCTGGAGAAGAGAGACAGGTTGGCTCTTCTGTTTGTGTATGATGTGGATCTTTTTTTCAGCTGTAGGTGGACTAAAGAAAACATTACAGCTTCAGTGAAGGCCTGACGATCCCTGGTGGAGCTGTGACAATAAATGAAGAAATCTGTGAAATGGGTTTCTTTTGCTTTAATATACATACTGTATCACCAATTTGGGAAGGGGTGTCTATTTTGCTCTGACTGGTTTATCTGCCCTTGCAGCACAGAAGCTGCACATGTGGTGTCTCCAACATGTAACTCTGCAGTGATCATGCTGATCAACGTAATATGGCATGTTAGCAACACTGAGCTTTGTTTTACTAATTATTATTTTATTGTTGTATGTGTGTGTGTTCATTGTGTGCACTACATCTTTTGTTTATCCTCTATCAAGATGTCTTCACAGATTAAAAATGAATGACCTGATCCAAAAGAAGACCCATGGAAAACGTACCTGAGGCCTGATTTGCATCAATGAATAGATGAGACCCGATCAGTAACAGTTCACTGTTCATCTCACCTGAAATGTTTTCTCCTGCAATGCACCAAATGATTAGAGCTCAAAGCAAGCTCTGATCCACTCAGGTAGTGAAAATACTGACACACAGACCTGCAGCAATACAGCGGAATCATTCCAGACCTGATAGGACTGAAATTAATTTGAGTTGGGTCTTAGTTTTTGGGAGGCAAGTAAACCTGTACCTCCATCACTGCAATCAAACGAGACAAATACAACTAAAAAGCTTGAATTATCCCAAATCATTTCTCTCAAGTATCAGAAAGCCATAACAGTTGAAATTCATGGGGCACAGACACGAGGCAACACATAGGTTGAAAAGAGATGGGTTTTTTTTTTTTACCTGCTACACAGACTCTGTCTTTGTAATGTGAGGTTGCTGCCAGCTCCACTGTATGTGTATTGAGTTTTGCTAAATGAGAAAGCAGTTGGAAATGCAGGGTTTGGAAGCAAATGCTATATTAACTGAATTAATTAACTGGATAGTTTTAACAACAGGATGCATTGATTTGATTGATTTACTTTAATGTGAAATGTAAAAACAGCACAAGGTTGCTCTGCTGCTCTGCATTGCCTCTGGTACAATGAGGTATTCATTTTATTGTTTTTAAACAGATTGAACTTGTTTTTTACATAGTTCTGTGTAGTTTCTACCTGTTGTCCTCTCCATCCTTTCTTTCTATGCAGTTTTTCCCTTTTGGAGGGCTACAGAGCCAAGCACAGAAAGAAAAAATAGACCAGTTGCATAAAACAAAAAGAAGGGCCGCAGAAAGCCCATGCTGGCAAGTGTGGCTTCCATTGACAGTGTAGTAGCTTCAGTTGTTTTCATGGATGCACTTTGATGCAGACATGAGTTGCCGTTTCTGTCAGAAAAACTTTTCCCAAAAGTTATCGTTTTCTGTCCAAAACATATGGTTGTCTGTCCTGTCATTCTTTACCTGTCTGACCTTTCAGACCTTTCCAACAGTCTCAGTCACCCCACTCTCCCCTTTCCACCTCATTAGCTCTCCTTCTTGAACTGGTTCCATTCAGCATTCTTGGAACCTTGGTGCTATCTAGCGAACCAGCCTGTGTTTCTACCAGATTTGTACCATGTAACTATTGTATTTAAGGGAGGGCATTGCACAATGCACAACAGAAATAAATAGCAGAATCAAAATCACAGACCACAATGATAACCTGCAAACTCAACTACTAACAATTATTAATAAGACCACTGCATGCCATTTTTGTCTGACAATTTCTCACTTGACCTCTCCATCCTTTCCTTCTCCATCATCTCTTTCCTACCTGTACCTGTAATATGACACTCACACTGATGTCATCATGGTTTGCACATGAAATCAAGGAAAACCTGCTTTTTTTGGGTTCCACCTGAGGGCCAACTTTTTCGGCTCTGAACCAATTTATTTTTTGGTCAAAATGCTCTGAACAGTTCAAAATTAGGTGCAGGAACCAGAGGAAAACTGCTTCCATGTTGGCGGAAAGTGGTATCAGTCTTCTTTCTATCATCAGCCCTGCAGTACATATAATAATAATAATAATGATAATAATTTATTGGATTTATATAGCGCTTTTCAGGATACTCAAGAGCGTGCCAGTGAAGGAGCTCAGACAGGTGGGGGGGAGCCAGGTTGTGGAGAGCTTTGTAAGTGATAAGGAGGAGTTTGAAGTGGATACGATGGGGGATGGGGAGCCAGTGGAGGTTATGAAGGGCGGGGGTAATGTGGTCACGGGTGCAGGAGTGAGTGAGAAGACATACACCAGCCCTTATTCCCCAGTCAGTTGCCAGTTTATAAATGTTGCCATGTGCACATGCTTTTGATGGATGGTATGCAACAGAATGTTTCATCAAGTGAGTTTAAAATAATTGATTTTTAATCTAAAATGCCATTTGTCATTTGGACCATTAAACTTGTAATTACTGGCGCAACCATGATTATAACTTACAAAGCCAGAGGTGGTCTAACAAATGATAAACAGTGACGAGGTGAAGAGTAAGAAAGTCAACAAACACATCCTTAGGAAACTTTTCAGCTTGATGGTAGTGTGTATCACAGCCTGGAGGAAACCTGCAGGCAGCCAATCGTAATTGTTGTTCAGCACAACGCGCAAAGCAAGAGCATGTTCAGCCCCGATAAAATGTAGCAAAATATATATTTAAACAGAAATGGTGGCACCTAAAAAGGCTATTCTTTGCAATCTTCTCAAAGAATTTTCTGAACCTGATAAAATCAGTTTAAATACGTGTTTAATACTACTCAATGTTACAGTCACTCCCTCTGCTGCCCAGAATAGCTTAGAACATCCCAATCAAGTAAGCTGGTTTGTGGAAACAGTGGGTCCTAATTAAAGTCATCCAACATTTGCCTCGCATTTCAGGATGACAAGGCAAACATTTCAGGTGAAGGATAATCCACTTCTTACCTTCGAGACTGTGTTACCATCTATGTGAGCTAATTATTTTATTATGAGCATTAGGCCTATCATTATTACTGATCACTGTTACTGTGAAATGATATTGCAATATTAATATTATATATGCACAGGTAGAGTAGAAACGTTTATGAAAGTATTACTTCACAAAGGTGCATAGTGAAAGCTATGTCTTAAAATCACATTGCAGACCACTCTTAATAGTCATAGGTCATTTAGCACACCTTCCCAAGGAAAGGACAAACACCAGAAGACATTGCAATTAGGAAACAATATTTGACTTTAATAACTTCCAGATCTTTATGCATGTGCTCTTATTATTAAAGTTGTTTCTGCCTTTGATGTAAAATAAACAATGCAAACAAGTACAAGTACAAACACACTTACTCGTGGATTTATTTTGATGTTAGATATTTACCCACTGAACATTCTCACAATGTATGTAGCAGTACGTGCATCAGAGTGTATACAAAAGCCATTATAGCAAGATTCATGTCAGCTTCTTCTATGGTGTCATAGAAGTGTAGAAACTTCCACTATAAACTCATGCTGCACACACTTTCCCACAGGCCCTCCATGAGAAAGTTGGTCCTTTCTTGGTAAACTTAACCTTGGATACCCCGAATAAATCGCTGTGCTCCATTTGGTTGCTGGCGAACCGAGAGAGCTTGTGGCGTGTTGGAGACTGGTTTGACATGTCAAAAGGAACCCTGCATTAAGTTTGCTCGGACATTTGCAAGTTCCTCTGTGGACTGAGGAATGAATACACATGATGGCCTGCAGAGGTTGAGCTTGCCAGCCTGGCAAATGGCTTTCAAGAAAAAGCTGACTTCCCTGGAGTCATTGGATCCAAAGATGGCACACACATTACCATCCCAGCACCATCACTCTACAAACACAGTTACATAAACAGGAAAGGACATGCAAGTAAGCAACTTCAGGCAGTGCCTACATCAGAGATGATGTTCCTGGGTGTGTACACTGGTTGGCCGGGGTCTGTGCACAATGCAGGGGTGTTTCAGAACATCCCATTATATGGCCGGTTCCAGGATGTAATGGAAAGTGAATAACACCTGCTTGGAGACTCTGCATACCCACTCAGCCCATCTCTCATCACACCATACAGAGATAATGGGCACGTTTACCAGAGGCAAAAGAAATTCAACACACTCCACTGCGCAACCAGAGTTGTGATTGAAAGGGCATTTGGGTGTCTAAAGTGGAAATGGAGACGACTGAAGTACCTGCCCATGGAAGGCTTCTAAAAAGTCCCAGTGGTAATCACAGCTGCAGATATTCTACACAATTTCCCCTGGAGGGAGGAAGAGCACCCAATGAGGATTGTGAAGTTGTGGATGGCAACTATGGCAATCAATGTCAACCAGTAGATTTTTCTGGTTCAGGGTGATTTAATGAAGCAGTAAGCCATGAGAGGACGTGGATTACAGTGATCATAGAACAGCGTTGTTCCAAACAACCCCCTTTAGCTTAATGCTTTTATAAAGGTTACTACATTTACCTGGCAATGTTTCATAAAATAAACACATAAATTCCATAATTTATCAATAACAAAAAATTATTCTTCCACCAAGCAATGCAAATCTTCACCAGAGTGATGGCCATGCAACACACAGATGTACATTTATCTGGATATCTCACTATATAATGATGAAAACTCTGTATGTGTCTGTGTGTCTGTTCCACGTTTTTCTCCTCACTGACTTGGTCAATCCATGTGAAATTGGGCACAGTGGTAGAGGGTCATGGGAGGATGCGAATGAAGCACTATTACACCAATTGACCAAAGGGGGGTGCTATAGGAACCGATTGTAATTGCAAACTTTGAATGGGCATATCTCATGCCCCGTATGTCGTAGAGACATAAAACTTTGCACAGAGATGCCTCTCTTCATGAGGAACAATTTTGTCTCAAGAACCCATAACTTACGGTTTATAGATTTTCCTCCATTTTGAATTTTTTGAAAAACACTTAAAATCGATCTCTTCCTACGTTGATTCGGACATGTTCCTCTGCCTGTTGCAATTTTAGTATATGTACTACTGAAGTAACACTGCTCCCTCCCTCTCCTCGTCCGCTCTTCAATTTCAATGAGCTCTGCATCCATGTACATGCGTGTACTCCGTGTTCAAATAAATACGGTCCATCCAGATCCAGTTGGTCAAAATCAGGTAAAAATTCAGACATGTTTGTTGTGGCAAGTCAAAACACTCACTCAGAGAGTGAAAGTTTGGCTCTGAAATTTCACATCTCGTGAGATTTGAGTTGTTGCAGGAAGTTACCGCTGGAGTGACCTTACAAACACGAGGAGTTACTCTGTTTGGAGTAGTCATGGCTGAATTTTTACCCGATTTTGACCAACTGGATCTGGATGAGCCATTTGAATTTGATGACCGCCTGTATTTATTTGAACACGGAGTACATGCATGTACGAGGAGAGAGAGGGAGCAGTGTTACTTCGGTAGCACATATACTAAAACTGCAACAGGCAGAGGAACATGTCCGAATCCAGCTAAACACAAACACAGACGTTCACTTCTCTTTTCCGTTATGTTGTCGGATAATTATACTAACAATCCAAGCCTATCTGTGTGAAAAAAATTCACTATTAGTGGACGTATTTTGACGTTGTTTGATACTGTCTGAGTGCCCTATTATTTAATATAGCGCGTGCTCACGGGCTGCAGGCAGGTCAGCCCTAGCTTCATACTGGAGAAATGTCAAATATTGAACATCCTATCACTCATTTAGACAAAAGTAGATCGGAAAATAGGGCCCAGGTTGAAAAAAACATTACTTCCCCTTTATCGTGTACCTTTTATGCATTTATTGAGGGTTTGAGACTGGTGCCAATTTTGAACAGCCCATCTCATTAGGGGTTACTGGGTCCCACAATTGTCAGCCGGGTACTTATACTGTAAGGCAAGTACAGTGGCACCTACTGTCACCTCTCCCCACCCCTTCAGGTGGATCAGTCCAGGTAATGACAGAGGTCAAGCTTGAAATAATCAAATGAAATCAAAATAGAGAGCACAGTTGAATTAAAATACAAATGAAACTGCTGAATGGCCAAAGGAGCTAAAAGGTGGAGCCAAAGGTCAGAGAGGAAAAGAACACAAATCTCTAAAAGCAGATGCTGCAAAACCTTCAAACACATTTATTATTCAATAATAACATTTTCCCACAATGATTCCAGTGCCAAACAAAATCCTGCTAGCTGCAGCAGTGATAACATGAACAGTCCACTGGAATCTAATGAAGAGGAGGAGGAAAAAGTGACAGGCTCAACTACATGTGACACCAACGTAGCCTGAAATGTCTGCCACCGCTTCTCTGTGTGTGGGTAAAAACTACATAGAACTGTGCAAAAAATGAGTACAGTCTGTTTGAATGAATAAAATGAATACCTCATTGTCCCAGAGAAAATATGAGGCAGCATAGCAACCTTGTGGTTGTTTTTACATTTCACGTTAAGATAAATCAATTAAATCAATGCATCCTGTTGTTAAAATAATCCAGTTAGTTAATTTACTACCAGTTGATATAGTCCATGCTTCCAAACCCTCCATAATTAATAGCATTATCACTTGGCAAAACTCAATATGCACACAGTGAAGCTGGCAGAGATCACAGGCTACAGAGACAGAGTTTATGTAGCAGGGAAAAACCCCTGCTCTGTCCAGCCTACGTGATACATTGTGTCCGTGCCCCATGTATTTCAGCCCTAACGTTACTCCAGATGGGATAAGCAGCAGCAGGCTGACTCCAGTGCGAACAGGAACAAGAGGAGGCTGCTGCTGAGGACGAGCGTCATGACAACCGTCCAGCAGGTGATACCACTGCTGTGCTTTGCAGCTTTTGCAAGCTCAAAATATGTTTTACACTCTCTGTTTCAGCTGATTTCATCATTACACTACATCTACGAAAAAGGCATCTATTTCTGACAGTAAACACATTAAATTTAACATGATGTCCTCAGACTACCTTAAAAATCACACTGTTTTGTGAATTAAGTCAGAGGTTTAGATTGAGTGCTGTACATGCTGTACATGCTGGCATTTTCTTCTCAATATCATTAATATTCCACTAATATTGTCTTATTTTCATGCAGTTCTTTTAAAGGAGCTATATGTAAGAAATCTAAAGCAAATAGAGCAAATACAACAGCACGGCAAGCAGCATTAGCAGTGTCCCGGTACATAGCATTAGCAGCCGGCTCCTCATGAGCTGTATCCCGGCAGCAGCGTTAGCAGCAGAGAAGCCGGACTTGCTCGAATGGTCCACTGGAAAACCGAAGATCAAGGACGTGGTGACGTGGCCCTGCCACGGCAGCCGTCCGTGGGCAAACAAATCAGTCTCCAGCGTGCCGCTGTCCAGCAACCTCGAATCTGTAGGGGAGGGGGGGCGGACACGACTAGCGGCAGTATTTTGAATTTGAGTGCAGTAACCGTTTTGGCCACATTCTGACATACAGCGCCTTTAAGATAACACATCTCATAGAGCTTTCATTGACAGAATAGAAAGTATAATCACTATGTCCTTCAGCTGTCTTTTTTTTTTTAAGATATTTTTTGGGGCTTTTTAGCCTTTAATGTATAGGACAGACAAGTGTGAAGGGGGGAGAGAGAGAGGGAGTGACATACAGCAAAGGGCCACAGGCTGGAGTCGAACCTGGGCCGCTGCGGCAACTGCCTTGTACATGGGCGCCTGCTCTACCACTAAGCCACCAGTGCCCCATCCTTCAGCTGTCTTGCTAGATATGCATAAAACAACAATCTGTGTCTGGGTTTTACAAAATGCTTCAGCATAATATTTTCATGACCTGATCATCATATCCTCCTGAGCCCCGAACTTTTGTTTGGTACGAATTTTTAATTTGTCCTAGGTATTTGGGATCAGTAGGACCTGATAATTATAAAAAAATATTGTCAATGATAATAAAGTCGCAATATCCTAAAATGAGACAACAATTAAGTTTCAGTGTCCTCAAACGAGACAACAAAAATGTCCAGATGTTCTCAAACAAGACGATAGTAAAGACCCAATGTCTTCAAACGAGTACTTCCGAATAAACAGTGTCTTAGCTTGTAACTGTCACTAAAGATGGTCAAATTTGTTGCCATACCAAACTACAAACAGTATTAATCATAAATAAACAAGTTTCAACCATACAAACAGTATTAATCATAAATAAACAAGTTTCAACCATAAAATGTGATCAGGTTTTGGACCTTGTCCACCTTGAGTTGGAAACGGCTGCAGACTGACTTGGCAAAGATGGCTACCATCTTGTTTTTACATGGATTAGTGTATTGTGCTCTTACTACCACTAGATGGCACAAAAAAAGTGTCCACGAACGAGTGCAACAAGTCTAAGTTAAGTAAAGTATAAGGTCAAGCAAACTCAAAATGTGATGTCCTCATATGAGGACACAGGGTCCCAGGAGGTTATGATAATTACATGATAATAATCATGAAAAGTATGCTGTGTTTGGGAAGCAAACTGCCTCATACCCATCAAATATGATAAGAACAGTTGATTTCTAGTTATTGTATGTGCACTGTAACATCCAGTCAAGATGAAACTGCCAAGGCGGAATTTTTTTTCCCACTCCAACCCAGAGTGCCGGAGGTCGAGACATCAGTGGTGCAGAAGGAATGTGTAGGCCTCGTGGAGCCTGAGGATTTGATGAACTAGCCTGTTCCAAAGGGATTCTCGAGACAAGAAAAACGGCATACCTTTTATTAGTACAACTTTTTACATAAACTACATTATAGTGTTTAAATGCTTTTAAAAACATCATATAAACATTTTTATGGAATTAACACACTTACAATTCCCATTCAGTAAATTAGATTTGAATAATTATTAGCTTATTCTAGTAAAATATAAAACAGTTAAGAGAAACATGTCTTCTAATGTCTTCAGTTGTTACAAACACCAGGCTGCAGTGGATGCATTTGTAACAGACTTTAGCTGGATCCATTATGTGCAATGCCTTGTTAATACAATGGGGTTTATTTATGTGTCACTGCTGATTGAGTAGCACCCCTGACACACCCACCAAATGAGAGAAAACGTACCTCAAAGCCAGTTTCACATGGTTTTGAGGAAACTTCTCGTTCAACCTAGTAACCGTAGGAAAACAGGTCACACCGTTTTCAGGCTGAAAGTGCCCCCGGTGACTATTTTTTGTAAGAAACAGAAAAACATTGGGAGCAACTCAGCAGCCTGTTTCTCTACCGCGTTCTTGATGTTGCGAAAAAAAGATCTCTTAGATTTACAAAGAAAAAAGCGCATTATTAACCATCTTTGGTCAACTGCAATCACAGCACAGCTTCTTCAGAACTATTACTTAAGACTGCAGGTTGCTGTATCAGTAAGGTATTACAATCCACACACATAAAAGCAACACACAAGGGCTTCATTACAGTTTATGGGCAAACATCACTACATGATAGTAAATTTTACATCTTGGAGGATTTATTACCAAATGTTCTGTGTGCTGAGATTTTTAAAAAGACTTTGGTCCAGATCACATCTGCAGTGTGATACACAATGCAAGTGTGAATGTTGCAAGATTGATGCATGGCAGCAATGAGAGACAAAATGAACTAAGAGTGGAAACTAAACCTAACATTGCAGCTTTAGGGCATATGACACACGGCACACACCAGAATCTCAGCAAGAAACTCAATCTGGGCCACGAAATAAAACATTGGGATGGGCCTCAGCAGGTATCTGCCATCGAATCTACGAGCAGCAGTCCCCGTCGAGGTATAACTCATCTCTTTCATTGTGAAATGTGCTTAAGTCCACAGGTGAAGCGAGATCAAAACAGTATTCCTGGTGTGCAGCACAGCACAGTATTCCTGTGTGCTTTCTTTGAAATTTTGTTGCAATAAAGAAAAAAAAAAAGAATTTACCAAGAATATAAACTATTGTTGGAATAGAAAGAGATTTTTACATGAGCCATGAAAAACAATGAACAATATAGCTTTTATATGTGATTAATTTTTAATCCATGAATTCAAAGGCGCATTACGGAGGCTGGCTGTGAGCGGAGGAGGATGCAGTTTAGAGAAAAGAGAGGAACAGAGAAAATTCAATCAATTTAATTTTGGAGGATGAAAAAGGAACACATCTTTTGTTGCAATCATGCCTATACTTTAACAACAGATCATTCATTTAACAGCACACCAATACTTCCCAGATACTTTGTTCCAAATAGGCGCTACAAGTGGAAGTCAATTTACCATCCATTTACTATTTGTCATCATCCATAATGTTAGCAGATTACACAAACACCTGTTCTTTGCAGGCAATAAGTTATGCACAGCAACCATGCACACTGAGCCCAATGCATTTTTTCCTCTAAAAGTAATTGTATTTGAGGGCAGTTGGGAATTTCCATCCAGGATTGGACCTGGGGCTCCAATTCTGGTAATGGTTCCAGGTTTCTAGTCCTTGTCACTGCACCAATGACTTCTACCGGTTGGCTGAAGTACCTGCACAGTGGAGGCTTGATCTAGCATTACAGTGTAACACAAACCCTCCATGTGACATCCCTTACCGGTGAAGCTCAACAGTTGCAGGCGAACAGAAGCAGCTGTCACTGTCACGGAGGTAGCACATGATTGGCTGCATGTCCCCTGGCCAACAGTACTTAGTGGTGACAAGAGCTGCTCTCACAGGGAATGCAAGTTTCAAATTAGGAGAAGTTGAGAAAATATCTGCAAAAATGAATGATGGGGGCAAGTTTTTGTTGTACAGATTAAATGCAGCCCCTATAGAAATATTTTTTTTTTACCTCAAGAGCAGGTGTTGGAGAATTTAATAGAAAGTACTAAAGCTGCAGAATTGTTTGGTGACTAAAGGTGTCTAAAGCCCTGTTGGTCTAGTATTACCTGGGGACCTCTGGTAATTCATAATAAATGTGGCGGTCGCCTGTCATCTTAATCCCGTGAAAATCTGCTATGTCTGTAATTTATCAAGAAAAAATTCCATCCCAGATTATCTACCATATTATGCTAAACACAGATGCCATGTGATAATATTAGTCCAGTGTCCATCGCCATTCCTGGGATTTGGAGTCGTATTTAGCTTTTCTTTTTTTCTCCAAGCCTCGCTTCGGCATCTTTTCTGGTCGAGATTTACGGTGGTTGCGTTTGCAATTATAAATGAAAGATATGACGTCATTTGGAGCAGGAGGCTCATCTCACGACACAACAAGGAAACCCATTCACAGAAAGAGAAAGCTCAAATCAATCAGAAAAGCCAGATCTTGAAAGATGATGAGGATGTCGTGACAATCAATGTGAGGCCTGCAATAATCCAGGGTGTCACAGAACTGCTGGTGGCGTTGCACGGTTGGTAAAGCTCCTGTTCTCGCTGTAATGAAGGAAACTGGTTCAGTATGTGCTCTGCAATGCCGTTCTATTTGCACATCCAGTTTTTGTTTTAAATTCCTTGCTAACACATGTTAGCCGTCCCACTTTTTCAGTTGTTTTTTCCAGGTTATTGTATGTTGTTATATACTGCTGGGTTGCTAATTTGCAATTAGTGCATTTTGTTATTTGCGCTTTAAAGTTGTGAGCAGCAGACGAAGGGAACGTACATATTGTATCATGTGTCAGAGTGTGAGTAATGACAACACCTACATGACAGTGGAAATTCAGATAAGCATAGCAAACAGTGACAGGCAGAAATGAGAAGAAATCAACCTGTCTCATTATTTTTGTGATCTTTACAGCACAAAAGTTTATTTTTACTACAACTCTTACTATCAGGGCTGTTACATCAGCAGCTATTTCACCTGGAGATGACTAGTTTAGTAAAGATTGTGTACAGGAAATGACACAAGGCTGTGCACAAAAGATGTAATAATTTATGGCATGTTATAAGTTGTGACTGTAACGAGGCTAACAGTCAGGACTGTGTGGGCATGCACTGGGTGAATCCTTGGAGGACTGGGTGTCAGTTAGGTGGCAGCTCCTGGCAAGAAGCTTCATAGACAACAGGTGTTCTCGGTCTTTATGGACGGGTCCTGTCTCCCAGAGGAAGGTTTCTCGAACAGGTGGTTGCATGGGTGGAAAAGGTTGGTGACAGTCCTTTCTGCCCTTTTCTTTCCGCCGATGGCATTGGACTCGTCAGTGAAGGGCTGCTGACAGCTTATGGCCTGCTCAGCAGTGCAGCAGACGACACTCTGCAGCTCGGCGTCGGGGCCAGAGGTGGCCTGCTGATTGATAGGTCTGGAGGGCATCTGAGCATCTCAACTAATTATGATTAATGCCTCGGTGTCTGCTGGATCACAAACTGCAGATGCGTGAAATTAACTTTAATTACTGAGTTTGTACAGTTCAGTTGTTTTTGTTTTGTTTTGCTCTGATAGACCACTGACTGAGCTACTGTGTGGATGAGCTAAATACATCAACCGTTGCAAAGTGGCTGAGGGTGTGCATTTCAATGTACTATGTAGGTCCATGGTTGATAATGTGATTATCATTAGTCATAACAACTAAAGACAGGCATATTTAAAATACATATTTTACATATTCATCAACATTAAAGTCCACCTCAACTTTAAAATGTGTTTTGCATATTGTTACTTTCATTCCATGTTTGACCTCGACAGTGCAAATTGATGTATGCAAAGTTTGACACTAGTAGTTTTCACATTCGCCTGCTAAAACAGGGAAAGTTTCTCTGTGCTCACCTTAAGTCTGCGTTTGAAACCTGTATGTATGAGCAGGATTTTGTGACACTGGGACATCTTGTGTCCTGCAGTTGAATGTTTGAAATGAAAAAAGCTTTTTCATAAATTCTGAATGCAATGAAATAAAAGATATATGTAAATCCTGTCACAAATTATTGTTCTAAGCAGAATAGTATTATATGACTTTCATTGTAGTTGGAAAGGATCTTTAAATATTTGATGTAACCTCAGTCATCTTCTCTTCAAAGTGTTGCAAAACACAGATACAGAGCTTCACTTGTGTGCATATCTTTATAATTTTATGTAAGCTCACAAAGCCTCACCACTGTTTCTTTTACCTAGAGGCTCACATGCCTACATGGTGTTGCTAGAAATGTGCCTTTAACTGGCTCGTCTTGGTGGTTATTTACCTACTAAACAGTCCTGCCTTATAGACGGCAGCCCTGATGTGAACATGATAAATACTCCTAAAGCTGCATTAAAGTGCATCATTTCATGCTGGCTGGCTCAAAGTTGCATATATCACACTTAATGGAGTCATTGGATCCTATGTAATATTCATGAGCGCCTCTCATATTCAGCCAGCTTTATCAAAATACACTGGGCAACTTTTCAAATACCTGCCCTCTCTTTCACACACACACACACACACACACACTGCTACTTTTCTTGCTCTCAGCAACTTGACAATGCTGATTAATGTCAGTGGCTGATGACTATTCTAGTGTCCTAAACCTCCATCCATAATGAAGGTTCAGCAACTTAAAGAGAATGGTAAATTTCTTAATGTATTTTCTTGAAACAGGTTAAGCAGGTCAAGACTTACAAAGGCTTTTGTGCTTTTCAAAAGTAGACGTGACTCATTCTGGCCGAGCAGCAACCTCGGGCTGAATCAAAATCCACAGACCCCCATGTTAAGGGAGGACTGTCATATAATTTGCTGGATTTAGGTCATGGGAACAGAAATGTCCATTAAAAATAGGCTTATTTTTAACAGAATGCCATTTACTTAAAGGAGCTCTTTAAGATATTATTAAGCTATTATATCAGAGTATATCCATGATTCAGACAAGCACACAACTCTGAACATGGAGGTGGCTGAGCCGGCAGCTAGTGGCTAACAGTGCTGACAACGGCAACAGTGCTGGCAGAGCTAAGTGTTCACCTTGGTGGGAACCAGAGGATGAGCACTAAGCTTCCACCATAATGCCATCCCCATATCAGTGGTAAAAGCCACAGTGCAGGGTCGCAGCAATTAGCTAGCCAGTCAATTACACAAACAAAGACTTACATGCACTCACATGCACACCCAGCAGGACTGCATACCACAACAAAGAACAGAGAAACGTGGATCACAACACTTGCCCATTACTTCACTTATAGCAAATAGTTCTTTGCAGCTTTATTAATGTTCTGAATATCGTGTAGAGCTTTAATGAATATGTCCATCAGAGTCTTTGTCTCTTTGTTTTTTTTCCTTTTGTTTTGTTTTCTTCCTTGAGGCTGCAATGGAAATCATTAAAGACAGCTTGGATTTGCATTTTGCAAGCAATGTCAAGAGGCTCAATAGCTACTCAGCATGGAGACCCATTTAGTTTCAGTTATATCCAGTCCCTAGGTAATTCTAGTCCATTGCAAAATGCAGGACATTTAGCCATGTCGACTAACAGAGCTGTCTACGTGTTGATGCTTTTAAACAACCAGCAATGTGGTTTTTATGTTGCAAAACAATCCAAAAATAAGGCAATGCAGCTGAGTAGAAAACTAAAACCCTGTGATTTCTGTTTGCGCATTAATGATGCTGTTTATGCATATACATGTGAATTTAAATGAAGTGGATAAGCTGTAGATAAATCCACTTCAAATGTCCAAGATGCATGTCAATGGCTGAGACAAAATGGGGTTTCTTTCCCATCCAATACATCCGACTATAACGCTGACTGTGGTCACTTTTTATCACGTCCTATTTATTATTTCCCACACGGGTTTTGCATAGCTGTGCATACGCCCGACTTTTACACCATGATACATTTCAGGCTCCAGAATTTATGTTCTCCACTGCTTGAGTTTATATAAACATATTTCAGGATGTTATGGTGCACCACTTTACGAGAGGAGAGGTGCATTGTGGGGAGGTGTGAGCATTGTTTACTATTGTGCTTGATGTGCTTGAAGCTGAGCCCCATGAAAAGGAGCGGCAGTAACAAAAGTAATTTACGGTGATGAAGAACGCTCTCCCGGTTAATGTTTTGGAATAAATGCTTCAAGGCAACGGTGTGGACCATTTGTGAAGTTAATCTGGGGATTTATGGACAGTTACTGAAGTTGAAGGCCTTCCCTTAAAGGGTTATTGTTGTGCTACATCAGGTGTAGTTAGTGTCCGCCATCTGGGCCATGAGCTTATTCAAATAGACTCCTGTGTTTCTATGAACTACAGTTCGGAGACTGTGCTTTCCATACTTTGCTTTGCCTTTGTCTGTTTGAATTGTACATTATGTATGAACTGCATGTCAGTGAGGACTTCCTGATCTTGTTCAGATTCATCAGCATGATCTGACTGTGTATATGTGGATATTCATGGGAAATGCAGTCTTTTCTACAAAGGCATTTTTTTTGTTAACATTAAAGCAAGAAAACTGGATACTAGACTGAAAACTAATTTGGTTCACACCTAATTCTTTTTGTTAATTTTAGCCAAATTCAGCCTTACAGTAGAGACCATCTACTCTACCCTCTAGTCCCAGACTTCCAAAGCCCATCTTCAAACTCAGCCCTCACTGTGATCTTAACTACACACCTGTTAAGTTTTGTGACTGCGTCTTGCACAGTTGTGATGCATGTGTTAACAACATCTTACCACAGACATAGAAATACCTGGCAATGTGCCAAAAAGAACACCTCTCTGGTGGTTCCCGCAACAATAGGTGTCTCCAGGACCACATTTTGCCATGATGACACACATATCAAACTCACAAGGTGAAAATAATACCACCTCCACTGTCGCAGCGGACAAACCTCAATTTCCACTTACCAGCTCTTTCCTGAGCAACTTGTATCTGCTGAAGAAGACCCTTAGATGCAGTTAAGAGCCAAAGTTTAACTTCAACAACTGAGTAGAAGTTACGTCAACTGATCTTCCCATAATTTCATAGTTATTCACTTTGGCTAGGATGTAACTTTTAGTACTCTGGACTCCAACATGAAACTCAGACATGCTGCATACCAATCCACCACCCTGCCACATAAAGGGCACATTACCTCCTGCTTTGGCACTGATCGTAAATCGCAAGGTGCAGAATAATCTAATATGGACATTATTCCTAAGGAGGGCTGTTTTATAGGATATGTACACTGTGGATAGGTCTGAAAATACGATGGGAAACATTACTGCAACAGTGTCAATAAGGTGTTTATGCTTTATGTGTGTGTGTGTGTGTGTGTGTGTGTGTGTGTGTGTGTGTGTGTGTGTGTGGGTGTGGGTGTGTGGGTGTGTGTGTCTCACTTAGTTTGAGTTACACTGTACGGTGAATTCCTGTCGAGGCAAACAACATGACATTTCCATGACCTTTGTGTTCATTATGAATGAAAGCATTGACCTGCTTCAGAAATCTGCACATGCAAAAATAAATATCACTCCCATTCCCACTGAAACTATACATATAAATGTATTAATATATATTTATATCCATATATGAATACAGATTTTTCTAGAGAATATTAATACCATCTAGCATCCCCCTTTTTATCTTCTACTTACCTTAGGGAATACTTCCATTTAGTAAGCCTTTATGAATTTATGAGAATTATGTTTCTTCCTCCATATTTTTTATTGAGGTATTCTCATCTTAGCTGGTTCATCTTTGTTCAAACCTCAGTTTGTTATACTGTATGTCAATAGATACTTCCTGTAATTACATACAGGGAAATTGGTCTTCGGTACCGATGAGATTCACACATTTAATCTCTTACTCTCCTCAGGGAGAAGAATTATTGGTTGATTGCACCTGTTCGAGATTGAAACTAAAATTTAATTGCATTTTTAATCTCCAGGAGCTATGTTGATGTACACACAATTCCTTAAAATTAAACATGCATTACACCAGATCATCCATGATATTGGGTTGATTTTTATAGCATTTGCTCAATGTGATACATTTTTCATCTATGAATAAATGTGAAAGAATGAATATATAGATGGAGTAGAAAGAGATCTAAACAATAAATAAGTTTAAAAAAAAAAGTTGTGGTGTGTGTCCACTTGTCCTCAGTATGCCCTTGTGATTCAGAGCGCCATCATACAAGATAACAAATGACCCTTGAAGAAAACTGATAAACTTTCAGTGTGGGCAGGCAGATTAATCAGTTTCCTTCCCCCAGAGACTCTGATAAGCGTGAAAACAGCCGAGTTTAGGAACAGTTGCCTGAATGCACGGACAGTGAACAATTAGGAGCTCACATATTATCATAATTGGACAACAAATCCTTTGACTTCTCAGCCTGGATTTGTCTGACTCTTTTGCTGTTTTAATAGTTTTTCATAGCTGTTCAGGCCTTAATTTAATTTAACTTAGTTCCACTGAGATTAAAAAAAATAAATCAACTTCAGAAAACCTTGATCTTTAATGCTTCGTCATCCAAACATTGTCCTTCGTATCCTGAGTATTTGTTTTTTTTACCTAAAGCAGGATAAGTCAGGGTCAGAGACACATCAGCATCCCAGGGAAGTAAGTGTCTGGCTCAAGGGCATTTTAGTAGGGTAGATTTTTGTGAAGGAAAATTACTATACTGTATATATCTACAAACTAAGGCAGAAAAAAATCATCAGAATACATGAAAATAAGTGTCTGACACTCCTGAACTGAGTAGATTTTAGTGGTCAAGGGTCAAAGGTCAAGGTCACTGTGACCTCATCCTTCTAATTCTGGTAACTGTGATATTTTAAGAACCCATTGAGGGAATTTCTTTGACTTTGTCTCAAACGCACTTATGAGGCTCTAGTTTCCCGGCGTGGCGCAGGGTGGCGAACCCCGCTCAGAGCTAGTTTCGAGCAGCGCAACCCGAGGCGCGCTCAGTTTGGTAGTTTGGCAGACCGAGGTGCGCTGAGATGGGTGTGGCGGCGCAGCAGGGGGAGGT
>NC_065515.1:28577404-28657293 GCF_006386435.1 Epinephelus moara
CGAGGAGAGGGGCTCATTTGATTGGTGTGATGTGTGTAAAACCCACTCCACGCCTTCTCTCCTCCCTCTTTCCGACTTGCGCCGGTAGGAGGGATGGAGGTGGGAAAGAGGAATAGCTGCACCAGGCGCACGGTGTGCCAGACTTACAAAATCCGCCTGGCCACACCCAGTTGGCGAAGCACAGGTGCGCTGCGCCCCCGCTGCGCCCGGTCTGCAAAACTAGAGGCCTTGGACTCAACAATGAACTAATTTTGGTGGTCAAAGGTTACTGTGATCTCACATTTGTCTCATTCTAGTGAACCCAATATCTCAAGAGGGCCATGAGGGAATTTCTTCAAATTTGGCTCAAACCTTCACTTGGACTCAATCTGGAAATCCATTGGTCAAAAAAAAAAAAATTTCTTCCTTTACCTCTGGAGGCACTGCCCGTATTTTTTCGACTAACGGAAGTGCAGGGGCCTCGGGGATCGCTCACCCCCTTCACTTCCGGCGGTGGCCCCAGGGAACCACCTTGTTGTTTACAAATACTTCCAGGTAGAAAACCAGCAGAGTTTAGCTATATAGATATATATATATAAATATATATATGTATATATACACATATATACATATATACATACATATATACATCCACGAGGCAGTTAAACTAGTTTTGTTTGTTTAAATGTACATTTGTACTAAATGTACTAAATGTTACATTCCACCCTTTCTTCATCTATGTGCGAGAGAGAACACTGTCCACTGGTTTTACTGAGGGACATTTTGGAAAGACAGAAAACCTTTATCGTCTTCAGTAAGAAAGAGAACATCTGACTCCCTGCTCTCATTTAATGTAACACACACACACACACACACACACAGTTTGGTTTTAGTCCTCCTAGGGAGTAATTAGAGGTTGGTCTACTCCATCTGGGAGCCCCCTCACCAAACCCATTACACACACCCACTCAGCAGCAACAGACAGCGCAGCACAGCACCCGATTGTTGCTGAATGAGTCACCAAAATATTTTAAAGGGAACTCAGCGGCAAAAGATCCAAACAGGAGATCTCAGGATAAAAGGTCAGCTCATCCTCCAAGACAGCTCAATTTTTCTCAGTCCTCAAAAAAGGCCAATCTCTCTCCTGGTCTCCTCAGCAGCACAGAGCTCAGGGAGGGAAACAAAGGATTGTGGACAAGGGGAAAGAAAAACCCTTGGACTGGTTAAGAGTTCTGATTCATTATTCTACCATACAGGAGAAAGTCCAAAAACTTGAAACTAAAAACCTCCTCTGGAGAAACGCATGGTCATTAAATGTTCTCTACAGGGACACATCTGTCTTCATTCACCTTATTCTTAACACTGATAAATCCTTTTTTTTGTCCAATGGGAGAAAGAGCTGGTCTAACTTCATTAGCAACTGCAATGACACAACATACTCTGTCAATTAAGCAATATCACACGAGAGGGAGTGATGTTGTACTGTGTTGTACCGAATCACAGCCGTGACGATATCACAGTACAACATCACGAGCTTGAGTGTGATATTGCTTTTATACAACAGTTCAACAGTTAAATAAGCAAGGCTGATTAAGAAATGTTGAAAAATGAGGACAAAATAGATAATTTAAGCATTTTATTTGTCTTCCGCCAACAAAAATAGTTCCCTCAGGACTCCGCTGTCACCGTTGCTATGTAACGCAGACATGGTGCGCCAGGCACTTACTCTTTATACACATTTATCTGCACGTTTCCATTAATTGTGCAGCCGGTGAAATAAGTCTCTGGTGACTGCATGGTGGACTGTCGCTTCACAGGCACAGCCGACTCTGCCTTCTGATCTGACAGTATGTTGCTTTTCTCCAAGTCATTGAGCTCCGCTGATGAAACACTGACAAACCTGGATGTGTGCTCAGATGGATTCAGCTTCTCCTCTCCCTCATCTTCCTCTGATGACCATTCATAGTTCAATTCAAAACTTATTTTAGGAAATAAATCCATATTTTTGGCTGTTTGACAGTGGATGAATTAATTAGCCTACAACGCAACTGCTGACCTAACTGACACTAACCGTCAGTTTTGATTTGATTGTTGATTGCAATCAGCTGTGAGGCGGAGTGATACATACACAGTGAAATAACCGTGATGTTGTACTCCAATAGCGTCACGGTTTTACTGTCTCTCGACCAATCAGATTGCAGGGCCGGAACTAACTGTTGTATAATGAGAATTTGAGCTTGAAGGAAGTACTACTACAGTGCATTACTACAGTCTGTTTGGTAGCTAAAGCTGGAATTATTAGAATTTGGCACAAACTTCTTGCTTAACATTTTTCTTGCTTAACAAAAAAGAAGTCAGCAGTGAAACATTAGACATTTGCATACTCATGTTTCGTTATCCTTAAGGTTTATGCTGACAAAAATTCAACATAACACAACTACTGTGTCATGAGCATCCATATATAGCTCATATTCATAGTGACTTTACATTATTTGCATTTGCAGAAAAACAGCACACCTGTAACAGTCTTAGACTCAACAGTCTACCACAGCTTCACTATCATCCTATAATTACTTCCCATCCTTCAGATAACTTCTCTGACCACGCTCACTGGTGTGGAAGAGACTAAAATTAAATGTCCTCTCTTTATTGACCTGCTTCTGTAGGGTTCTGTTTGTTTCCTTTGTCCTAATGTTGCACGGAGCAGCTGGGACCGAGGAGGGAGGAAATACAAGCTTTTCTGTTCCTCTCTGTCAGCTTTTCCTCACAGCTCCTGTCAGAGCCCCCAGATCTCGCCTGCAGCCGTTAGTTTTGAACACAATGCCGGTGTCTTGCCTCTGACAGCAGCCTTCTTTACCATGTTCTACGTAAACCGGTTTCAGTGTGAGAGGGTAAAAATAGGGTTTGTTAGAAAAACATGAAGACAATAAGCACAGCTACAAGCGGAGGAACCTTCTTTCACAAATATAAATACAGGGACAGCATCTGAAAAATAGCCTTAAGTCTTAATCTGACACATGTACGATGTCTACTCACCTAAAACAAGTATATTCAAGTGTATAAGATATACAGCAATTGGTATTTCAGTAGACTACTGCAGTGCCTGTTCAGAACCGGCCTCTGCAATTGCTGCTTGCATCTTTCTCAAGAACTGCTCATCCAAACGGATTCACACTTCAAACTGCGCTTCTTTGGGTAGTTGTGTCTGCTAGCAAGAGTATACCCATCATTTGCTAACAGCTTACTTTTTGGAACCAGGCTATAGACCACACCTCAATTGTTTGCATTAACTTATTGGTAGAAAACCCCACGTCATGTACATAAAATGAAATGGCACTTAGAAAATGGTCCTGCAGTTGTTTAAGTTTTTAGCTACCCATATAAAGGCCCACCAAGAAAGATCAATATCATTTTAAGTGTAGGTTATTTTCATAATATTCCTATCACTTTACCTTGCAGTCATGAGCCCTTGCCAACAAAGAACGGAGACTGGCCTCTCAAAGACACCAGACTCCATTGACTAAAGCAGTAATTTTACTTTGGGGACATGCAAGTTGCTGTCCTGTCATTGGATTATGGTATAGTGTGAGGTAATGTGGTGAAAATATTCCAAATATAGCATAGCTACATGGCGAAAAAAGGTTTTGCTGTGGCACTCGTCCACAGCAGTATGTTGCTTAGCTTCAGTGCTGGTGGATTTGGTTTATCAAATGCTAGCAAAGCAGCACAGTACATAAAATAAGCACCTCAAATGGGTCAAGTCATCATGTTTAACTATAGATCTTTGAACATTACAGTTATAGAAATAAACAAATTTCACAAATCGTGCAATTCAAATCAATTGCCAGTTGTCTAGCCACATGATTGTTGTTGCCGTGACAACACAGGGATCAGGTCTATCTTGGGAGCACAGGCTTTCTTTCTAAAAGTTACATCGCTGATTCTTGAAATGTTTGAGGTTGCTACATCTGTTTTTAAATGTGTGACTGAAAGCGAGCTAACCCAGCATGTTGTCCAGCGGTGTAACAGTTAAAAGGCGTCCCCTCCATATATACTAACTCTGCTTTGCTTAAACTGTAAGTAAACTGAATATATTATAAATATGTTTGTGTATGTAATAACCTGATAGACATCAGTTATATTTTCCTTTCTTTCTCTCCTTAAAAAGGTGTAATTATTTCGAGTTATTAATAGGATGCCTGATTAATATTCAGTTGTCATAGTTAAGTTCATATGACATGGAGATGAATTAGAATTAAATAGGTTAAAATGCATAAATAAGTTAGAGTTAAAAATATGTGCCTTAAAAGATATTTCATTGTTTGTTCAGTGTTTTAAAAGGCTAAAAAGTAATTTTGGTTACGTTTGAGGAGTAATGACCCCAGAGAAAGTGGTATTTCCGGTTCACCTGCGGAAAAAAAGGAAAAAGAAGGAAGCGCGCTGCTGACGAACAGAGAGGTCAATGGCGTGTCGCAGAGATTCAGAGCTATGTGAGACTGGATATATGTTATGTTTATCGCTTTTATTCCCTAAGGTTGGACTGAAAACAGTTGCCAGATACCTCGCACTTAAGTGAGTGAGTCAGACTGTTTGCCGCAAGACCGCGCTGCTCATCGCTGCATCAACGAAATGCAAGCTTGCTGGAAAAAAAAAACTATCCAAACAAAGAGTGCACTCCAAAAGGTTGAACAGACTAAAGACTACTTGGGGTATTTTCTTTTATTATTTTCATTAAAGGGTTTCTGTGTTTTTGTGCGTTTGAAATGTGTTAATATATCTCTTACAAAAAGGCAATATACTGTGTTTGTGTCATTTCATGATGTTTACATTAATAAGGTAATTCATATATTTCATTTGCATTTTATTAAGAAAGAAACCTATGAGTATTCCCATCAGCCTCTAATCAATAATTTGTGAAAGTGAGAGTCATAGCTTGTAGTGTTGCATGGTATACTGGTACCAACGGTAGACCGCGGTACTTAAACATCACGGTACATATGATACCATAATGTTGGAGTACCGTAGTACTACGGTACCTCACGGCACCACTACTGTGGGATAAGTTCGAAGTCCAATCGCAAGAGGGTGAGTGTCCGGCTGTAATTGCCTATGACCGAATCACAGCCGTGACGATATACAGTACAACATCACTCCCTCTTGTGTGATATTGCGTAAGTGATTTGTTTTCCACAGAGCTCTATGGTGCGAGCATTTTACTCGCATTTGCGACTAAAAATAGTTTTGTGCGAGCAAAAGAAATCATTCAGGAGCACGCTGTGCGAGTACAGATTTTAACCAGCAGCAGGGTTGTGGATTGAACAGGGGTCACAGACAGGAATACGGCGGAGCACTATGGCCACTGCAAGATAACGGCTTACGGGCAACCAAGAAGCCCGGCTGCAGGTCCAATAATTTCCTCTTTGTTGGTGTCATGACTGCCCAGTAGTACCTGGACAACCGAGCTGTGACAGCACACAGGTATGTGACGTGTCAGAGGAGAAACGAGCCGTTCACATTTCTCTCTGTGGCAGGTAACGGTCCACAAACCTCACCGCACTTTAGGGACTGTTCTTTACTTGTCAGGGGAGGAGGGTGGCTGGTTGATTTTTATTTTATTTATTTATTTTATTTTGATCCCCACTATGTTCATCACTTATTGATGCTGTTTTTGAAGTATGAATAAGTCAATAAGTAATTTATTCCATTGAAATATCATTGATTTTATTATAGAAAAGTGATTCAACTTTTTATAATTGAAACTGACATCTGCCTATTTTAGCTGTGGTATCGTGATACTACTCAGAACCGTGATATTTTCACTGGTATCGTACCGTGGGTCCAAATTTTGGTACCGTGACAACACTAATAGCTTACCCTAGACAGTGTATTTACATGGAGATGTCTCTTTCATCATATGATAACAGATTTGAGTTTAAAGGGGTTTAATACTTTATTTAGCAAAACATAAAGTAATTGAATACTTAACGAGTCGGTGGTGAAAGGGTTACATGCACTTGTTAGATAACCCTGTGATGAAACAGCAGCCTGTACAATGAGATTTTTTGCATGTATCTGTAGCAGAAAATGTATGAAAAGATCTATCCTGTGACAGTAAAGAACACTCATTATAACATTGAGAACCACAAGATTATTGAGTAACCTCTGCCTTATGTCAGACAGAATTGTCAACTCGTTACACTCTGTTTCCATCGTCAGTCATTCCGCCTGAATCTAGAGTCTTTTCTAAGTCCAAGCTGATGCGTAGCCATCGTAACATACTTGTTATGTTCAGGTTTTAGGGTGGAGCAGAGCAATGTGGAAAAAAACAAAAACAATGATGACCGGTGATATTTAGAAGACATATCCATATAGGACAGCCTTGATAGCAGTGTCTATTTCGTCTACAGTGCTCACCATTGTTGTTTTTGCTCTTCATCAGTTACAGTTAGCCCTGCCTTTGACTCCAATTTGCTTACTGTTAGTCCCACCTTGGCGCTCATTGGATTGTTTTATCATTACAACCGAGAAACTGCAATGTCCCGATACCAGATGAATCAGTCTACTCGATGGAGTGGGCAGATTCTAAGGTGAGGGTAACCTACATAAAGTTATTATTCATCAAACAATTATTGATATGTTCAACACTGAATCAAAGGGCTCCCCTGTATTGTGGAAGGGCTGTTAAAATAACTCCAGTAAATACAGGCTCAAATCCGGTTCACATTAGAACATGAATTTAGCATGTGATTTTTAAGTGGTCCTGTAAAATGTACTTGGCCTACTTGGAACTAGGGAGCATGACCAATGGTAGACATCCTCCAAAGGGAACTTCATACAACAGAGCCATGACTGACAGTACAGAGGAAAACGAAAAGTAAAATATTCATAAATTGTGGTAAAGTTCCTGGGAATCTATCCTGATAGAAAATTGCAAAACTTGCCTGGCAGTCAAACCTGTGGCCTCTCACATTCTCTACACTTCTTCTACTCCACATAATTCATGTTGCATTTTCCAGCACCAGCCTTTTTCCTTCCTTGTAATTGCATTCACTGTCTATTTCATCATATTTTTAGCCAGGAGCCAAGAAAAAGCACAGAGATGCAGGCACCTTGAGCGATTAAGATGCCTTGGGGTACTTTACGGCATCGAAGTTTAATTTCATCAGAGGAAGTTTTAGAGGAGCAGTGTTGCAGGCTGGATGAAGATCACCAGTCAACACATGCACCACAGTTTAGAGCAAATGGAGATGTACCAGACACTGTTTTGACACTTCAATATTCTTATAACTTTATGTCTGGTTCCTCCAAACAGCACACTGAAGACTCTGCAGAATATCACAGAGACAAAATAACAGTGTTTGAGTCGTTCTGTAATACCGATGTTGAATTCAGAGGCTTGTTGCTGTGAAACCATCGAGCAAAAGTTTGCCACCTCGAACCTTTCCAATGAATGTCAATGAGAAAGTGTTATGAAGTGGTTGCTCAAGGCTGCAGAGGGTGGCGGCGGGACGGCAGACTGTGTTTGTTTTCCCAATGTAGAATATCATCAAACATTACAGCATCACCAATACAGTATGATAATTCTGTGAAAACTCTCTCTGTGTCTGGCTTTACCCTGAGCTCAAGCCCTTGACTGTGGTCAACGATACAGTAAATCCCTCTCAACATGAACATGACTGAAATATGGATTTAGCATGAATCTTGTGTTGTTCTGATGAGGAGGAGAGACAGGCAGCGAATCAGAAAGATGAGCAGACAGACTGACAGGTTTTCATTAAATTGTTTTGTTACCGGGGTTATAATTAATTCTTCTGAGACCTCTGCTGGATATCCTCTTGACCGATGGAAAAATGAAGAAGTATACGGACTGAATGCAGATACAACATACATTATGCTGTTGGAGAGCCTGTCCTTCCACAGAGAGTTACTGTGCATACTCTCAGAATGAGGTTGTGCTTGTGATTAAATATTTGCTGCTTTAAAAATACATTTTCAAATTCAAAGTTTCCCCAGCTTTTAAGGCACGAAAGCACGGTGTTCACATGTTAATGTGATAATCTCATAAGGAACACATTGAGAGACACAGAAGGCACAGAAGACAGCTGGAAGTAGCCGCTTCTTAGCCACCTTGGCACCTGCTTTGTTGTATGATTCAGACTGTTCTCACCAGAAAACCAGCAGAAATGTTCATTCGTTCAAGCACCTAAAACAACCTACAATATGTTTCCCTCTTCCTGACGAGGATCTCTCTGTGAATGATGGCTGTTATCTCTCAGTAGGGGAGGCAGATGTAGCGTGACGCTGTGATTAGTGCTGTAGAAGCAAGTGAGTCTGAGATCAGAGGCTGTTGTTCGTATCCCATCTCCTACCAATGTCAGCATTGGTTTCTTTGACCGTAACCCTGATAAATCCCAAACTTTAATCAAAGAGATGAGGGATCAGAAAATGCTCATAAGGGTTGTTTTGGAAGGTAATGAGAAATGCTGATGATTAAAAGGCTTGCTTTTTTATTTTGAAATGATATCTGATTTTTATGTTATCGTCATTTCAATACCATACTCGTAAAGAAGAGTGCAACCGGTAATTCGTTTAAAAAAAAATGGGATTGTAACGTATAGGCTCCAATATTTTATGTGTGTATACATGTATATAACGTTAGAGGAGCCAGACACTATCACTGTTATCTAAAAGGAGCATTTAATACGTTGTAATAATCCAATGTATCATTTTTGTTCATTGTATTTTAATCGTTATATAATGTAAAATTCAATGAAATATAGTGAATAGCTGTCAGGTCTCTATACAGTCTGTGTGTCTGTCTGTTTGTGGACAGATGTCAACATGATAGCGTCACAACTAGGGGCGTCCCGACTAAGAATTTTCATAGTCGAATCTGATTTGACAGATTTTTCCTTTAGCCGACTAATCGTCGAATCATGTTGTTTTCCCCCTCATTGATTAATGAGCTCAATTGCGTCAGTTTCCGCTCCAGAGAAAAGAGCTAAAACACCCAAATAAACAAATTTAATTCTTCATTTGGCATAATAAGATAATAATCATAATAATAATAATCAAGTAAAAGGGTTATCATTTTATCTTTATCTTTATTCCTTTCACTTCATCAAGGTATGATGCTCTGAGCGCAGACGCACTGCAGCATCATCCATGTCTTTAACAGGAGTCGCTTCTGACTCGTCAGAACTTGCCATTTCATTCACAAATAAACATCCAAAAACATCATCAGAAGGTTTAGAAACAGTTTTCCTTCTTTCTGACTTCAAGTTACTTCATTAATCAACTCAGGTTCATACAAGTTCATCCACACGGACCGTGCGTCACCGCTCTCAATTGTTTGGCACGTCTGACAAAAAGTATCCAAATAAATAATCAGAGTCTATCAAGAAAACAATCAGCGGTGAAATTCGTTTCAAGACACTTCAGGTAAACTTATAATCCTTCAAAGAAGTTTGATTTGAGAGCACATACCTCCTTCAAAGTGTTTGTTTATGCGCTCCGCCACCGTAAATCATCACCATATGATTCCCGAGTGCGGCACCGCTGCTGCTCACCGCTCCCTCAGGGGATGGGTCAAATACGGAGAACAAATTTCACACACTCAGGTGTGTGACAATCATTGGGACTTAAACTTTAACTTTAAATCACCATAGGCCTCAATGCTGCTGTGATGGTCCTACAGCACTCACTCGCCTCAGCTTATTTGGATCGAGCAACTGGGTGATTTATTCATGCGTAGTAATGATTATGCCTACTGATTAAACGCATGCTCATTTTCAATTTTTTATTAACAGAAATTAGGCTGATGTTTGTATCAAAATAGGCTATATATCATGAATTACTAGAAAACAAATACATTCTATGTCAAATCAAGATGTTCAGCAGCAGTGAGCACCCCCATATAGTCAGAATGGTGCGGTCTTGTTTCATAACCACATTTTGCGACGATTCGACGGCAAGACTGGCAGTCAAATCAGACTTCTCTGAATCGAATCACCGAATCATCGACTATTCGGGGTCACCCCTAGTCACAACTGCACAAGATGTAGTCATGAAACTTTACGGGTGTGTAGGTGAGATCATAATGAAGGCCTAATTTGAATAAGAGTGTGGTGCTGGCAAGGGCACCAGAGGTAATGGGGTAGGAGGGGGCCATTGCCCCCCATGCCCACCCACCCTTATCTCAACTCAAACTAAACTCAAATTTATTTATGAAACACATTTAAAAACAACTCACACTGACCAAAGTGCTGTACAAAAGGAATAAAATGCTAAAAGTGCATACATAAGAGACAACATAACTGTCACAGCTCACACATTTAGAGACACACACAGGCACACATCAGGGAAGACCACATCAGGGGGACTCAAACACTAATGAATAAAAGTAGGTTTTGAGCCTGGACTTAAATGAGTCAATGGTGGGGGCAGATCTGACTGGGAGGGGGATGCTGTTTCAAAGTTTGGGGGCAGACACAGCAAAAGCACGATCACTACTGAGCTTAAGTCTGGAGCGTGAGACAGCCAGGAGCCCCAGGTCAGCTGACCTGAGGGACCTGGGCGTAGAATAGGGGGTTAGAATGTCTGCGATGTAGGATGTAGCCAGACCATTAAGGACTGGGTAAAGATTCTTAGTTGGAAATCTAGAACTCGGTTCAGTTTAATTGAAATATATTGACAATAATAAAAACTGTTGTCTGTTTTCTTAATAGGAAAATAGGTTAAAAAAAGAAACAGCAGAAAAGAAAATAACAAACCTTATTCTCTAAAGGTATGTTCTAAGTAGTGCTACGAAGCCTAGAGATTGTCAAGTGTGAGCATACTGTAGCAGCTAACTTGAGATGTCTACCCAGACTTGCAGGCTTTGTCTGTAATTAAAAATAAACATCCTACTTCGTCCTACGACTTTGATTGAGTGAAATGTTTTCAAAATCGTACATCCATTTGTAAAGATTCCGCACATGGTTGAAAATCTGGAATGCAGTCCAGTTCTGTTTTCTTAATGATTCGACTGGTTAAGAATAAGTTAAAAAAAAAAAAAAAAAGAATAAAACCAATCATATTCTCTAAAGTTATGTTCCAGATAACCTGCAGTGAGTAGAGAGCATATTGTAGCAGCACACTTGAGGTGTCTACCTGAAACTGCAGGCTTTGCTCCATTATTAAACATCATCATCTTACCTTAGGAACTTTAAAGGGGATAATATTTTTTAGACTCTTTAATCTGTTAGTTAAGATTCTTCTTATAGCTGAAAAGCAGTCCACTTCCATTTGCTTCAGCAGAGATCTGACAACCGTTTGGAGATGCTGAAAAGTTTTATTTATTTTTCAGTTCTTGTAAAGTTTTTCACTTTCTCATAAATGTGGGGGGGGAAAAAAACAGGTGGGTGGCCGTTAATGAACATAGACGGCTGACTCCTGTTAATGGACGTTAGATCAGTAAACCCTGGAATATCATAACCTGCCTCCTGTTAAGAAATAGGTTCAGGACAAATACATTTTTCAGGAGAAAGACTGTAGACAGTGCCTAATTTTAGATTTTTCTCAGATATTTTTTCTCTCCTCTGTTTTTTTATTCAGCTTCCATGACTTGACTACTCTTGTGTGAAAGCTTTGTGGCTCAGTAATGTCTGCCTTTCAAAGTCTATTCAGTGTCTCCAGTTCTTTTTCAGCAGGCACATTCCTGAGGCTGTGTGACCCTCTTATCATCTCAGGAGATCCATTTTGTGGTCTTAAACTGCTGAATGACAATAGTTCTGAGGAGGTTATCAGACCAGAGGGTTTGACCCATTCAGGTGTACGACAGGCCTGACACCTCCTATTAGAGTTCTCAGGGTACGGAACATAAATGAAAGAAGACCCTCAGAATAAATTAATCCATGCAGAAAAAATAGCAGCTGAGCAGGAAGCTGTGATGGTAGCATTATGACGTCCTGCTGGAGGGCATGTAGACATCCTGCCTAGTTTAGTTTGACATTCTGTGAGAGATGTCTTAACTCAGACACAGATTAGCAGGACAAAGCACAAACATTAAGCTGAAGCCCCCCCCTGAGGTCAACTTTATCCCATATCCTCGATTGTGAAGCTCATCTCTCTAAGGTGTGTTTTTCTTTAATCAACCAAAAGCAGTCACAAATCCTGTGTGAGGGCTGAAGCAGTGTTGGTGTGGTCTTTGTCTCTTTCCCTCTGCCTCCTCTTTCCGACACAGGACCAAACAGGATGCAGGGTAAAAATGCTGTTCCGACAGAATAAGTGCTGATACTGTAGATGTGAAAGGTCAGCAGTACGGAAGAGCAGAGGAGGGTCATTAGGAGGATTTCAGTGCCGACTGCCTGTCAAAGTGATTTCCTTTGACATGGGATCTTACTCTTTTGGGAGACCGAGATAGACTCAGGGGCAGACATGCACAGGAGCAGATCAAAAACCAGAGTGCAAGACAGGCAGGAAGCCACAAAGACAGTGAGGCAGAATGACAGGAAGACAGGTCTGTGAAAAAGAATAGAGACATACATGTAAACACACAGACAGACAGCAGCCAAAGAGAAACCAATACGCAAGCAGATCATCAAATTGGCTCATTCATCAAAAAGACAGAGAAGCTCAGGACAGTTTTTTGGATGACGTCGACAGTATTTCCTTCTATCTGTGACTTTGTAACAGATTATGATGAATGGACCATCAGTTTGAGGAAAAATAAGTCTCAGGAAAAAGAATACAGAAACACAGATAGGTACTTTTTATTGTTTTGATGTGGCATCTGATCAATTTTAACATGCAGGCAATTCCAAGAGGTCCATACTGAGAAGAAATGATGAGACTGTCCTGGCTGTCTATTCAGATGGTTTACAATTACCTAAAGTATGTTAAATGATTGTCCTCCCCAGACAAACAACCGCATCGAGTGTTTCTTTGCACAAAGGGCTGAATTAGCTACGTCACATCCCAGTTTGGTGCCCGATCCAATCCAGCACAACTCCAACTAAAAGTGTTTTAGAAGTGGAGTGTCTGTTCTTCAGCAGCCACATTATAACAAGTATTTTGTCAAATTTGTTTAGCTTTGACAGGTAAAACAAGTTTTGAAAAAAAACAATCTGCCAACTTTTACTTTGTTAATCACTGTACACACCATGCTGAATATCAGTGGAGGGGAAACCCATATCATTTCTGTTCAGAAAAGTAACAAACAAACAAGAAAAACTTGTTTTTTTGTGTGTACATAAAGACGAAATCAATAACCGCTCAAAGTGTCACCAAATAGTAAATCCCTATTGACTCAACGTATCCACATACAACAGCTGATATCCTGCGAAAATGCCGAGTGGTATCCTCAAAAGGCTGAAAAATTAACCCTAGGTGCAAGTGCCAAAAACTGCAGTTCATCGAATGGCCTCTGGAGGCTGGCTCCAAAACAGTGTAACGCCAGGGCCACACCACCCGCGGAAGCGCTGCAAATAGTCTCGAAGCGAAGCCAGTTTCCTTTCGGCGCCCATGTTAACCAATTGTGTCATCCACACCGGCCGCACAGCTTTTTATTTTTTATTTTTAGAACTTACCTGTTTAAATTTGATTAAGGCTTAAAGTTACACATATTTAAAGGTGGGGCCGCTTGAGTGACAGGCCGTCTGTGAGGCATCCCTGCAGTCTTTAAATCAGACCAATCCCTCACTCCTCCACAGGTCCAACCTCGCGTCCAAATATGGTCACCTTTGGCTCCAAAAAAACAAGTTGGCAATGACCAAAATCCCAGTCTTGGGCTTCAAAACGCAGTCCACCAACCAATGGGTGATGTCACGCACGCTACTTCCATTATTTATACAGTCTATGGAAAATGTGCACACAGCAGTTCTTACAGTATCCTACAAATTTGCACCCCATACATGACGTTATGTGCTTAATGTTAAGTTTCGTACTTAGTGTAAAGTTATGGAGGTTAGGTTTAGGAAAAGAAACATGGTGGCGCCATACCTTAAAATGATTCAAAGTTCACTCAAAGTTCACACAGTCCCAAACACTTGTCTCCTTGGTGAAAGTCCATCCACCATAACAACCTGCTTGCTTTTTTATCTCTACTCCCCTCAGCGTATTGGTCACATGATCACAGCCTTCAAAAATATGTTGCTATGCACAAATTACTGCCTCTTCATTTCGTGGGATATGTACGAATTTTGGTGCATAACATTTGAGCTGCCTGATTGATGGGTGACAAATTAAAAAAAAAAAAAAACCTGGGTAAATCAGTGGGGAAACTAATGAATACAGAGCTTCTATACAGGTGTGCACTGCATGGTTAAATTAGGCAATTAACATCCAATCATGCTCCGTGGTATGAATAAAAATACTGAGCAGGCCCAGTAGGTACTGATTTTGGATCAAGATGACAAGAGGAAGATATCTGGCTGTTAAAAAGTTTTTATTGTCGGGTCACCAATGGCAGAGGCTTCAGTTACAAAATGCTTAGTCTGAGTGGGCGGAAGTTTGCTGCATAGATCAGCCTCTCATTGGGCGGAACGAGCCACCCGCTGAAGTCCCGCCCTACCACCTCCGGTTGCAGTTTTCAACCGTTTTCAACACGTCCTTTACTAACTTTTGCGGCGTTTGATCTTGCGGGGATGTAGCCATTTTTCTGCCATGGTTCGCGTCCTGTAGGCAATATTTTTGTGGGCGTGTTACACCAAAACCTGTTTCCCCCCGGCAATATTTTTGCAAGCGCACCGTTGCTGTGGCACCGCCCAGAACGATTGTGATTGGTTGAAAGAAATACAAGCAGCCAGGGCGTTTTTTTTTCTCCAATCTTAAAGTGAGAGTCGGCCCAGCCAGACCTTTCTTTTCTTGAGAAAGGTCTGGTGAGCGAGACTACAAAATACATTTGATGAACACCTTTTTTTGTGCATCAGTGCGATTTGTAGTGAAAAGCAGAAGATCATCTCTCCCTTACGTGACTGATAATATCAATACAGGCACTGGTTGACAGTGATGTGGACAATGGTCAGAAGAGTCATCCCTCACTGTCTTCTTGACAAGCGCATGTGTGGGGTTCACCAACAGACCGGTACAGGCCTTAATGTTTGACCCCTACGGTAAAGGGATCCAGTGACTCTGTTATGCTTTGGGGGGCATTTTGCTGAAATGGTTTGGGTCCACTTGTCCCCTTAAGACCGGCCCACACTAAAAAAAAATTAAAAAAAATCTCAACACACTGAAAATATGAGAGACCCCACAAGTAAAGACATGTAATGATATATTTAATAGTTCTGTTCCTGTAGTGTGTGGAGAGCAACAGTTTGGCCAAAACAACACAACACACTAATAGTCACAAACAACCAGAGTCCTGACTCTCAAAACTGGAAATCTCATACATCAGATCAAATGTGAGTTTAGAATAAACATGGTATATCATGGCAGGAAGAATGTCTTTAGTTTTTGCAAAAATATTTCCAGAAAATCCCTAAAGAAAAAAAACTGTATCTTGAAAATATGGATGAAGTCAGCATTTGATATTGCAATAAAACCGTTTGGGACCCGCCAGACAGCCAGTGATCCTCCCAGTTTTCCTTTCACGACAGGCTATGAGACCATTAATATTGAACAGGTTTAATATTTTTGATTGAAATCAGTGCATCCAAGATAGACTTCTGAGCAGATCAGGAGACATAAAAAACACTCTGATCATACCTCACATCACGCAAAATCTGGCAAGATGATCTTTGGATCCATCAGGGCTATTTTGGAACCGAGGAATCAGGCCCAAAATCAGCTTGATTCTCATAGTGTGTACCTGGTGTTAGAGTGAAAGGTTACTGCACATTAATACAAAGTTGTTCTGAGTGGTCACCTTTATCCTGTGATGAAACGTTTCTATCTTAATGGCCGTGGTCGCTTCCAGGATGATAATGCTCGATGGGTTGCTTAATGGATTGATGAGCATGAAAATGATTGGAATCATATGCTATGGCCTTCACAGTCACCAGATCTCAACCCAGTTAAACACCAGTGGGAGATTTTGGACCTATGAGTTAAACAGTGCTCACTGCCGCCATCACCAAAACACCAAATGAGGCGTCAATGCCAAGGCACATTGAAGCTGCCCTGGTGGCACGTGGCGGTCCAACACCACTTTATATTGGTGTTGCCTTTAATTTGTCACCCGCCTGTGTATATGTATAGGCATGAAAGTGAATTTCATGCTTCAGAGACGCAAGCTGCTGCTGCAAAAATAAACCCAGTGTGTAAAGGTAATAGAGCAGAGAAAAGAGCCACATGTTCGCCATGAGAGAGACCCATGGCAAACCAACTGGAATGGCAGTGGATCATCTCCAGCAGCTGTGAGGAGACCAGAGAAAGACAAGGATGCAGACACTGGAGACAGCAGTTCACACTGATTTTAGAACTGTCATATGGGGAAGTTTGGAAGCTGACAAATGACCTTTAACGCTGTTTAATTGACTGCACAGTCATGGCAAAAGATCACACAGTCTGTATCTCTGTCAGCCGTCCTCACAGAGGCCTGCGTCCACTGACAGGATGGAAAGGATCACAGTTTGTTCCCCTAAGGTCTGCTCCCCTCCTCACCCCAGAGCTCTTTGTGCCTCCCACTGATAAGAGTAGACTAATATCTGCTAAACCCACTGCCTGCATGGGAGATAATAAACACACTTTTTTCTTACCTCTACTCTATCGGGGCATTGGAAACTGGAATTGTGCCACGATTCCATTGTTATTCTGAAAATGAAACCCATTGAAGGTAAGGCTCTGTAATAGAGGAGTAATACTGTAGCTGTGTGATCTACGAGGTACCTGGTATGGAGGGGAGGCTGAGGAATGAAAGAGCAAAATAATACTCAGAACCTTGGGAGGAAAATCACTTCTGTCTGATGCATCGCTTGGCCATTCCTCATACTGTAATTACACAGATCTTTGGATTCCCAGGCCATCTGACCACAGCTCGCCGAAACATGAATAATGGAAGTCCTGAAGGAGTCTCAATTAGGTTTTTATATTGGGGGGGAATGAATGATTCACATCTTAATATCTTCAGCGCTAAAGAGGCTTTTGGAGATCTCTGACAGATATTGTGTTATATTAGTAATAAGTTATTACCACCCATTCAGCTGCAGCAGCTCGGCCCTCAAGCCATCAGGATTCACTGTCAGAGACAAAGTCAGAGAGGCATGTTATTGTAATTCCACCACATCCATTTATGTTTCATTAAACAGCTTTATAATATACCGTGCAGGCCAACGATGGATAGGGGGATATGAAGAGCATCAATAATAAATGAGCAGACACTGATAGTCAGACGAATGTGTTTGTGTGTGTGTGTGTGTGTGTGTGTGTGTGTGTGTGTGTGGTCTGTAGCCGCCTCAGGAGAACCTGACACACACTGTCTCCACAGTCAAACAAGGCCTCCCCTCTGACTCTTGCTATCAGCTTTGCATGATGATTACATCCTCTACAGTGATTTATGTGGTGCTCACCAGCACACACCTCGTTGCTCTTAACCCACTGGGAAATAGTGTAGCCAGATGGGTTGAATGTGTTGACATGCATTTAAGTCCACCAGAGGGGGTTCATTACATTGAGGAGACAAGCACAGAACAGACAGGCCTTTAGTTCATGTCAGCCATGGGTTACCTTCATATATCACAGTGCCTCTGCCTTATGTCAAGGGCTGCTTTTAGATGGACAGCGCAGCGTCAGTGTTTGATCGGGCCTCTCTTGCTACCTCTCTTGTTCTAAAAAACAAGGTGTGGCATGGTGGTATAGTGGTGATGGTGCACTGTTGCACCATCAGTGCAGTTCTGGATTCCAACCTACCGGCCAGCTTGGGCCCTTCTGTCTTTCTCCAGCTTCCTCCTACCATCCAATTATTGTTGACTCTAAATTGCCAATAGGTGTGATTGTGAGCATAGTTGTTTGTCTCTATGTGTCACCTCTGTGACAGTCTGACGACTCCTTCAGAATATACCCCTCCTCACGCCCAGTGTCAGCTGAGATTAGCTCCAGCAGCCCCGCAACCCTGTAAAGGATAAGCAGTTACAGGTAATGAATGGAAGATATTTTTGCCTTACCTGAAGGAGGCAAAAATACTACCTCATGACTACCTTTACACCTTTGTTATGTTGATCTACTGCTGTAAATCACCAACCACATATTGTAGCTAGCTAACAAGCCAAGTCTCGGTAAGACAGGAAGTGAAAGTGTAGCCTACATAGTGAAGCCTAAACAAATTGAAACAGTACTGGTTTTAACCCAAAGTGAACCACTAAATGGACAACACATTTAAATTCACCGTAGCACTGTTGTATGCAACAGGTTGGTAGGTTTGTACTTTTGGTGCATCTGAATTTTACAAAAAGTCAGAGGTTAATTGCTGGAAACTGACTTTTTTTTTAAACATCTAGAGCTGGGGTCATCAACTGCATTTGTTGTGGGGCCAGAATTTTGAAAAAAAAAAAAAGTTGTAAAATGTAGATGAAACTTGACCCGACCCCAACCCACAAACTTTATGCATTGTCATAATACAAATGTCAGGACAAAGGATTAAGACGTGGACAGAGACACAGGCCCCGTTTAGACGACAACGATTTCAACTGAAAACGGTAAACTTTAGTTGTGTTTTGACCAATCGTTTACACGACAGCGGCGTTTTGGGTGCCTGAAAATGCAGTGATTTGAAAACGGGTTCCAGAGTGCAACGTTTTGGAAACGGCAGCGTCTCCGTTGTCATGTAAACGTGCAATATGCAGTTCCTCTGAAAATGGACTTTTCGCACTAATAATACTCAAGATGCTGCTTCCTCTCTTTTTAAAATTTGATAGGGCTATTTTGATATTTTTCTCACAAGCCTAATAAGCTGACAGATGGATCTTACTACCTGTAGATCAAATCATTCCTGATAAAGTTAATTAATACCATAACACTTTTTTTTGCACCCAAAAATGTAACTATATGTTGCGGTGACACAGACCTACTGTCTATTTTTGTAAGCTGAAACCATTTCCCCCAATGAAAAGGAAGCTTTTTATTACTTTTATTTCATAGATAAGAAACAATAGATTGCAAAGACAATAAAGCCTCCTCAAAAATAGCATTTTAACACTTGTGAGTGGTTTATCCTGGCCTCAAATGAGCAGAGGAAATCTCAGAGTCGATAGGCTAATTATTACAACGTAAAATGACATAAGCTTGTGCTAAATGTGTTTCGTAAAAGACAGTTGTTTTGTTGGTGAACCTTTTGGTTTGTAATAGAACTGAATTTTGTAACGTTACCTTTGTTAAATGTTGCTGGTGTCCCTGGCTTCATATGAGTAGTGGAAAAGTCTGCTTGCTGCTAGGCTAATTTATACAATGTAAAATGCCATAGGCTTGTGCTAGAGACATTAGCATGTTGTATTTGTGGGGAAAATGTGTCCAGCAAAAGACAAGTGCTTTGTTTGTGAATACTTCGAGTTATAGTGAAGCAAATTTGTGTACTTGTGTTTGATATTGTTGCTATTAAGCCATGTTGAAAGTGTGTTTCAGGTGTGTTTTGAATCAACTAAACTTTAAAGCACTTTACAGAAACCATGCCACAGACTAGTGTTCTGGAGGTGTAAATGCTCACAATGGCGTATGCCATGTGCACAGACTATGGCATAGGCTCTGCATAGAGCTGACGCACAAGTGTAGCCCAAATCCTGCTTAATGGGGAGAAGTTTCAGCTGGTTGCCATCTGCAATAGTCACCATCAGATGCCACTAAATCCCCCTAAACCTTACATCTGGTTCCTTTAGGTGGGCATTAAGAACGTTGATATTTGTCTTGCATTAAATTTCTCATCACCGGAGGCATAATTAACAGTATATTCAACCAGAGATCTGGATTAGGAGTGTGGAATGACTGCAGCCCCAAGTACTGACATTACACTCTCTTATGATGATGATGATGACGATGATGATGATGGGAGCCATGTAAAACAGCCTGAAACAATCATGATGAGGACAGCATATGATAAAAGAAGATATGTTTTTTCAGAGTGCTGTTCTGTGACCTGAGGAATATATTGTCTGTTAGAATCAGACAACTAGAGAAAGAAGAAACATAATTTGTACTCTGATTCCAGCTGTGATCTTGTGATCATTACCCCAAATACACCTCTAAATATCTGTTGATAATTACTGTGCTGCATATGTATGTTACTGCACAGGGCATTTTAAACATTAATGTTGAAAACATTGTTAAATCAAATATATAGAGACTGCATTTCCCACTATATATGTCAGGATCTGTTTGTCTTGCCATCTTTTTTTCCCACATAGACACACTTTGTGAATGTGAATCAAATAACCTGAAACTGAATAAAGTGTTAAATGAACAGACTCGAAGGTTGTTGGGTTTTAAAACATAAACTCTGCTCTCTGTTTACCAAATGGAACAAGATCTATAAAATTGTCACTGTCGAGTGGCTACAAAAAATCTGTATGTTTTCAACTTGCTGGACTGCTGTTGTGTGAAAAACAGTGTCTGAATGTAACCACTACTTAAACAAACTGTCTGCTGAACATAATAAAGATGGATCAAGAGGAGAAACTTTAAACTTTCTAACTTTTCTCCTAACCAAAACAAATAATCTGCTTATGGCTACCTTCAGGAAAAAAAGCCTCTCACACCCCCACAGGTGTTTTCAATCGCTCTTCTCTTTTTAAGTTAACGCTGGGTGGAGCGATGCCTGTGTTTGCAAGATCACAAACTCTATGGATGGATAATAATGATAACTACTGTAAGTAAGTCATCCAACCCTAACAGGTGCAATAGAATTAAAAACAGGAAGGTGAGGTACAAATGGATCAATCTTTTCAATCTTTTAACATCTGTTCTCAATTTGTTTTAAAGTTTGTAATGCATTTTGAAACTGCCTCATGAATAAAGTGGTATATAAATGTGCTTTTTCACTTTGTACATACCCAGCCCAGTCTCCTAGAAATTATGTTTATATAGGCTACAGCTAATATGAAACAGCAAATGTGTTTTGAAATGTAATGCTGAGCATTTTACGTTTTCTATTGACTATTTCTATTGAAATGTAAACAAAATCACCACCGTCCTTAGCCTTAACCAAAGTGGATTTTGCCTAAAGCTAAGCAACGTATCCCCATATAACAGTTTGTATGATACCCGGTCTCACTCCGAAGTCGTCAAAATCCAGCGCTTGGGCAATGACTTGCAGCATCAGAAAACAGCGAAAAAAACTGCGTCCTTTTATGTCGGCATGATATGCGGCTTGTTGCTGTTCTAATTTAACGGCGGCTGGCAGCATCAGGGGGTGACGCGACGGGACAAGGATGAAAGTTAGGGCGGCGAAAGTCTGAGTGCGTCCAACAAATACCGACTTTCACCCGAGAGAGCGGTGTTTGCATCCCGTACGATTCTAAAGCCAAACCCATTTGTTGCCTAATCCTAACCACGTTTTTGTTGCCTAAACCTAGCCATGTGTGTTTGTTATTGAAGGAGAGAAAACATCCATTTGCGGTGTTGTACCGACATAAATTTCCTGTGAAAACGGAAGTGTATCTTGAAAGAACACAATACATGTAACGGGCAGAACTTCACACAGTGTCCCAGAGCATCAACAACCAACGTACCCAGGGTACCTTGCACATTAGATATATACAATATACATTGGATAGATGTGGAAAGTCCATGACCAAAACATTAATATGTGATGAGTTCGGAGTGAGAATGCGTTGGATACCCTACAAATTAGCACCCCATGAATAATGTTACATACTTAATGTAAAGTTACGTACTTAACATTAATTTAGGGAGGTCAGGTTAAGGAAAAGAAACATAGTGATGACGTACCTTAAAATGAGTCTCAAGTTCACATGGTCCTGAACATCACTCTCCTGGGGAAAGTCCTGTGTTTTGTGAGCCATTAACCTCCCTGGCCTCTTTTCTCATGGGACCGCCTACTTCTTTATTCTTTACTCCTGTCAGCACATTGGTCCCCTGAAAGCAGAATTTCCAAATACCTGGATTACACACGAATTACTGGCTCATGATTACATAGCATATGTGCCAATCTTGGTGCATTACTTTTCGTATGAAAATGTACGAACATGAGAACAGCCTGACCTAAGACAAAAGTCTTTGTCATAACGTTTTTTATCAAATTTTCCCTTACCTTAACCAAAGTGCTTTTGTTGCCAAACCTAGAGGAGTCTAGACACGAACCCAAAGTTCTGATGTCCTGCACTTTGTACGCCCTCCCCAACCACCTCCTTCCAAAGCCTACACAGCACATGAATGTAGTGTTTCGTTACTTGAAAGCAACGCCGTAACTAAAAATAATCCAGAAAGCAATTACAATGCTACAATCATGTAATTAAGAAACAATTACATAACATACAAGAGTCATTTCTAGGAGACAGGGTTGACATACCACAGCCCTAAGAAGTTGAGACCTTCGATGGTGGAGTACATATGTGTAGGGGCTGTAATAATATTTGAGTGCATATCATGAGTAGTCTTGAAATTATCATACAAGTACGTCTTAATAAAACAAGTATGCCTTAATGAATAAGATTCATTAATTCATTTCAATTTATTTAAATCACTGTGGGCACAGAAGTACGTAAAAAAGTAATACAGATCTTTTTCAACATGTTAATCCTTTGCAGTTCATAAGGTTTTGACACACAGCAACACAGTTTATGTGAAATGTTCAGTTTTTCAGGCACACAGTCACGCCAAGATATCACCTTTAATTTGACAGAGATCTTTTGATGCTGAAAATGCTACAGCTAGTAACTCTAATTGAAGAGCATGATCTGTCAATCGCCACCTCTATGTTTTTCAAACGGAAATGATTCAAAGCTTTGGGGATTGAGCGAGGTTGAGACGAACAAGGAGCGAATAGTAAACTCCCTCTCCACATTACAATGAACAAAAAGTGTCTGGTCTCTAAATGTTTGATCATCTCATTTCAATTCTCTTTGCATCGGGGCCAAAGGTGCCAATTTTCTCTGATATTCTGGCGCCGTGAGTGACAGGGGATGGGTGACTCACTGAGTTAATGAGAGCGATCCAGAAAGGCCATTCTGCTGATCGACAATGAAACTACTGACGTTTCTCCACATTTAGCTCAATCAATACATGGCTGGAACAGGGAGACACTGGCTAAACATTAAAACTCCACAAGGTAAACACGTAACCATGATTTCATCAAATGGGCTTTAGTGTGTATGTCTGTGTGTTATTGCCACTTTGTTTGCTTGTTTTGGGTAGTTTTGGCCACTTGGGGGCAGCAAAAACAAGCTGTAAACACAACACAGACACACTCTATTATCACCTGATAAAGTTAATATGGGAAATATGTTAGCAGTCCATCCAGCTGTGTTTCTGCCCACTTGATGAATGTAAGTTCAATATTCACCCTCTAAATAGCTATGTTTTGGTCTCCAGTAACTCCTAAGGGAAATATCTGGCTCATTAGCTGCTAAATGCTCCTCTGTGTTCAGCAGCTAGACCCATAGCTTTGTTGGTCTGTTGAATGGTGCTGAGCAGGGAGCAGACAATCAGTCTATCAGAGCTCTTTTGCTGTAAACAGCTGCCCGCTGCCGCCATAAACGACACTGATGAGAGCAGCGAGAGTGAACCAAAACAGTAAAGTTGGGGGCTGTAAAACCAAAACAATGAGCTGAAAGACGCTATAAATCTCCTGAAATTGCTGACATGGGTGATGATTCTCTGTGGGGTCAACACAACAAGCAGCCTCTTTCACATACAAGTAGTCATGTAATTCATTGTTAAAGGGACAGTTCACTCAAAAATCAAATATACATATTTTTCCTCTTACCCGTAGTGCTGTTTATCAATCTGACACAGAGCGTTGGGTGTAGGCTGTAGATATGTCTGCCCTTTTTTTGTATATAATGGAACTAGATGTTACTCGGCTCGTGGTGCTCAAAGTGCCAAAAATACATTTGAAAACTCAACATCAATGTCTTTTCCAGAAATCATGACCCACTAATTCAAGATAATCCACAGACCTTGTTGTGCATGTAGGAACTATTTTTCTTTCTACAGAACTGTCCCCGCCAACTGTATCACAGCACAGCATAAAAAGCATGCATCTACTGCTTACTCACCTAGCATCACTTAGCAAGCTAATGTTACAGCTTAGCTAAGGAGCACGCCATTGATGTTCACATCTCAGGCTGTAACAAGCTTAAGCCTCTTATCCATGAGACATACACGCTTGCTTCTGCACGGTGATTTAGTTGATGACATACAAAGACAAACCATTTGTACCCCTTATATATATTAAAACATCATCCCTGACCAATCAGAGTTAAGTGTTTTCCAAAGCCACGATAAAGGTAAGCAATAAACTTAGCTTTAATGTCAGCATCAAAACAACTTAACTTTCAATTGTGTTTGTTTTAGTGTTGTGTTTCAGATAAAAACTAAATTAAAAGTAATTTCATCAGGTCACATTTTTGCTTGCCTAGACAATAAAAAGGGGGATAAGCAAATACAGAGATTTGTAGATCAAATCGACTTCACTATTATTGCCTACAATCCTCTTGTATAGATTTTCTTCAGTCAAGGACAACTTTAGCAAAAAAGGATGAGAGCTTTTTAATGAAAGAGGAGCCTTGAGGGATGAACCAAGGACAACAGGAGAAGGCTGTGATTCTGTCAGAATGGCCTCTTAACCACCAGTCATTGTGAAAGTCACAGAGTTTTAGGAAGTTTGAGAAAACACAAGCTGGTTGTCACCTGTAATGTTAACAGTTTAAGAGTTTATCTCAGAAGATGAAAATAGAAAGTGATGGTTTCAGCACAAAATAAAATGGTTTGCGTCTTTGTTGGATTTGTTGTTAGGTCAGGCATGTTTAAACTTAAATGAAAGTGGGTCTATTGTACATTGTACTCTAAAGATTTAGCTGCTGTTTGCTTGTGATAAACCTTTGGATGACACACCCAACCAGAAAGTGTTTTATGTTAAGTATTTCTCACCACCATCTTGGCTGCAAAAAATAGAATGTTTTGAGTGAGAGAAATAAAGGAATGAAAGACAGCATGATATATGAAAACAATCACTGAGGAGAGACAGAACAATATCTCAGCTTGGCTCTTGCTGTGCTAAAAGCCCATTTACAGACTTTGTTCTTTAAGGGCCAGACTACTGTATACTTAGCAGTTTTTATGGATTTTCGTTCACTCCAGGAAGCCACTGATTCACCGTCATATGGTTTTCAATTTTACCTGCAGGGACTTTAAAACGGTAATCATTTTGCATTTATTTTTTCCCATTCATCGCTGTTGTATGTTGCACTTGTCAAATCATTCTGCATGTACGCCTGCATTGTAATGTAATGATAACATAATATACATTTCAAGGCTCTGACAGTTGATTTCCATACCAAACAATAGCTAGATGAAAAAGGGGGAACGCAGTCAAAAAATGAATGCACAGCAAGAAACCTTTGACAGCAGTGTAAATTACATGAGCTTTTGAGTAAAAAGGCTCAAATATGCAAAATCACTGGTGCTATATAGCTCCTAATGGAGGAGCTGTAAGATGATGCATGTGGAACTGATGTTACCTGAACATACAGTATGGACATCATCAACAAATCCTCTACATTAAAAGATAAAATATATTGTTTTAATTGCATTCTAGATCAAAACATGTAAACATTTTTGGATCTGATGCCCCTATCAGCAGGACAGAACTGTTTGTCAGTGTCTTCGAAGAGGCAACCTCTGGGGCTAAAAAGTGCAGCCAACACATAAGAAAAACTGCAGTTCCTTTAATGGCCACTTGAGGCTGGCTCCAAAAACCTTCAAGGACCTCCGTGTTAAAATGCCTGACTTTACAGTTGGAATAAACATGTTTACAGTCTGGTACAAAACAATTTTGGTCTCTATAACTAATTTCAACATTCAGCTGTACAGGGGGTACATTTTTATAAAACTCACCCTTTTAAATGTTTTTAATGCTTAAAGTCATGCATAATTAAGGGCGCAGCCATTTTGACTGACAGGTGCGTGCCATCCATTGATGAGTCACTGTTACAGCTACAGTATTGGTAAGGTAATGTAACCATGGCATAACATCAGATTCACAGCATATAGGTGTAGCCATTGGTGTAACTATTTCATTGTGTTATCCATTCATGAATGCTAATTCTAATGTTTTGGTTGCATAAATGTCTTGCTTGGTATTTGGTTGCACTAAAAATGTCTAAGGAGTCAGATGTTTAGTTTTTCTGGTAATTATATTTTGTTTTATCGGATTTATGCCTGTTTCTCACTAACAAAAATTAGCATTAGCATTATCACAGTTAACAATAGCTGTAAATGCAAGAATGGTTTTCTTTTGCAGCAGTAGGCTATGACACGCACTGGGTGGCATCATTTTTTGACACTCCAGAGAACAACCATAATTTGGTGGATAGGTCAAACAAACTCTGGACTTTCATCCAGGATCCTGCTGCTTGTGTCCTGTGTGAAACCAAAAGTAAATCGAGTGATATTTTAGTAACGAGGTAGTGTGCTAGTATGTGTAGCATGGTATGCTAGTAACATATATCCTGTAATGTATGTCATGTGATGTTACATTATGTCGGTGACAAATGTACTTTTTTTTAACCCAACCCATGAGGACCATTTTGTCATATAGATCACTGTACATTTATTATGTTGATCTGTACTGTACACACGACACCTATTGCACATCTGTCTGTCCTTTTACGTTACGTACATACGTTTTAGCTACATTCGCAGGTAAGTTTATTTTGAAAAGACACTGTGTGCATTAAAACAACATAAACTGTACATATTCTATGGAAGCAGAGGTTTATTTTGAAAAGACGCAATACATGTAACGAATGTAAACTGACACACCATCTCTAAACACCCAAAACTGACCCTGGAGGGGTACTTAGCATGTCATATTTTGACGTGTAGGGCCACTGACCAAGTATTGGCATTTGACGAGTTGCAAGTAAAGTTGACATGAGGTCGATGGAAACCTGAATCTCCCTGGATATCCTGGAGATCTTGGTGGTGTTTGGGGAAGTATAATAGGAGGTCTGGACTGAGAATTTCTGAATTTCAATTACATTCAAAGGATGGCATCTAGGAGAAAAATTTGATGAGGGAAGCCTGACGCAAAAAGATCAATGGTCAGATATGGTGACTTGAGAATTGCAAATTACAGCATAGGAAAACTGAAGTGACTGAGATCATTTGAACGGGAAGAAATAGCAGAAATGGAGGAATGAAAGCATAACATGAGAGAATTTTCACCAAAGCTAATGTGGTCACATCAAATTTCCAAAGACATGTGAAACAGTATCATGAGTGCAAGGACTAATACTTTGGGGACATTCTGTCTAGTTAAGGCTCATATAATGTCTTCAAATACTTAAAATGAGGTTGTTAAGGGTCAGTGCGTTATTCAGAGACACAGACGTGTTGGACATGCAATCTATGGGTGAAATCAGTTATGAGACAGTCTATTGAACAGGCTGCTCCGTCACCCACACAGTCTGTACCTTCAGTCTGACCACAGCTGCTGTGTAGTCATTTCCCCGGCTCATTGTTCATTCAATCCTTTTTAATCACTGGACTTAAAGAGGGAAATCCTCTGCACTAAATAGTTTCCATTCAGTTTGATCAGGCTTAGTGCAGAGGACAGAAATGATTTATGACTTTGTGACTTTAAGCTGCTCACAACAATGAATTCATAATTACTTTTGAGGTGGGCTGAAAGGTTGTCAGTGACCCGAAACAGAGTGACCATTTCTGGAGAAACTGGCCGAAGCTGATGGGGAGTTGAGTGGATATACGGTGGTGCTTATGCCAAGCAGAGCCTACAATAATAACGGCCTATTAAGCATGTAGTTAGTGAAAACTGATAGCCGCTAATGAAGCCTATGCGTATCAAATTGGCTGAACAATATACAGCATGTGTAGCCTTTCAGTGGAAAGACGAAAGACAAACGGGACATCTGAGAGCAGTGGATGTTCAAGTCCTCCGGGAGTCTTAATCTGCTGTTGTTGTTGAATGTTGCTGAAAAACTTGAGTCTTAAGAATCAAAGTCCCCTGATTCACCAGCTCATTGTTTCAGAGTTTGACAGCAACAAACAAACCCAAGGTCATTCAATCACAACAACACACAAGAGGTGTTTTTCTCAGCTTTTTTGTCACCAGGAGAATCGACTACAGAGAATAAAAACGTCAGAGCGCATAGATGTCCTTGGCTAAACTCCACTCGAACCATCTTATTTTAGACAAGATGACCAGCTGGCACTAAAAGAGAAAGAAAGAAAAAGCTTGGAAATTCCAGCTGGACTTCAAATTCCCCCGCTGTCACTTTGCCTTTTCTTTTTGTTCTGTGTTACTAAAACTCTGGATAACAAGAATTCAGTCCTAACGGGAAGACTGCTTTAATCAATATACGAGCACTTTTAAGATGCAGTCTCGAGGTAATGATTTGGCAGCAACTACTGTAAGAAATAACTCATCTCTCTGCTGTATGTGGAAATGTTTGTTGCTACAAGTACCGCTCTTGTCTTTATCTAAAATTAAATCTTTTAATTAGACTGGTTTAAGCACGTCTGCACCAATCTGCTTCACAGCCAGAGTGTCTGGCCAACATTTCTTCTGGAGAGAGAAATTACTCTCTTATGATCTGTAATCATCTTCCAATTATCAGAGCACTCTGTGTGAATAAGGTGACACACCACATCCATCATGCACTTACATGTACACCCAATGATTCACTACAAAGTATGTGGATACTTGAGCAGCTCAGACACCAAAACATCACACCAATAGGCGATTTCAACCCTGCCTCCTAAAAATAACAATAAAACAACTATAAGATACACCTTAAAAGAAATGTAACACCTCCTGAATTCCATTTTTATCAACATAAAACATCAGCTGCTTATATTACCAAAGAGCAGTTAGATAGCATAGACCTTTTTAAATAAACAAAGCCTTGGACACATGGCTTTGCCGGCAGACAAAGGCTCAAACTCATTTTTGAGATAGGGATAAATATGTGTCAGCGTTGCTCCATCGTCGTAGGTGATGTGAATGGAAACACATTCAACATGCTAATGGCCATTCAACAGTATCACCCAAATGTGTTGATCAACGGGACGAGAAAAAAACAATAGCCCAGCTCTTTATCACAGCTGCTTTCAAGCAGACTTTAGGCACAAAAGCAGAGAAAGATACATTGTAAGCATAACCCAGATGTGCTGGTGATGTATCGAAATGTGTTCCCCGGTCAAAAAGTGTTTCCCCCTTGTTAATGCGTAGCGCGCCCCACGGAGGTTAGGGTTAGGGTTACGGCTACGGTTTTGGGTAAGGTCTAGGTAGGGAGAAATTGACCTATTGAGGGGGAAATATATATATATATATATATATACATATATATATATATGTTGTTGCAGTCACTTTTGAAGCATGTTACCTGCAACACCGGTGGCATCTAGCGTTGAGGTTGCAGATTGCAACATACTGAAACTTCTCTTGTGTGCCAAGTGTGTAGAACACCTACAGTCGCCAACGTGAAAACATGAATGGCCCTATCTAGAGCCAGTGTTAGTTTGTCAGTTCTGGGTTACTGTAGAAACAACATGGTGGACTCTGTGGAAGAGGACAGAACAGACCCCCACAAAGTGCACCAGGTTTTAAAGCCAACTTTTATAGTGGCCATACAGTGGTAACGCAATTTCTGGGGTCTGTCATGTGATGCCATTGGCCCAAAAATACTTTTTCCCATTGGCTTACATTGGGAAAGAGATGTCTGTAAATCAGTGGATACATTTTTCTGAGCATCACAACCCTGTGAAACCCATATTTACTATCAGGATTTGATCCATTCTGTACGATAACAGTTTTACAGTCTAGAAAAGCCACACAATTAAATCATTCTGTCCCCATTCAAGTTAGCGGAGCGCTACACTGGAAGTAGTCGGCTCAGCCAGCGGGAGTCTCTAGTGCACTTGCTCTATGGGTCCAATCATGCAGAAGCAGCGCCAGTCATCCGGGTAATTTAATACAAGGGAAACAGAGCTTTTTTGGCTTCATGCGTCACTGCACAACTTTAATAGGAATGAACAGGGTCCGTCTTCAAAGCTGTATCCACATCTCTTAATACATCCATGGGACAAAATGATTTTTAGTTTCAGCTGATTATATACTAATGAAAACATGACTGTGAATATTATAATCCACTTTTGCCAATATATTCCCCTCCATCCTACACACTGGACCTTTAATTTGTTTCCTGACAATATCCAGTCATGGAGTTGGATAAGGTTGGGGAAAGATTTTGGTCCTGGATGAATATTATAAATATACTACACTGGTTTTCTTTTTTAATATTGAACTAACACCACCTGTTTCCAAGGTAAAAAATAAATAAATAAAAATAAAATAAAACTTGTTAAGCTACTAAAAACAAAATTATGATAACACAGGATGCTAACCCTTTTTTTACTCTAACCTTCTACCTTGACGACCTCTCTACAACAGCTGTGTATAGTACAGTGTAACACTCCCAGGACTGAAAAACTGCCGTCTGTGAACATAATAACAAAACAAAATATCTGGCAAAACCATTTAGCAGTATATAAACGTAACATTTAGGAGACAGGGTTGGTAATTGATGAACACCTCACTCCAAAAGCACTGACATTAATCTGCTGCTGCTATGGTGTGTGGTTTTACTCATGTGGACTTCCCAGGCTCATACCTGGCCTGGGGGGATTTTTTTCTTTTATTTTGCTGACAGGTGGCTGTTTGGGAGAGCAATGAATTAATGTGGTTTGTTTCATAGAGTTTATATATATTCAGCGGGAGAGCCACACAGATCACACATGCTGTCCCCTGACGCCGACCCTGCTCTGTTTCCATAGAAACAAGTGCATAAGTGTGTTTTCTGCCAGCCTGGTCGGGGGATACAGGACCTTTTCTTCTTCTGTGGTGCAAAAAGGCAAGCTGTTTTTTTCTGTTTGTTTTGTTTGTTTGTTTTTTCCTTTTTTTTTTTTTTTGTGACTCATCATCATCACCGTCATCATCATTATGGTTGTCTCACTTGGTCTCTGACCCTGAAACAGCAAACTTTGCAGGTGTTTTGTTTGTAGTTTGATTGTAGTTCTGCACTTTCTGCTTACATATTGTTATGTGTTGGTGGTTTATCATATGAGTGTCATCTTCTAAATATTCTGATTTTAAACTTGTTTATGTTCATGGTGATAGTTATTGATGGTGATGTATTTTCTTTAAAGCCCTTTGAAAGTTTTAGATTATACATATTTTCTTAATCAGAATCCAGGTCATTGCCAAGTGAGTTTTTATAAACAAGGAATTTGCTTTGGTGCTTTGGTGCATTGGTCCATAACGTAAACATTGTAAAAGAAAATAAACTTCAAATCATGTCCTATTTAAAAAAAAAATCGACACATTAATTCCTTTCTGGAGTGAAACATTATTTTTAAAGGATTTATATGTATGAAATAAATATGATCTATAAATATTTTTGATCAGCTTTCATTTTTTAACTTATAAACTTGCCATGTGCCACAACTTCAAACATTTAAAAATGTGTCAACAGCCTTCAAAATCTAAAACCAATAGAACTTACTGATAACACTCGTGTACAAAAAAATGGGTAAAAATGTACTGCTATGATGATATTTGTTTCAAAATATATTTTCTGTCAACTGACTTTTTGTAAGATTTCTAAGCATCATTTAATCATGTATAAAAAAGGAGTTAACTATACATCCTCAGGACTCCTGTCTCACTTCCTGGTTTCCAAAATGGTGAGAATTTAAGTACTGGTGAGCTTTTGCTATTAGCTATTGCTATCAGGTGTGTTTCAACCATAACAGGTCCACTCTGTGGCCCTTCTAAATCAGAATTAAATAAGACTTGTGGTTTAAAAATGAGTATTTTAAGTAGCATTAAGAGAAGTCTGAGAAACTTTGAAAAATAAAATGGCTACTCACTACAACTGCTGTGAAATAAATATACTTTTTGTCAATTCCACAAGATGTCAGCCCTGTCAGATCATACCTCTGACCTCCATATGCTATTGAAGAAAAAAATAAATCACTGGGAGGTTGGCCCATTACAAGGTTTTTATCAGTCAAGACTTTGATCTTTTTAAACATATTTTTCCAGCCTGAGGAGTAAAAATCAAGAGACATAAATACAGGACAGAATAAGTTGTAATACAGATGACCAGAAGTTAAAAATAAGTAAAATTATATATAATTTCAACACTCTCACTTCAAGACAGTGGTGGTGCGGTTTGGCATATAGTGCTGCCAGCATATGAAAGCAATCCTATGACTGTCATCACATTTTGATTCACATGTCGCAAAACCCTGATTGGAGCACAGGAATACCTGACGTCACCTTTTCCCCACTGAGCCCTGCCCGCTTCAAACCAGTTTGAAAAGCACGGACAGAAACACAGAAACAAGAATCTCTCGACTAACAAACTTCAAACTGCTGAAATCTTCCAAATTGACTTGCATATCTTACACATGGGTGACTACATCTAGATTTCAGAACAACCAGCTGCTCCCTACAGTGTAAAAGCTCACAGGAAGCACCGCCTTCAGAAAACATCTGCTTTGTTTAGTTCTTAGATCTGCAACTTATTTCTTCCACGCAGCATGCTGTAGAGCTCACACTGGGTCGATCTGAGTAAGTGTGAGAGGTAGAGAGAGCATGTGGGAAAGCATAAAGTGAGAAATCCCTTCACATCGTATTACCAGCCGGTTTAGCTCTTACATTTGGAATTCACGCCTGTCTCCATGCTCCTTTTAACGCCTCTGCAGTTATCAAATCATTAATTAAGCTTATGTCGAATCTGCCCAGAGAGCCTGGTGTGGGAGAGAGATACGACTGCAGGCACCACCAGCCATCTGCTTCCAACATGCTGATGTCGCAGGCGATCAGTCCTAATAGGCCCTCTGACCAGGCAGCAGCGCGCTAACAGGGCTTTTTCGGGGCCTCATGCTGGGCGGTCTGCATCAGAAGCATCCCACTATAAAAACCCACAGAGACACCTCAATGTAATATAATTACACACTCAAAAATAGATGCACAGATGACATGGACTCATACAGATGTACCATAACATGCACATAATGAGCCCTCGGGGGAGCTGACTGCATACCTTTAAATACACATTAAAGGTCAAACTACTTTCTCATAGTTTAGGCTGCAATTTATACCAATTCAGCCTGAGATAAAGTCACAAAGGTTGCATGCATTAGTTGAGCATATTAGAGTGCCCATATCCTGCTTTCCTATTGGCCAGGAGGAGCTAATGTGTCTCATTTAATGGCTACCTGAAGCTGCTCTTCCCACAAACCAGTGGCAGAGCTGGAATCAGCTGCTCTAATATGCGTGAAACAAACAAACTCAGGAGGGTCATGTGTGAAGAGAGAAACAGAAAGTGTGTATTTGACCAATCAAACGGATCACTGATTGATTAAATAGATGAATATATTACGAGTATAGTCGGTGGCCCATAGAAGTCAATGCACTGCAGCCTAAGAAAACAAATGCAGCATAACGAAATACTGTACATATACAGAGAGAACAACAAACTACAGAAACATGTTTAGATAACTGTTTTCTTCTTAATAGGTCGGTGCTGGTGTAGTTTGAATGGAAGGAAAGTTCATGTGTTAAAGGTACAATCCAAAACTGTACAGTATGATGGTACACTGTCGTAGTAAAACCTCTTAGCGCATGAGCAATAAAATGTACCTGTAGCAAAAGATACACTGAACTTTGTCCTGTGAAAAACATTTTCAGAGCTGTTAACCTGTGCAGTACTTCCCCACAAAATGACATCTTATTTGCATAAACACACATCAGGACTGGACAGAAGCAGAAAAGATGCACACAATGGAGCTTCACTTTGTTACATAAAAAAATCCTCTGGCTCAAGCCTTAATTTGACATTGTCTTTTAGCTATGTACAGCTAAATGACAATAAAAGTTTGGATCCTATAGTGGATTAATACATTTAGGATGATTTCATTATGGTATGTCTGTGATCTCTAGTGTGCTTTGCTTCCAAAATGTTCTTTTTCAAGGTCCACTTTTCTTTGTGAACACTTGTTACTCTACCAGGTGTTGGCAATGTGGACTGGACTAAGTAGGATTGGAGTGAGGGGGAGGCCTTGAGTTCTTATTTCTATGTGTTTTGTGTTTTTTCTGTGTCAGCTGAAGCAAGACTAACTCTATCTTGAATATTGTGTTCTTGTGTTACTATACGATTAAATGAATGGTTAAATGAATATTGTAATGTCAAACAATTTGATGTAACATGACTGCTTTAATTGTTTGTCTTTTCACAACTTTCTAATGTGAAGGTGGTTTTGCCCGGGAGTTATTTAAAACTGCTTTTTGGTTCATGTACCTGTTTTGTCTGTAGGTTAGACCCTGTTTTTCTTAAAGTTTTGTGCCAGTATTGATGGCTTGTCACTGCCTAGTAAAACAAGAAAACAGCTGGTTGTGATATAAGGTTCCTAAATCTATTGGCTCACATCCTGATTGGCTTTTTCGATCCTTCCTCAACACTGAGGCTACCCCAGTTGAGACTGAAAGTTGACCCGAGTCTGAAAACAAGCTGAGTCTGAGATGTCTTAAAGCTGGGATAGGCAGTTTTCAGGAAAAAGAGAAAAAATCCCTCCTCCTGCAGCTCTGCCCTCTCTTTCCTAAAGGCCTACACACACCAAACTGATTTCAGAGAACTAGCGGCAACAAAAGCCCTGTGCTGCGCCGTCTCATGTCACTGTGTCTCAGCCAAAAAGTTGCACATGAACACACCACAAAGACTACTGCCGACAATAATGTTGGTTCTGGCCTGTGTGACCTGAAATAACTCTCCACACCAGCAGATGGCAGTAGTATGTAATTTTCATTCAAAAACAGAATCCAGAAGACCATTTTGATGCTAGTTAGCCAGTTAGCGTATTAACAGCACAATCCAGTGTTGAAAAACACAGAGTATATTTATTGTGCGGAAGTGAACAATACCACATCATTATATATCTGTGATATGCACATGCTCATGTAGTGGTCCTGTACGAGCACTAGCCATTCATTTAAATTGTCCAAATCATGGTTATGATCGCAATGCCATTATGTTGCTGCAATGCTATGAATATTACCATCCTGTTTTCTTTGCACAGTTGTGGGCCTGTAAACCCCTTTAAAATGACATACTGTGATTCATGGCCTTTAGTTTACGTTAGCTTAATAAACATGAACTTAGCTGCAGCTCAGAGCCTTGAACTTTTGGCAAATGTTTCACATAACGTTAAATTACTATCATCATTTTCTCTCCATCTTTCACTTTGCCAGTAATGACACATGTTTTATTTTATATAATTATTAATAGATTGTGCCAGTAAACCCGGAGCTCCATTTGCGCTTTTAGCACTTCCGGTTCTCTCGTCTAAAAGTCAATACGTTTTTTGAATGGAATTTTGGTAAAATGCCTCAAATAAGGTCTGTGGTTAACAAAAGCTTAAGCGAGTTTCAGGTTTTGTTCTACGACATAAAACACGTCAGTAAATACCCTACTTGTGAATGTTGAAGCTTTTACGTGTCGTAAAAAAGGCGGTTGTTAACAAGTTGCTCAATACGACTACAAACTCTGTCAGGGACAAACAAGTTGCTCAATACGACTACAAACTCTGTCAGGGACATTAAACGTCATCACCCCCGAACAGGCGAGAGTGCTGGCAGTCTGCTATTACAGCTTCTTATTTAGCTTAAACAGGTGCTGGCAGTCTGCTATTACAGCTTCTTATTTAGCTTAAACAGTCTGATTTCCCCATTATACAATATATAAAATAAAGCGGCCGAAATCAGTTGAAAGCTTAGTGGCGGTGACATCAAGAGTCATGCGACCGTGGAGTAGTCATGTAGTCCGTTAAAGCCTAACATTAGCTTTTTACTTCTGGCAATCGCATTTAAGCTTCAAATGCGGTATGAAAGGTGTTCATATGTGAAGATTATCTCGCTGAACAAAACCTGTAAGTATTATAAACTTGTGTTAGCCACGGAGCTTATTTTCACACATTCACTTTCTCTTCCGGGAACCAGCGCAATGCTAAACTTCCGGGTTTTGACGTCAGCCCTGGCACACTCTATATCTGGAATTACAACTTTCTCTGCAGGATTCTTTGCTGTTTAATCAGACTTTCACCAAAGGAACATGCACACGCATCTGTGTTTATAGAACAGCCAATGGGAGCACCTTCTTGTGTCACAGGCTAGATTTTCTAAAGCCCGAAAACAGAGGCAAGAAGACAGGCAGAAGTCTTCTCACAGACCTCCAAAATTACAACAATCTGAAAGGTTGTTACTGATTTTTTCCCAAATGATACCAAAAAGCCTGAACTTTAACCCCTATAGTGATCTAAGAATAACAAAGCTGTCCATTTTACACATATGTAACAGCTTTGTTTCACAGCCTCACATGCTGTTAGCATGACTTTCATACTTTTTATTATGTATCTGTATAAATGACATGCAGCTTTGAATTGGCTCCATCAATTAGACAGCTGTGTTTTGTTCAGAGGGCTTAAACAGCAAACAAACAGATGTGTTTTTTCCCCAAGAGTTTTGGCTTGTACTAACCCCAACCATGACATCTTTGCCCTAACTCTAACTGCCCAATCACAGTAGGGCAGGGCTAGGGGAAACACTCCTGGGGGAAAAAATTGCGTAGAACAGATGAATAATATTTTGGCTAGGGTAAAGCCACAATCTCTGAGAGTGAGAGCGAGTGTCAGGCAAAGTTTCATTAGTTGAATGTGACAGAGCTGTTAGCGTGTCATTGAGATTCAGTACAGGTTTAGATCAGAGCTGGCATTATTGGCCACATTTCATGGTCTGAATCTTTTAAATTCCATTTCCTTGCCAGCTAATGGAGGACTGCAGGTGGCTGCTTAGACACTGATCTGCAATCAGTGCAGTGTGTGTGCGTGGAAAAGAGTTTGTGTGTGTGTGCCTCTAAGTTTTGGGTATGTGTGTGTGAGTGTTTGGTGATGATAGCTAATCCTCACAATCTCAGATCCCTTTGAACAATGAAAAAGGGCAAAATCAGAATAAAGTGGCTCCTCACAAGCCTGTCAAACTGCATATTTATTTTTAAAATATATTTGAGGCTTCTATCGGAGTCTAGGACAAAAAAATGATTCATCGCAACTTCTATTTATGGAATTATTTCCAGAATACTAAACTGCATTGTCGAGCACTTTCATCTTGACATAAGACTCCAGGAATCACAGACAGAGCGCACATGACTTAGGTGGCAACCTTTAGGCAAATGGTATGGTGGTTAAACCCCCAAAAAGGTTCCACTGTGGCACACTGACGGACTCTAAGGTTAGTAGTTGCATCACCTTGAAGCCCCATAAGTCATAAGTCAGTGCATCTGAGGTGACAGTGGATCCAGACTGTCTTGTTCGTAATGACATCAGCTAGAAGAAGAGATGATTGTCAGCTCTGTGGCAGTATGAGTCCCCTGCTCTATCACAGCTTTTAAACTAAATTTCCTTCCTCTAAATTGTTGCCTGGATTTTTATCAAAACATGTCACATAACAGTGTTATTGTGAATGTCTGTAGGAGGTCAGGCCATCACACTGCATAAAACAGCTACAGACAGACATGTGTCAGCAACATCTGAGCTGCTTGACACTGGTCTGTGACTGAACTGATGAAGCCTTGCTGGTCACAGGCTGCTACCACAGCTAAATTCCTGAGTCCATTAAAGTGATGATGCTGCCACCCACTGGTGGCCCAGACTGAACCCATGCTTCTGTCAAAGGATGATCATCTTTGAGGGAAACATGACCTAAATTATGAATTCCAATATGTTGTTTCCATAGCTTAGGAAAGTCCAGTCAATATTTGTGAACATGAGATACTCTCTCAAAGCCAGAGACCAGAGAAGTAAGTCTCAAACGTGTGATGTCACCAAGTTTTGTGGATCAAGTCAGTGTTTGTTTTCCTTTTTTAGATCCAAATGAGCTTTATTCTATTGTTGTGTTTTCAGTTCTGAAACATGAAATGTTCCCATACACTCGTAACAAACCCCTGGGTGCTCTCAGTGTCATCTAGAACATCTTTCACTATCCATTGTCTATGAAGCAGCTCCAGACTTCATACCAGATGACATCACAAATTTGAGTTTTGGAACTCAAGAAGTTTGGGATTTGGAAGAGAGTTGTTAATGTTTCCAAATAGGAATAACATGTATGTGAGTTCTTGGTGTAGTTCTAATTTAATACTCTGATTACTCTGGTGGCTTTCACTTGTAGGCCGACATGCCTGACTACTGCCATTACACATTTACTTCCAAAGTTTTCTCTCCTTAATCCAGGCATGAGACCTCAAGAGAACAATTACAGCTGTTTCAGTAACATGTTGATCAGCCTGCAATGTCTTTTTTAAGTTACAAAGGATGAAGAAACTGCTACTTTTAAAGAACCAGATCTGACTAAAACATTTGGCAGCACTCATTCATCCGTACGGCCTTTGCTACCAAAACCATGGCTGGATTTACTCATGTTTAAGGGCTTAATAACTCAATTGGGACATCCCTACCTGACTGTAATGAGTCCACAGGATACACATTTCCTCTACAGGCATATCCGGATCATAGTTACATTGCTGCAAACAGCAATAAAAGTTTGTTTCCAAAACGCAATGACAATGTACTGTCAGGCTATAGTGCCCCCTGCTGCCTGACTGCTGTCATTACAGGGCACACATGTGAGTTATGAACATGTTGAATTTAACTCAGACTCACTCAAATTTTTATTTATTTATTTATTTTTTATGGTGTCTTTACTGTTGTTTGGAAAACGTCAGTGAAGTCAGAACATTGTTTTTAAAAAAGGCACATTTTAATTTAAAATGACTCTTGGGTTGTGATGTTTTATTCTGAGCTCAGTAACTGTTCATATCAGGCAGATTTTACAAAGAGTGTTTAGTGAATTGGGTAATGAAATAAAATATGAGCTTGTCTGTGCTGTCTTCTCTCTGGATCCTTTTTCCTCAACTGTTCAGCCAAATATTCCCCTCTTCTTTGCTGTCGTGGAGAAACAAACATGTTATTCACAACACAGCATCCTTATCATCCTGCATAATTATTCCTCTTAGTTTGAATTTGTCTCCCTGCACAGTAAGTTGTCTTACCTTTCTCAGTAACAGTATACACTGCCTCCATGCCACCTTTGAGGTGATCAGTAACATGGCAGTGGAGCAGCCAGGTGCCAGGATACTGAGGGCGCATCTTTACTGTCTGAACAGGAAGAAAATGGAAACGGCAACATGATTCACTGGCCACAAGTTACATTTTTATTAATGCCTGACAGCACTGTCAAGCCAACAGAGAGACTAATTTCACTTTAACCTGGTGATGCTCAATTTTCTTTTTTTGTAATGATTTAACTGAAACATTTAAAAGTTTTCTTTTTTTTAATTTCTGTTAAAGATGGTAGTATTTGCAAAGAAAAGCTTCACTAATATTGAAGCTTGATATAATGCGTTAGTCACAAGTGTAGCATTTCATACCAACAATAGTCAATTTTCACAGTTGCCACCTATTTGTTTTGGAAGTTCATCTATAGTAGCTATTTTATTGTTTCTATTTCTTGTTTTTTGCCTTTGTTTTAATATCCTTTATTAAAACAAATATTGCTTGTTATGCTGAAGATTTTACAATACAAGAAATGATAACTTTTTGTGTAGTTATGCTGATCTCTAGAAGTTACACTAATGACAGAGAATTAATTGACCTTGAAATCAACGTGCAGCACATTTAAAGGAATACTTCACCCAAATAAAGATAATTTGTATATCAGTTAACCGTGTTATGTTGAATTCACTGAATTCATGAGGAAAACTTTCCTCGCATGCCTCCATGTTGAACAAAGAATCCAAAAATAGAGAAAATTCTTGATGACTTGAAATAAATGGGGGCCGTGTGTAACAACAGCGAAACTACATCAAAACATCTGTTTACAAAATTCTCACACTACTTATGCAGTCTATTCCAAGTCTCATTTATCTAGTCAAATGTTTAGCACTTCCCAAACACATGATTATTTTGCTAAAACCTGACTATTTTAAACACTTGCTCAACAACAGTGTCACACACAGATGAGTAGCACACCTTGGGAAGCACATGTGTTTGAACTCTGTTCAATGGAATGCATGAGCAGAGTTGAAACAAACACACCTCCCCAGGCGGGCCACTCGTGTGCAGGTTGTAAACAGATGATTCGATATACTTTCGATGTTTTCAAATGTAGACCCCCTTTTACTTCAGTTCATCAAGACTTGTCTCTGCTTTTGAATCTTTGTTCACCGTGGAGGCGTGTGAGAAAAACAAAGTTAATGAATTCAGCATGACACAAGGTGAGTAACTGATATTCAATTTAACGTTTTGGGAGTAAAATATTCCTTTAATGTTCAGATCAGTTGATGCCAAGTTGGGATGTGTTGAGGTTTTACCTGGAAGGTGGCTGGAAACAGCTCATACACATCAGTGCGATGAGGACCTCCACCCAGCTGGAGACAAAGAAGAGTTGGTGTTTGTCTTTTATGTGCTTGTGCAGGTGTGTCTTGCATGTTTGTATGTTTTTATACCTTATATTCCACACTGTGTCCATGCCAGTGTGCGGTATGTATGTCCACCTCATTGCCCATTCCCATCAGGTACCAGTACACCTTATCACCCGCCTCCATGTTCAAACCATTCAGATTTCCATACATATAACCATTAATGGCTGCATCCACAGAAAAGCACACAATCACAAATACTGTTAGCTGTCTGGACGAAGCAAAAAAAATATCATCCCATCTGTCAAAATGATGCAGTTCATTATGTGTGTATGTTTATCTCACAGTGCATCTTGTTGCTCTCGATAAAGGTTTCATCATCCTTTAGGTTTGTACGTGGGCTCTTGATGTGGGTCCTGATATTTTCATCCAGATACCTGGAATAATAACAACAGAAAAAACATTGCCAGGTATTGCCAAATAATAAATGAACAGCAGTTTTTTGTTCCTGGGATTGCTGCAGAAACACATCAACACCACAGAGAGTGTATTCAGACTGGGAGGATTAATCCCTCAAAAGCTCAAGACATGAGGCAGGTCCCCATTAAATTAGCTCTAGTTGCATCTGTGAGATTATTTCTAGAAAGTCAAGTTACAGTATTTCAAATTGATGCTGTTTTTGGAGAACAATCAAAATTCCATCAAAGTCCATTGTATTCGGGTGACAGCATAAGTTTCAGACTTAAAACTTTGGAATATAAAACCAAAACAGAATTTGCATGGCTGAGTACTATGAAGTTATGCGGCTTAATCTGTTTTTGTATGTGAATGTACAAACTACTGAAAGTCTAACAAATGAATGGTTGTAATGAGGGTTATACTCACCAGCTTTCATTCTCATCAAACACTAGGAAAAGCAGCGCAAACTCTTCTACTTCCTTCTTCATACCAAGACTCCTGCAAGTAACACAATAAAATAGCACTCTAGTGTACTTGTGTGATGCAGTACAAAAAAGCACAAAGTATCATCCACCTGCCATGTCACATCTTGATCTTAATATGCATGCAATACAGGGATGGATTGCTGAATGAGCCCCTTGGGTACAGGCCAAAGGGGTCATGGGGCCCCTGGACCAGATCCGCTGTTTGAAGGGATTTTTAACATTTCTTATTGTGAAGACAATTAAACAACTACAAAAAAACTACAAACTGACTACAAAGAGATGCAAAACAACCACAAAGAGACTCAAAACAACTACAAGAGATACAACAGCTACATAGAGACATACAATGGCCACATACAAAAAATTACAAAGTGAGGCAAAATGGCTAGACAGAGAAGCAAAAGAACCTCAAAGAGATTCAAAATGACCACAGAGACACAAAACAACTACAAGGAGATGCAAAAGGACCGGAGATTCAAAACGACTACAAAGAGACAAAAAGATATATAACGTAACAACCACAAAAAACACCACAAAGAGACACAAAACAACCACAAAGAGATTCAGACTACAAAGAGACATAAAGTGAAAACAAAAAGACACAAAACAACTACAAAGAGATGCAAAACAACCACAAAAAGACTGAAAATGACCACCAACAAGAGGTGTGGGGGGCCTTTCAAAATGTCTGCACCCGGGGGGCCCTTATCTCATAATCCATCCATGTGTATATACCACATAACATTACTAAATATCAACTAGTTTGAGTAGTGCTGTATGCAGAGATGCTCACCTAGCCCAGCTACGGCGACAGATCACCAACGGACCAATCAGACCGCTGTACAGGTCCTGTTAGGCAGGGAGACAACATAAATGTGTGTGTGTGTGTGTGTGTGTGTGTGTGTGTGTGTGTGTGTGTTTGTGTGTGTGTGTGTGTGTGTGGGTGTTAGTGTACCTTGGTAACATCAGCAGTGGAGTAGTATGCTGACACAGAGCACTCCTCCTGGTCTGTGGTTGGTCCTGTATTCTTTGTAATGTACCAGTAGTAGGAGTGAGTCTCACCTGGGAAACAAATTATAGGGTTTTTTTCAAGGTTTTGGACAATATTGAGACCAACTTATACACAGGCTTTTAATTATCCGGGTCGAGCCCTATAATACTCTCAGAATATTAAAGCCATACAAAGTTAAATTTTACTGCACAACACTAATCAAAATAATCCACAATTAAAACAAAGCATGAGAGGATTTTCTGTTTCAAATGTTTCTGTCTGCTGATATCCTGCCTGTCTGTACCTGGCTGAGTGACATGAACTTCCGGGGTTTCTGTCTTGACTCCATGGGCGTGGATAGAATAAGGCCTGGACGCCATGTTTTTAAAAACCACCTTCACCTTGTCTCCCACATCAGCGTGAATCATCGGACCTGGCCGAGGGGAAGATGTTCTAATTACAACACCACACAAACTGGAGCTTAACAGAAAGTTATACATCATACACAATGTTTCATATATTGCAGTTGTGGCTTTTATTTTGCAATCCAAGTTTGTGCATTATTGATGTTTTGAAAGCCTACCCATAATGCCGAGGTGTTCCATATCAGCCGCTCTGTCCTTCTGTTTTGTAAACTTGTCATTGGTAAACTCGCGGTAGACCACCTTCTTGTAAAGGGAGCCTATATACCCACCCTGTTTGTCCAGGAAGACAGGAGCAGGACTGCAGAGGAAGAGAGGCAGGCTTATGAATATGTGAGGCTCAGTGTGTGTGTGTGTGTGTGTGTGTGTGTTTGTGATGTTGTGGTTACCATGGTACAACATCATGTGGATGTATTTGAGCATTTACTGCCATTTGCGTATAAATATTTTTGTGAGTAAATCTATATTTATCGGTTTGATTACAATGAAATTACAAAACATTGACTAAAAATAAGACATAAGATGCGATTATATTTACATCTTAAAGAAAATAGTCAGAAGAGAAGTTTGAAAAAAAAAGTTGTAAGAAAAATAGACTGTAAGGACAAGGTTGGCGCTAACAAATTCTTCAAAAATATGTCTCCAATATGGATTTTTATTTTCAAAAAGGCTTCATTTTCTGCTGGAAAATAGAGCCTGCTGGAACTGCTGGAAACCGTAGTTTTAAGCAAACATCACTCAAACTGAGGTAGATAGTGGACTTGTTGGGGACTATTTTTAGCTGTGGATTAATCCACTGTCGGTACTCTAGTGAGTATTTACAGCTGCAGGATGGCATGTGTGGGATTGACTCAAAATAAAGTGTATGTGTCTGCAACTGTGTGGCTCACTGATATGTTTTTTATAGTGTCAGACAAAAACTGAGGTCTTCTTTTCCACCAATAATCTCCACTGATACTTTTTAAATGACTTGTTTCATGCTGTACATGTGCAGTGGTACTGTACTTGTCCATATTGCGGAACATCTCAGCCTCCCAGGTGCGGTTTGGAGAGTAGTCCCAGTCAACTTCCATGGCAGCGATGTAGTAGGTTTTTGAATGAAGCATAACCTCACCCTGACGCTGAAACAGGCTGCACTTTTGTACCGTGTAGTTGGCTCTCATCCCACCACGGTAATGGTTCACTGTCGCTGACACCACTTCGAACTGACCTGAAATAGAAACGCAGCATTCTTACAGCCTAGAAAAGTGTCCCCTCAGTCTCATGCCCCTTCAGTCCTATATTACCTCAGCCCTTTGTCCCTTCAGCCCTATGTTCCCTCATCTTTATGTTCCCTTCGATCAGTACCTTTGCCAATGTGGTGATGTTTTGTTTGTCTTTCTGTCTGTCTGTTATCAATATTGTTGGTGTGATGTTAAAGATTTTATAAAGGGCAGACCCCATAATGTTCACACAAGCATACAGTGGAAGTGTAATATGTAATAATATATATGAGAAGTACACAATTGTGTGTGTGTGTGTGTGTGTGTGTGTGTGTGTGTGTGTGAGATGTCTACCCATGCTGTCTGGCTCCATAGTGACTGTGTGTGAGATATGAGGGAAGACGCTGATGGTGTCTCGTCGGTTCTGACGGTAGATGAAGCGGTTTCCCTGGAAGTAAAGGCTGATGATGTCCGTCTCAGAACCCAGTCCTGACACGTGCCATGTTACTTTATCCCCCTTACACATGGTCAGGCCTGGGAGGTTCCTATATACAAAGCCATTGATGGCTAAAGAGAGAGACACAGAAATAACAGAAACAGTCTTTACACTGAATCAAATCTTTTCTGCTAAGCATATTGAATTTTGCATCTTCAGTGAGTAGTCTAAGCTGCTAGTGTCTCCTACACACCATGCATCTTGTTGCTTTCCATAAAGCCCTCATCTTCTTTGTTAAAAGGGGTGGTACGTGGGCCAAGGGTCTTAATGTTGTCGTCCAGATACCAGCTCAGGTTCTCATCAAACACTGTGGCCATGAGGTGGAATTCTTTGTCGTAGTTTTTCTATATGAGGAGAAAAGAGACGAAAGAAAAGGAGAGATGTCAACTTGAAATGTATTGATAAAATGACAATTATTTAACTTTAAGATATGCTTTCTGTGCCCTTCATGGTGGACATCCGTTGAAGCTGTTGCCTGCTGCAATATCCCACAGATCAGAACTGAAAATATCAGATTCAATGAGATGTGATCCAAACAAGTTTGGATTCTGACACTCTCTTCTCACCTGTGCTCCTTTCTTCAGCGATCCAGGTCGACAGACAAGGAGCGGTCCAACCAGTCCAGAATGGGTGTCTTTCACAGGGTCCACTCCAGAGTAGTACAAATAGGTCAGACAGTCAGCCTCCCCTTGCACTGGACCAGCATCCACTGGCACTGTCCACTCATAGGTGTGTGTCGTTCCAGGTCTGACCAGAGCAGCGGGGGGAGGGGTCACCACTCCTGAAAACATAGATTTATATAAAGTTTTATTAACAACTCTTTTGTTAATGTGTGCTAAGTTAGACTGGTACCATAACTCACTCAGTTCCTTCTTTAGCTCCCGCAGTTTCTTTGCTGTGTAGGACTCTGAGTAAGAAGTGTAGAGGAGGAAGGATGGAGGCATAAAAAAGTATGAGGAAGTGATTCATGCGGTCTTATACACTGATAACAGTAGGCTATGTGTGTGTGCATGTATTAACCTTCCAATTCATTGTGATAGAGCGTCCCGTCCTGTTCTATACTGTACTGAACACCATGTGGTTGTAAACTGTAAGGGCGGCTGGCTTTGTTCTTAAACACCACCCTGAGAGTGTCCTTCTCCTCAGCTCGCAGAACAGGACCTGGAGACACAAACAGATAGGACCATTAGATGACATCATCATGTTAACAAGATCCTGCCGATGTATTTCGAATAGTTGTGTTGAACCCCAGTTCCATATGTAATAGTTTCCTGGCCAAAACTAAAACTGTCCAAAGATTATCATTACCGATGCCTTCAACGATGATGATGCTAGAAGGTCAGAATATAAAATAATTCTCTTGACAAATAGCTTTATAATTCAGTCAATTATTTAGTCAATCGACAGACAGAAAGTGCAATGATTGATTGACATTCCAGTACCTAATATATTACAATTGCATTTAATAGACTAAATAGTAAATCAAAAAATAATCTGCAGATTAATCAATGATAAAAAATAATTGGTAATGACAGTCCTAATAATAATAGTTGTAATTTTGGCAGAAAACCCTGAAGGCAAACTTCTCTCAACAGCTACCAACCCCAGCCCAGCCTGGATTACCCAGAATTCCAAGGTGTTGCTCCTCTGCACTGCGTAGCATCTTTGTCATGAAGGTGCTATCAGTATACTCCACATAGCGAACTTTCTTATAGCGGCTTCCAATACGGTTCTGATTTTTGGTTACAAACATGTCTGCTTCACTACACACACACACACACACACACACACACACACACACACACACAAGAACAAGTTATCAACAAGTCTCTTATAGAAACATTATGACCACCCAAGCCCTTTCTGTGAAGGTGTGTGTGTGTGTGTGTGTGTGTGTGTGTGTGTGTGTGTACAGTAACCAACCCATCAGTAGGTGGCGTAGGAGCGTAGTCCCACACTTCTTCTTCAGCAGCGATGTAGAATGGTCTGAGCTCACCGTGTGGGCGGGGCTTATGGACATTGGGGAAACACTTCTTGATCTCAAATAAAGCCTGCATTCCACCTGCGCGCAAAACCACAAAAACAATAAAACAACTCACAAATGAAAAAACTAAACGAATGAAACAATTATTCAGTTGGGTGACAAAATGTCTTGTTAAAAATAAATTAAGAATGGAGGAAGTGGGCTCACCCGACAAATGGTCATTGACAGTGCACGTCAGCAGCCAGTGTCCAGGGTTGTCAGCTACCATTTCAGCTGTAGTGCTGGAGGCAGGGAAGAGACTGACTGTGTCTGTGTGGTGGTTCTGAGTGGTCAGGATCTGGCCATGGAAATGAATTGAGTGCATGTCCACCTGTTGGAGATAAATGACATTTAAACTGTAGACCAGGTGCCTGTAGCTAAGTCCAGTTAGCAGCCCTGCAACTTAAGAAAAAAGTAATATATGCGCAATATTAACACATGTTCACAATTTTGAAGGCAAATTATTGAAGATGATTAGTGAAAGAAACTGCAGCAGACTTTCACCTACAAAAGGAGAAAACTAATTTGCATCCATAAAAAATTTGAACATGTGAAATGCACTTCATTTAAATTGCATCAGACTATATTTATAGGTATCCAATGGTCATATTAGCAGACTGTGGCACGATAATTATTTACCACTCAGGTTGACAAAACTTTTCAAATAAACTTAGTCTCTTCTACATGTAAGGATCAAAAGGGCTAGTCATATATATATATATATATATTTAATTTGAGTAATTTATGTTTTGTAACTTAGACTCTTGTACACTGCAGCAAAAAATGTTGAACATGATTTCAGTGATTGATGTTCTGGAAAACTAGGGATTTTATTCTAAAATACAAAACAGAAAAACTGAACATTATAAAGAAATGTTTCCCTGTAGCATCAGATATTCTGGTTAGTAGTCATAATAATAATAATGATACAATATTTACCTCATTGCCTAAGCCATACAAATGCCAGTGGATCTTGTTGCCTTGGCACATACTCAGTCCGGGAAGGTTACCGTACAGAAAACCATTTATACCTGCAATCCACAGTTAAAGGTATTTATGTGTGTATGTATATGGATGTGTGTATGAGGATGTGGATGATGCCCCTCACCATGCATTTTGTTGCTCTCAATGAAATCTTCGTTATCCTTCAGGCCCGTGGCAGGATTCGTAATGTACGTCTTGATGTTCTCGTCCAGGTACCAGCTGAAGTTCTCATCTGACACCATGAACAGCAGAGCGTACAGATAGTCTCCTGACCTGTCTCCATGTAAATCCAGAGTTCCTACAGAGTAGAGCAGAGGACATTTTAGGATGTTGTGCATTGATGTACTGAAGGGGAAATCTACTTAGAGCTCTGAAAACCTATGTTCTCAATTAACTTACTATTGTTTGTAAGACTGCAGATCAGAACAGTTTTTAATATTTCACATAACAGCTTTCTGTTTTTCTGGGGGGGGGTTTCTTTTCTGAACTCCTGTTACTGGTTTGAAGTGGGTCGGGCTCATATAGATAAAGTGGTGCCCCATACTTTCAAACACTTGTCGGTATTAAGCAGCAATTTAATTAGAACCAGATGGATTGTTTGGTCACTGTCAATCAAATCTGATGAAACCACACTCACACAGTCCTGATAAAACAGATTAGCTGAGGTTTTGAGTTCAAACTCATCATAAATAACTTGGACAAACAGCTTGTCCAAAAATGACAAATGTTCTCTACATGACATTACACATCTCTGATGTATTGCAGTCTATGCTATCAGAGTTTAATAAAGAACACTTGCTAGTTGTGGAATTGATAGTAAATATTGCCCAATAAATTGATTTATTTTAGTATTTATTTCTTTATTAAGTGTTCTGTTGCTGACCAACTAATCCAAGCTGGAGTGCAGGGGCCGTATTCACAAACATTCTGAGAGTACTCTAAGAGAACTTAGACTAAAAACTTTTAGTGAGGACTCCTAGCTTAGGAGTTCTAAGAGCAACTCTGAGCAAGAAAGGGACAGAAACTTTTATCTTAGTGAGGAGGTGTGGTTGACCCTCTTGCTAGGTGTGATGCTTTCTTTTAACCGTTATGATTGGTTGTCACAGACACACCTTCTTTTGGGCCTGCAAGGTGTGGACACCTACTGGAAATGAAATGAACTGCATCCCAGTGTGAGCTTGACAGTGTTATCATTGTCAATGCAACAAAAGTCATCACTGCTGCACTGTTGCATTTTTCCAGTTTGTCAAATATCTTAGTATTGTGATCATTTTATTTCTGGCGCCATAGCGTTATTTTGTTCGGTGGGAAATGTGTGCATATCCCTAATGAGATCGACCACAGAAATTATCCCTGCACAATCTCATCTGATGCAATTCATTTACTCACTGTCATTTTGTGTTTAGAGACCGTTTCTCCGACCTCTTTGTTTTTCCACCATTTTATCCTCTGCTTAAGAAACTCTTAAGCCTCTTAAAAGTCCTCCTCCCTGCTCCTAACAGTTTTTCACCTTAGGAGCTCTCTTAAGGTCTGAGATACTTTGTGAATAACTTTGTCTTTACAACTTTACAACTTTAAGGGGAAACTCTAAGAAAACTTTTGGTGGCAGAGGTCTGTGGCAACATTAAGAGCAGGGGCACTGTAAGTCTTGCATTTTACATCAACCTGCCAGAAAGGAGAGATGGATTTATTTGTCATTAGATTTGTTTAATTTTTTTTGTCTTTTTCCTGTTTGAACAAAAAGATTTTGGCAGAGGCTTTGGTGGAAAATCCAGAGAAGGGTCCAAGAAAAGTTTGCGGAAATGATGCTCCATATATATATATATATGTATATATATATATATATATATATATTTTATTTTATTTTTTTTTTTTTTTTTAAATGGCGCTCAGGGGAAAGATTAAAAAAAAACCTTGAAAATTACAACAAAAACTCCTCCAGTGTGCCTAGTATGTAGGAGAACTACAGTAGTTGAAGCTGGAGTCGGTGTTTGGTTTGTCCACTCTGAGCCACTGTAGAAAAACCATGGCAAACTGGAACAGGACCAGCTCTGTATGCAGATGTAAAAGGCTCATTCAAAACTCTTAGTTTCAGGAGATTATAAACTAATGAAAACATTGTTATGAATGTTATATTTCATTTCTGCTGACATAGCATCCTAAATCTTGCACACTGGACCTTTAATATTAGTGTTTTAAAATGTTATAGTTCCCTCTGAAATGTAGTTGAGCAGAAACATATAGTAGCAGGAAAAGGAATTTAAAGTATAAGAAGCTCAAAATTGTACTTAAGTACAGTGCTTGAGTGAATGTACTTAGTTCCATCACTGTATACAATAAGATCAACAGTTTCCAGCACCTCTCTTACAGATGATCAGGGGTCCAATCAGTCCTGAGTTAATGTCATTTGGTGTGGCGACATGGGAGTGGTAGAATCTGGTCAGGCAGTTGCTGTCCTGTGTTGTTGGGCTGTGGCTTTCTGGGAGGGTCCATGTATATACCATTGTTGCACCAGGAGCCACTGAATCATCACGCTTCAGATCTGCACTTGTACCATCTGGGTACAGGGCCCCTGAAGAGACAGATACGAACACACAAAGTCACACTTCTATCAGTCTGTTAAGTCTGCCCATGCGCTGATTTGTACATCAACTCAGTAGTTCCTCACCCTCATCGCCCTTGCTGTAGTTCAGTCCATGTGGGTGGATGCTGTAATGTCTGCGTGCCGTGTTCCTCAGCTGGACGACTATTGTGTCTCCCTCCTCGGCCATCATCAGGGGTCCCGCGTAGCCCAGCCAGTCGGGCTTCATCACCTCTGTCCTGTAGCTGCCGTCAGTGTACTGTTTATACACAGCCTTCTTGTAGGTGGAGCCGATACGCTGGGGGCCTCTCTGTAAAAACACTGAGGCTTCTCTATAGACAGAGAGACAGTGATGATTGTTATGAATTACAATTCAAAAAAATAAAAAAACTGTATAGCTACAGCTACTGACAAAAACACAGTAATCATAATGTAGATGTTAAAAAATATATCTAGTTATCTGCTGATTCGGCCGTTTCACATCAGACAATTTGATTTGTGACTGTAGGAAGAGCACCAGTGTTGCTGATAATATTAACGGCTAACCCCCTAACCCTTACCCACACACTGCTGTCTTGTTCCTAGTTTCCAGATAGTGCATAGTGCAAAGAGATAAATGTTAATCTAGATTCATGTGTGTTTCTGCAAGTATCCAATAAAGTCAGTTTATTTAAGAGTACATTTTATAGACAAGTTTTAAAGTACAAATAAATAGTTCAAACGAAACATAACTGATTAGCAGGTAAATGTAAAAATGTAATAGCCCTTTTGCACTGAAGGATATAAATTAGAATATATAATATCACTCCCTAAAAGTAACTCTGTCACTAAATTTTTTACAAATAAAGGGAGGCCGATATAGCAGAGATATTGGACCCTATCTTATATGCACAGCGCAACTGTCATTGCTAGTCTCAGACTGACACAGCTGTCACTTTTCACAGCCAGCACCCACGTTGTGTAAGGAGCAGGTGTAGGTCTTGGAATGAGGTTTGGTCAGGCACATTGGTGGTGGCTACTATTCTGAGGCAGCAAAAAGCAATTGCACCATTTACCAACAAGAGCCTGGTCTAAAGTCAGAATGGCGCAGTATTTTCCTGCCATTAAAAGGGTTTATTATTCAGGTGGTGAGACATGCCTGCATAGGAAGGTTCACAACATGCATACACTCTTCTTGTTACACACATAGGAAGATGCAGATGGGTTGCAGGTGGGTGAAATCATAAGTCATTAATGAGGAAAATATTATTTACATTCTCTGACATGTGAACGTAGCAGAGAGCAGAGCAGAGCTGCTTTCCAACTCCCCAGTAAGAGACACACTGTGTCCATTTACACATGTGGAGCAGCGAAACTTTATTACTTAGGTTCAGGAGCAGGGCAACAAGTTCACCACACCTCTGATTACCTGCCAAGCCTACTTATACCTTGTCAACGTATCCTGTTTGTCTCAGATTCTCCACCCACCCTCCTTTTCCCCTCCTTTCATCCATTATCCTCCCTACCTAATCCCAACCCCATCCTTCTTTCTGCTTTTCCCAGCCCACATTCCTTCATCATTTCTTCCCTTCTCCCCTCATCTCTTCTTATTCAATCAGGTGCATACCTCTCCGATGTCTCATTCTAGGTACCGTCTAGGGGCCTGTAACCAGCTCAGTCAGCAAAAACGCCTGAGACGGAACCCCCACACTGAGTCTCCCTCTGCCGGATCTTCAGTGCATCCTCCCAGACCAACCTAACAGAAGACATCCCTCTACCACCTTCACCCCCACTTACATCCATTCATCAGTCCTCAACAACTAACACCTCCTGAATTACAATTGAACCTTTAAACAACATATTGTTGTGGCGTGGTCCTTGCTGGTGAACAGTTTTGCTGCTTAGATGTCACACACAATATTTGCTGCAGGGACATTACTGCTCTTACTGCAAAACCACTCAATTCTCCAGTTTGCCAAATCTGCCATGTAAATAGCAATGAGCTAGGTGCAGGTGCACCAGGCATTTAAGAGATGACACTCTGATTGGTTCAATTCATGTTACACCCAAAAGACAACTATGATTAATGAAGGGGCTAAATACAACCCCTTTGCCCCTTGCTCCCTACTTTGTGCCCAGATTATACACCGTTTAACAAGTATAGGTGGTTGGACATGTCCTAAATTGCATCATACATTCTACATCATGTGCTATAGATCCTTTAAGTAGGCCCATGGTTTCTTCTCTTGGCAGTCTTGCTGCTGCATTTTGGACGAGCTCCAGAGCAATTAGGGCTGTTTGACTGACTCCAACTGAATCAAGACAATGTACTGTGCATGTACTCACTCATCCTCCTGCAGTGTGCGGTTCTGAATGATGTTCATCCCACTTGGAGCGTAGTTCCAAGACACCTCCTCAATCCTGATGAAGTAGGTTCTCGTCATCCCAGACACACATACTGCTGCCCAACACAGCAGCAACACTTCCTTCAATCCCCACCGATGCATTTTTAAGACGCAGCTCTGGCCTCAGTTGGCTTCACCAACTACAAGTCCACTTTGAAAGAGCCAAGGAAGAAGATGGATTTTTAATTTCTAGTTAGTGATCCAGCTGATGAGAATGATGAAGTCAAACAGTGCAGACAACTGACAGCTGTTAGTCAGTCTGTCTGAGAGACTTTAGACCCTCTATTTGTCTTTATACTCCGTCAACTGACTGCTGGGAACAGCCAGGGCAGAGGGGTCACTGACCAACAGACAGGGTTCAACCAATCAGAGTGGTAAGAGAGGGAGTAGGATCAAAAGGTTAGACTTGCATAGAACTGAAAATTCTTTTCCTTTGCAACGTCAGCACTTTATTGTCCAAACATGATGAGATTAGCATTACACTTCATGTTGTTTATCTCCTTTTAGTTGGAATATAGAAAATCAGAGCTGTAGTCATGTTTAACTAGTGATGAAAACACTCTGACTTTTGATCCAGTCGATACTGCTGTCCAATGTTTAATGCAAACAACTGAAGAAGACACTGAAAAATTACGATTTCCTAATTAAAATTTGCACTTGTCCTAATAAACTTAATGCATCCAACACATTAAAGTAGTTTAATTACCTAACACTAATTTTGCATTACTTCCATCTACCTCTTTAATAAAAGTAAAGACCAATTCATTCTACTTTCAAAATAGGTTGGTGATTTTTTTTAAAGAAGCAGTGCGTAGGATTTAGTGGCATGTAGCTCTGAGGATTGCAGATTGCAATCAGCAGAAACCTCTGCCATGCATCAGGCACCAGTTAGAATTCCTTCAGTGTTCATTGTTCAGGAAGTTTTGACTGGGAGCTGAATTATCCGCAGAGCTCTTCCTCTCCAAAACAAATGGACCAGTTGAAAACATACTGAATAACACAGGTTCACTTTACAATTCAGTGTTTGACTGATGCTGTTTGGCACGTCACAGACAGGCCGCTGCACCTGCTAATCTGTGCTCATCCATTTTCTCTCATAACTAAGATCCAGACGTTCAGGAGGTTTTTACTGGGAGCCAAATTATATTAGATTTCTTCCTCTTCAAAACAAATGGACAAAACAGTGGCCCCATCTAGAGCCAGTGTTTGGTTCGTCCTTCTGGGCTACCATAGGAACATAGCTTTGTGGGATATCTACATGGACAAGGACCTGCTCCTAGGCCCTTGGGAAAACAGCTTTGCCCGACAACCAATTTTTCCCAGCAGCCACTCATGGTTTTGCAGTGAAAAAATCCCCTGCGGCCCAAAAAGCTTTTTTTCCATTGATCCCTATTATAAACAAGAAAACTGTTGACAGTTCACCTTAAACTGCAAACATGGTCAGTTAGGACCATTTCTACTATGAATTTTTGATCCATGGCAGTTTTGTATTTGTAAAATTTCCTGGAGCCTAATAAAGCATTTTAAAAAATCTATGATGTCATCACAATATAGAGTGTATGAGCTGAGCGGGAACTCACAGACGGGCCAACTGTTCATATTCAGTGGGCTGCATACCGCATAAGTAAACCTGGCAGCCAAAAACATTTTTGGCGTATGCGTCAGGCGAGCAATGCCATAGGGCTAAATAGGCGCCATTTTGCCTTCCAGTATCTAGGTATTATTAAAGGGAAATTTCAGTTTATTTCAACCTGTCTCCTATCGTCCTAAATTTGTTTCAAGTGACTAGTGACATAAAAATAATAGTTAGCATGTTAGCCGTTAGCCTAGATACAGCCGGGGCGCATAGTAGCATCAGACCTGTTAAAACGTAAGTGAACGGGCAACCTTCAAGTGCAAAGTTAGTCCACTAAACAAGCTTTTTTTCCACAAAGACCGCCTCATATCGTTAGGATAAATGTCAGAGAACATATAGAAAACGACATGTAAACGTGTTGTCTTACCTTACCGGTGTGCTGCCACTTTGCACAAGTATGCCCGTTCACTTACGTTTTAACAGGTCTGACGCTACTATGCGCACCGGCTGTATCTAGGCTAATGGCTAACATGCTAACTATTATTTTTATGTCACTAGTCACTTGAAACAAATTTAGGACGATAGGAGAGAGGTTGAAATAAACCGAAATTTCCCTTTAAGATCTATGCCCGCTCCCTAAGTAGATGTAAACAACTCATTCTAAGATAACAAATCCACAACAATTCTTATTTTTAGGTGATTATACACACAAAAAAATATGGAAATACTATATTCCATTTCTGCCAATATATCCCCCTAAATCCTTCACACAGGACCTTTAAGGCACATAAAGCAATTTTATTCACATGGTGCCATGAAGAGAAAAGAAAAATATTCTTCCCACAGCCACCTTGTCAAAAGACCTTGTAAGATTTAGTTTCATTTGCTGAAAAATTAATTGTAATGGGACTGGTTCTCAGGGTCCGAAGCCACATTTACTCAGTTTGGCTATGGATCAATAACAGGCAACTCTGGAAACTCCAGGAGATAAACTTTCGTCCAGGAATCAGTTACAACACACCAAGCACTCTGCATGAACCCACACGTACACAAACCAACATGCTGACATATCAGCAAACGTAAGCTAATGTTTCATTTGTGTCAAACACCCATGGCCTCTGTAAGAGTGAGTTGGGCCAAAAGTAATCCGAATGGAAACATTTTGTTTACACTAACAGTTTGGAGGAGGTGCAGGAGGGGAGTCAAGCATGCAGACACACATGAGAATGTGCTGGTTATGAAGTGGAACCAGTTTTTGTTGACAAAGAGGACAAAGATCAGCTTCAACTTAATGACTCACTAGATACTCAAAATGGATTTTTTTATTCAAGGCAGCACAAACAAACATACATTATAAAAATATGTCACTAAAATATATATAAAATGTCCATTAACACTGATCTAGCATCCAAAAGACGTAAAGAAAACAATTTACAACAAAACGCTCTGAAAATGAAAACAAATGTACAAACACACACACAAAAATCAGCTCGTAATCCTCACGTGATCCAACACAGTGTATGAAGTATAAATGTTGGATCCACAAGAATTAAACTGCACAGAGAGGACACTTCCTGGTGTATTAAGATAATCATGTTAGCCAAGATCCAAGGACACCACACAACACATGGCTGCCATCTGTAGTGTACTATTTTACTGACATTGATTTAAACTGTAGTATCATTTATTTACATAATAAAAACCGAAGTGTTCTGTTGTTGGGTTTATGAAGGTATACAGTCAATAATAACAATAAAGAGAGTGAGCGACATTGGCATTGTCATTCATCCTCTTTAAAGAAAAAAGCAAAGCAAGGCACATGAAAGTTTCACACGCTGTTACTTACTTCAGTGAAACCTACTGTCACATATACCTAATAATATTATTATTATTATCAAGGATGCTCTACTTTGTCTTTATTATGCATACATGCCTCCTTTCACAAGAATTAAGTCAATTTTATCTTTTTTTATGTTTTCATTGGGTGTTCATGACAGAGACACTCACATTTACATTATTCTGGACTAATAACCTGTCGCCTTTGAAATGTTGAGACTTACATCAGAAAATATCACCATCACTGATGACTGCGCAGTGATTGTTTTCATCAAATTTGCCCTCAACACTTCGTCATTATTCTCAAAATGCAAAAAATCTCCTGATTTGTTTTCCTTACGCCTGACTGGCACTAATACTGAAAGTTCAACATTATTCTCAACAAAGCGATTTCATTCTTAGCATTTCAACTTCATTCTCGACAACTCGACATTAAGCTCATAATACAAAATTAAAAAAATAATTTCTCCCCTGATTTATTCTTCCCTGTGCCTGACACTAATACTGACAGTTTGACTTTATTTTCAGCATTTTTACTTTATTCTAGTAATGCAAAAAAAACTTCTCCTCTGATTTACTTATTCTTATGCCTGGCCCTGATAGATTTTTTTTTTTGAATGAAAAGGTTAAAATTACATGATTACACTGACATGGCTGTCAGGTGTTTATGATACTGGATGAGAAAGTGTGTCTAAGGCCAAGTTGTACTCACACACATATGCATAGCACTGGGCAATAAGGCTGTGTGTGCAGAGTTTCACATATGCATGGCTCCATTAGTGTCCTGTGTGTGATTTCTTTTTTCTTAATGTGTGCACATGCACTTGTGTCTCTGCAGTTGCATCTACATACATGCGCATGTTGATTTAAGCATTAAGACTATACTCCTGCTTGTAGCAACAGGGCCGACAGACGGCGTTGACTAAACCGTTTCCCAGCTGTAAGAGACAGATGATGAACTCCAGCACAGAAAGGCCCAGTAACACGCACAGCAGAGTCACGTTCCACTCTACGATGTGAACTGGCTGAAGACACCGTGACCACTTCTCTGGTTCTAAGAGATACCTGAGGACATACAGAAAAAGGATAGAGATCAGTAGACAATTAATCACAGACTGCAGCCTCACTTTACTCAGAGAGCTGCACTACATACTTAAAATGCTGAAATAGTAAAGGGAAGTGTTATCTCTTAGTGCACACTGATGAGTTAAATGATGCAAGTAAGCAATAATACATGACGAGGTGCCCTGATATGCAAAAATAACAAACAAGGTGGGGGCAAAGTCCATTATTTTCTATATTAGGGCGTCTTGTTGTGTCTCATCACGCTTACACCATGGTCATTTACAACATGCGATAGCAGAAATTGTTTATTTCTAGTCAGTTTTATCCACAGTTAAATCTGTTTCATTAATGAATATTAAATGGTAACACAACATTACATGGTGTATACGCACTGTTACTATGGCTGTGTGCAGTTTTATACTCTTTGCAAACTCATTTAGAACTGTGGTTAACCTACAGCAAGTTAGAGATGTGGGTGACAAAATAACTTTACCCTAAGTTCACATTATTTGAGATTACCTATCACAGGTGATCTTAGATCTTACCAAGCTGATACTTGAGTACTTTAGCTGGATTAAAATGGGCCATTTAGCATTGTATTCAATGAGGACACCTAGCTGACCTGATTCAGCCTTTTCTGATTGTACCAATAATGTTAGGAATTACTAGCTCCAGTAGTGATGCGAGAAACACTTTCCAGAAAAAACACAAGGCTGTAAAACTAGAAATGCGTAGTGAGTGCTCCAATGATTGAAACCTGTATTGTGAAACTTCAGCTTTCTATTTGATAGTCTTTTACGCAGAAATGAGACCCGAAATGGTTAACTTATTGATCGATCAAAAGATTAAACAGTACCAGCTCTGATAATTTGTTACTGTACGTTCACACCAAAAGCGACCAGAGCTTCCAAAGCGGAGGAAGTCATTCATTTTCAATGAGAGCCCGGCGACTTGGGCGACCTGGTTGTCAGCCGCGTGTCTTGGGCGACCAGAGCGGCTCCAGAGGGGAGTTAAAACACGTTTAACTTTATGGTAATAAGCTCTGACACGGTTCGGCGGCAACCAGTCGGAATGCTGACGTGCTTCGATGAAGCGGGTCCCAGAGAACAAACCATGTAACTTTGGTTCCTACAGCACACTTGTTCTGACAATGGATATAGAGAAGTTTATTACTTGTGTTCGCGCCCACTCAGTCCTTTATAATGTGTCGCTGTTCAGTTACAGAAACCAAAATAAAAAGAATGAGGCTTGGGACCGCGTCCCGGAAGTAGTTGGTTGGTCTGGTGAGTTTCAAAGTGTGTAATGTTAGTAATAGAGGAGAGAATTGCAGGCTAATGTTGCGATGTAGCATGCAAGTCTTCCTTGCTTGGTTTGAATGGGATGACATACGTTTTCTGTTTTCATTGACCAAACATAACTTTCTGTAGGCCAACTATGAGCTTTTTGACTGGACAACAGCAAGCAGCAACTACGCTGCTTTCAAGCCAGTAGTCCGCTTTGCGGCTCCTTTAAATTGACAAGCACGATCGAACATTCAATGATTCACGTGATGAGCAACTAGAGCGACTAGTTGACTACTTAGTCATTTGCCATTAATTAAGCTACAATGCCAAAAGACCCCACTGGTTTCAGCTTCTCAAATGTGAGGATTCCCTCCTGTTCTCTGTTTTATATAATTGTAAATTTAATCACTTTGAGTTTTGGACTGTGGGACAAAACAAGCAAACTGTAAAAATTATGATGGAGATTTTTTTCACTATTTTCTGACATTTTATAGACTAAATCTAAATGCTTTATAAATAAACGGAGTAAATAAACCTCATGCTACCAACCACACACACGGCACAGTATCTCCCTACCTGCCCCACTGGTCTGCAAAGGGGTACGACCATCCGTAAGAGGTAAAGCACTGGGGTCCCTGCGCCAAGGCGAACCCTGACATGACGAAACAGTAGCCAGACCCCACCAGGCCGACCACAGCTGCCAACACTGACCCGCACATCTGGAAAGGAACACAGACACACAAGTGATTTTAAAGGAGAATGTGCACGTGTTTGGATGCCTTTGTGAATGCGTGTGTGACTGCAGCTGCCACACATACACACACACACACACACACACACACACACACACACACACACACACATACTGCAGCTGTGCATGTGGCTTGAGTGGCGTGAGCCAAGCTTACTTTGTTGAGTGTTACCTAACAATGGGCTCCTTGTTGAATTATCATAGCTGGATTAGCATTAGCATTTCACCTCATAAGGACACAGTGTTGGCTGGCTTAATGACAACTGTACAGTATTATCCTCCAAGTGGTGAGAAGGAAATGGCAAAAAGGGGCAAAATGGGAACAACATGAAGAGTTATAAGGGGTGAGAGACCAGTGTGTGTAGCAAGCAGAAATATACGAACATAAAACTAAGCCTTGGTTATATATTTAGAGAGGGTTTTCTCTACATGTCACTGCTAATTGTGCTAATCACTGTATTGTGCTAATTTATCATAAACAAAGTAGGGGCTTCTCTACCATACCGTTAGCTTAGCATAGCTGTCATTACAGGAGTTTGAGTTGTTGGTGCAGACTCAGCATAGTGTGTCTCCTGCAGATGAAGTGTTATTGATACTTTGGTAAATCCCCTTACCATTAAGCTTGAATTCCAGCAGCAGCTACATTTCCCCAGAGTGATGAAGACCACAGCTGGAACCAGCATCTGGAAACACAGAGTTAAATGTCAGGATATTTTCATTTTAAGTCTTGATACACATTGAAACATTTGAGATAGGAAATTTGTAGTGTAGGAAAGTAAATGATCATTAATCCTGCTTTTCTTTACTTGCAGTTTCAGGGAACATTTCATATCAATACCTACCACTCCAACATAACAACATATCACTAGCATTTTACAGGCACTGTGATAAATACAAAATGTGGAGCCCATTGCCCTGATTGCATAAAAAATGAAACTTTTTCTACTCAGATTTTATACATGTGGTGGTGTGCTCTTTATACATTAACAGTCTTCCCAAAATTAACTTTAAAAGTTGCATTATATCACCTTGCTGACAGTATCTAAATATATTACAATATATTGAATCGTAACCCATGTATCATGACATGTATTGTATCACCAGATTCTTGCCAATACACAGCCCTACAATCAACATAAGGCTGTAATGCCCAATGGGGGACTGGCCATTGTTCTGACAGCCCAAAATTCCAACGACTGTTAGTCCAAAAAATGTCCCAGTGGACTTAAAGCTCATTTCTCTAACAGCCCGTTATTCCCCACCCCACGGGTACATTACATTTGTCAACTATGCTGTGGTGAATGTGTGGTTAGGTTCGGGCACAAAAAACACTTGGCTGCGATCAGGAAAAGATCATGTCTTAGCTTAAAACACCCACATTTGGTGGCACAAAAGTGGCTGAAAATCCAGGGACAGGCACTGCGACACTGACACTAACTGCAGGGTGTGTGTATTTTCAGAGAAACAGGACTTCGGAGCAATGGCTGTTTGTTGTTGGGATAACAGGCTGTCAGAGAAATGGGCTTTAGTTCCCAGGGATATTTTTCGGACTAATGGGGCTTCGGAATTTTGACCCATCGGAACCATGGCATGGCACCGCTCATTACACACTATAATCAAATATTTGGTCTGTTTTGACTTTGTCAGATATGGCTCAGCTTTCAGCAGTCTAAGCAGTAATGTGTCAGCATCAGCTCTACCTAGGCCTATGCGTGCATGCTAACACAGTAGCCTATGTAGCATGGCAAATAACATATACTGTAGTAAACAGGGAGTCAAACTGTGAACTGCAAGAGGAAGAGAGAGATAATGGCAATCCTACATCTGTTTGTTTGTTTGAGAGTTCTACTGTTTTAGTATCCCTCCCTCCCTTTTTCCTCTCCTCCTCTTTCCTGTGCTGTTGTCTCTCTCCCAGTGGTCAAGGACTTTAAATCACATCCTAACAGAGGGAGGGAAGTTCCCAAGGTCGTACACACACACACACACACACACACACACACACACACACACACACACACACATACAAAGATCACAGGAATCATTACACACACATCCTGGATGTCCCCCTAAAGCACTATCTCTGAGCACAGGCAAAGAGAGACAGGCTGACAATACAGAGGGAAGTGCATGGGGAGAAAGGAAGGGAGAGATAGAAGGAAAAACGAGGGAGGAAGAGTGAGGGAGAGGGAGGGAGCTAAAGATAGATTCCTCTCAGGGGGGTTCAGTTTGCTCTTTGACTATTTTGCGTTCTGTCATTTCCACAAAGAAAGGAAAAGCCCAAAGAGGAAAAAATAAGCACAGCACGTCAAAAGTCATCTCAGAAAAAGTAAAAAACATCAATGAAATTAAGTCATGTATGGAAATCTCCGGAGTTACAGGTGGTTCCCTGTTCTCTTCAAATTACATGCACAGAGTAACTTAAACTCAGATAAATCACTGTATTCCTAAAATGCTGAATAAGGCTGTTATCTACGTCAACTGAAGATAAAGGCCATTATTTGGGATCGGCTCTCACTAAAGACCTTTCTACACAACCCTGATTTAATACAAACTTCCTCCATAGTTCCCATTAAGAGCTTCCCAGCTGTTCAAGGGGCATTTTATTGTGAAAAATCTTCAAGAAGTGTCATCTACAGCATGTGAAAGGGACATGTTAAGGTTCAGACTTTTCTCTCTCATAACTTGACTGCACTTCATAATTTCCCTGGTCATTGTTCTGCATCCTCTTCCGGTTTTGAAAGGCTTCGTCTCCCATTTGTGTGCTGATTCGTCACCTCTATAAATAAAGTTTTCTAGCAATGAGGCACTGCAGCAGCAAAATGTTCAAAACCTGTCGCACCTTTTACTTGTTTTGACAACTTAACACTAAACTTCTGCAGAAATTAGTGCCTAAATCGTCCTTCTATGCGGGAAAGTCAAATATGAGCTGCTGAGAAATGCCTTTTTTTGAATGGTCAAAAATATACTGTTAGATGTACTGTTACAGTGGAGATGGGCATGTGCTTGGTTCATTTAGTTTTACATACATCATTTCTGTTATGTAGAATACAGTATCTATTTTAGTTGCGTGTTAAAATTAACTGAGTAACTTTTTATTTTCACCTGCACAGACTACAACAAACCACATTAAAAACAAATCGAAATATTTTACAGAGCAAAGCTTTATGTATCCAACACAAGTGCTCTGCTGGTCAACAAGGTTAATCTTGTTTGGTAAAATACAATCTCTCCTCTGTTCCTCCGTAAAACCAAACTAAAAGAACAGCTCCTTTCTGCTCAGTCAGAGCATAAAGCCATCAGATCAGCAGCATGTAGCAGACGGATTAACTGTGAATTCACATACAACACTTCATTGTTCTCAATGAGCAACTGCAAACACACTCAGACTGAATGGTGCTGAGTGGAAACAATTGACATTTAATAACATTTTGGTCTTAAAATCCTGTGAGTATTAGAACTAGACAAGAAAAGCAAGTCTAAGCCTAAATGAGTGTGAATCAGCAGTGGCTGTATGTAATGAACACAAAGTGAGCACACATAATAGCACACACTGTATCTCCATGTACCAGCATCTGCCTCCACAACCACTGAATAAGAGAAGAAGGGAAGTGAGTTATCAGTGAATGCAGTTTGATCATGATGCTGTGTAAAAGAGCTCTCAGTGGTAAGGTTTTAGCGTCACATGGCTGAAATGCTGTGAAAGAATGTCATTCATTTTTGTGTAAATGAAAAAAACGCTGGTCAAAACATGGTTTGAAAGAATGTTACTGGTGAAAGGGGATCTCATAACTTTTAGTTTCAGTTAATGTCTCTCTCCGAAGGCAAATATTAGTGACAAATCCCACCACGCGGTGGTACCAGTGACCTCAGTTAAACCTATATCCACAGTGTTTTTGTTTCCTCTGCCAGGCAAAATAGTCCGATCTGATTATTTATTTGGAACAGTGCTGCCACATTGCTCTGATATCAAACAATTCAACTTCTCTTCAGTCATTATGGTGGATAACCATTACTGTCATGATGAAAGTCAAAGCTTTAAATCTTCACAATAAGACAAATTATTTTTTCTATGTCATGATGAAGTACATACAGAAGTTATAGCTGGATGAAACGGACACAAACTCTCCCTTCTGAAGTTTCACTAATGGCTTATTCCAATATTCTTATGAATTTATAAGACTAATAGGATGCAGATATAAATATCCAAAACTTTCTTCTCTGTAAAACTTATGTAACTGCAATCTGACCATATCTGAGTGCAAAAAATGGATGTAAGAATTTGCACCAGGTGGAAAAAGAGCTTTCATGATACATCAGTGTTTTGTTTAAAATCTTGCCTCATTAAAGGATTGTTTTAGCTTTTTTGATCAATAATAAAAAGAAACAAATCATCAATTTTTGAAAGATGGTAAGCACATTTTAAACTTAATGGAAAGCAAAAAGTAACTTTGGACTGCATAAAGTTAAAGGAAAGTCATCCCATGATACTAAAGTTGAGCTTTTGAAGAGACGATATCCACACTACACTTTGTTCGGTCCATGTGAAATAATGGGACCTTAGTGTGTTTTATCCTTTCTTCAAAAGATGTATCTGTCATGACCAGCACCTAATTTTTACTCACCATCAATCCCCCTCCTCCTAGTCCACCAAAGTACCAGATGTAGCTGGCCAGGCGGTCCTGCTGGATGTAGGTGGTTTCTCCCATGGGAAACAGCAGCAGCAGGTTGGCCAGGATACAGCAGAGGGCCAGAGGCAGCAGGGCCAGACCCAGAGACCTGGCGAAACCCACCGAACAACACATCGCTCAACCAAAGACACACTCACAACCGCAGGGAGGAGAGGAGAGAAGTGGAATGGACCGAGGAGAGCGAGAGTAAGAGAGAAAGAGGGGAGGGAAGGGTCGGAGCAGCTGGGGAGCCAGGAAACAAAAACAAGTGACGGGAGCCTGTTGTATGTATGTGTGTGTGTGTGTGTGTGTGTGTGTGTGTGTTTCCCATAGCCTTTGAGTCAGCCTTGCCTCACAGAGCACTCTGCAGTATGAATTTCCTTCAGAATGACTGACTCACTACAACAGTGATTTTTTTCCTACTTCCCTTTTTTCTACTTATGGTTCACACATTTGTACAGTATATGTATCATGTTATATGACAAGACTATACTACATAACTTACATTATCAAGCGTTGATCATTTTGTCTATAAGATGAAAACAATTTTCAACTAGAATTACCGACTCAAAAACCAGTCATTTACAGTTGCAGTTACAGTTTACATCAATGTCTGTCCACACTCATATAATACACATATAATATATGTTGGGGACTATGCCCCTTGAACTGCATATAACATACACATAATACTCGTATAATATGTGTGGTATATCATTGAGTCCAAGTCTACTTAGCATGTTTGGGCCAACCAACAGTCCCAAGACCAAACATTAATCAATTTACAGTTAACAAGAAGACAAATCGTCTGGTGATCAACTAACAGACTGATTGTTTTAATAGTAATCTGTACGATACCTATAGAGGTATATCCACAGTTTAATAATGATGATTTATTTATGAAGCACTTTTTAAAACATAAAATGACAAAGTGTGTCACATTTTTTGTAGGAAACATATAAAAATTCAAGTACACGTATACACACACATACTTTACTAAATTACTTTTGAAGTTCATTTACTAGATAAAAAAAATGGAGCAAGCAATCCAGCACATTTCTCAATATACAGTTTCTATTCCTCTGCACATGTAAAGACTATGTAGTGTGCAAGAACCAGGCATGGAAGATGTATTCAGATAATTTACTGATAAAAGTAGCAATCCCAATTTTAAAAAAAAACCCTCTATAACAAGCCATAGCCTTGAATTTAAACTGTTACTTAAGTGCAAGAATAGAAGCATCAGCAACGCAATGTACTTTAAGTATCGAAAGTACTTGTTACGCAGAATTGTTTTTTATATTTTATAAACCTTTCACATGTTTTTGTAAGATGTGTAGAATAACTAGAAACCAAATAGCTGTCAGATATATGTAGTGAACTGAACTGTAGTGGAGTACATAAACACAAAAAGGAAATACTCAACTAAAGTACAAGAACTTTACTTAAGTACAGTGCTTGAGTAAATGTAATCAGTTACTTTTCAACAATTGCAAAAGCACTGCTGGCGTTTTAATTAGATAGTATTAAATCAAACTTGTGAAAAGTGAAAATAGCATCCTCCAAAGTGTGAACTTTTTTGAGAAATAAAGACAAACTTGGATTTAGTGTATCAAATCTGGGTTAAAGGATATCAGATTTTTGTCACCAGACAACAACACTAGCGTAGATCAGTTTAACAAGGACTAATCAAATACAAAATGTTTCTAAGACGTTCCCAAATCCATCATATGGGCAAGGCCGCCTCCTTCTAGGTCAGAATGATACAACAGCTCAGCAGGTCTATGTGGGGCAATAGGACAAAAGCATGACTTCTAACAGTGCTGTGTCAGAAAGCCACAAAGACCCTGTATGCGAACATATGTGTGTTTCAGGGGCCCAACATGTTTTGAGCTGCTTTTTAATCCAGCTGGAATGCACCACATCCAGATAAACTGCGCTGTAAGCTGGAACTGGCCTTCTTTAACAGGCTGTTTCAACCAGTGTTAATTAAGGCAGATTATATAAAACAGAGTGTGTGGGTGACAGAACACATGGCTCTTTATAGGAGTAAACTGTTGGTACCAGGCGGGGTTTGGAGCTGTAAGGAGATCAACAATGAAACAAAGTCCAACATCATGTTTCTACATCGAGAGATTTGTGCTGAAGTAGAATCATGTTTGAGCTGCCTACTCAAGTGGTTTTTACAAGTTTAGTGTTTACCAACTGACGCATATTTTTAAAATCCTTTTTCACACAACCAAAGCCACTGCATACTGTAATATAATTTATCTCATCTGTGTGGTATGTTGAGGGGCAGCAGGGCGTTTCCCCAACAGCTAAATATTCACCATAAGACAAAGCTCATACACAAAGGCAAAACACCCACTTCATCCAGCCTGCTTAAAAACATGCAATGTAACAGATGGATCATATGCCGTGTGATCATGATCTTATTTCTTAAGAGCTGTGACAGTGTGAAAGGCCATGTAGTTATTAGGGAGATGCCAGACCACAGCTCATAGTGTGTCCAAAATAGGAAAGATTTGGTCTCTGGGCTACATGAGTGTGCTTAGAAAATTTGATGGCAGTGTGCCCATTACACTCAGATTTCTGATGGTTGTGTGAGAGTAAAGGTCAGAGAGTAAGCAAATAACGCAAGTATTCACCCTGTGGGGGCTGTAAATATACAAAGCAAATGAATAAAATCTAACCTCTGGTTTTTCATATGTTCTGTACAAAGTGTGCATTTTTACATTACCGTAGTTCAAAAAAACAATTATTAGAAATCACTGTTTGGTCCAGAGTAAGATGTCTCAAAAGGACTTAAATGTGTGGATTTTCAGAGTCTCCACAATTTGTAAAATTGTTCAAAATTTTGTACACAGGTTCAAACACCCCTGCAAAACCCCACGCACATCTATCTTGTCCAGGTGCTGAATCCTTTGAACTGAATTCCCTTCAGACTCCAACAGTTTAAACTAGTTCTGCTTAAATCTTGTACTTTTCCAACCCAGTCACCAGAATAATTGTCGACTTTGAACGTTTCTGCAAACCACAGATATGTTAAATTGGTATGTTTCATATGGTGAATATGTCAAAACATTACATTTCTTTTCATTTCAATTTTCAGTTCTGTTGTGGCAATGCTGTGGATAAAGTGGTTAGGTTTAGGCACAAAAAATACTTGGTTATGGAGAGGAAAATATCGTGTTTTGGCTTAAAACATTCACTTGAAATGTGCTGATGTGTCATTAAAACACACAGCTGGTCTCAAGCAGTGGTCTGCTGCTTGTCTGCTTGGTGGCTCTCTCATCTAGGTCTTATATACATTTAATCTGAACTACACCAGTTTAGAAAAATTGTGAAATGTACAAATGTAACATTCTGTATCTATAGTTTGCAGAAACATACAATGCCAACATTTTCTTTTGGCGCATGGAATGACTTTTCTTAATGAAGATGTTTTGAACCCAAATCATCTTGCCATTGGGTACAGAGAAACAATCTGGAGAACTTAACATCACTTAAAAAATAAAATAGATTTATTTGTCATTTGTAAAAACGTACAATATCATGATTGTATCCAGCATATTTCACAGATTATTTTAAATACAGACAAAGTTAAATCAGTCTGTTTCCAGCAATAGCAGATACAAATATACTTCACTTAAAAGTCTAGGAAAATGATGCAAACGGAATTTGAATTAAGATATACCGTAACACTGATTGACTTGACTTAAATTACATTATTACATTACCTCAAAGTTTATTTTGTAAAATGTCCACCAGAGTAAAGATGCAACTATCATTTATTTAGGATGGAAGTTTTTATATGTAATGATATTGTTTTCCTTCTGGACCAGCAGCAACTAATTAAAGGCACTGAAACGGATAATTATCTCACCCAAAATACAAAGCTGATGAATGGCATCTGAGGTTTTTAATGAAGTGTTACACAAAGATTTGTTTTCTAATTCGTTGTTCTATATTTAAGAGCAAACAAAAGAGTACACTGACTTAAAAATGTAGCTTGAACTTAGGAGGATTTGGAATAAAATTAGGACGGTAGTGCCAATGATTCCTTGACAAACTATGAAATACGGTGCACAATCTAAAGTCAAACTTTACTGCAGGTCACAGATAAAATGTGTGACATGTTATATAAACGACTCAGTCCTTGAGAAGTTCCAGTCTGGGTTTAGGTCTCGTCACAGCACTGAGTCTGCGCTGTTAAAAGTACATAACGATATTGCACAGGCAGTGGATACCAAATCTCCGGTTGTGTTAGTGTTACTTGACCTCTCAGCCGCCTTTGACACGGTGGACCACTCAGTCCTCCTGTCACGCCTGTGTGATTATGTTGGCATTCGCGGTACAGCACTAAAGTGGTTTGAATCATACTTATCCGGCAGAACCTTCTCTGTTATGGTTGGTGACTTGTCCTCTTCAAGTGCTCCTCTCTCCTGTGGGGTCCCACAGGGGTCTATTCTTGGCCCTATTCTTTTTTCTTTGTATATGTTGCCTCTTGGGTCAATTATAGCCAGGAACAACCTCTCCTTTCACTGTTATGCAGATGATCTGCAAATTTATCTGCCAGTGAAGCCAAACAGTCAAAGTGCGCAGTGTTCTTTGCTTTCCTGTGTGGCTGAAATTAAGCAGTGGTTGGCCCAGAATTTTCTTCACCTTAATGATGGTAAAACAGAGTGCATCATGTTTGGGGACACAGGGACGGCTGGCTTTGGAACCTTGTTTCCAACACTCAGTCAAAATGTCAGAAATCTGGGAGTGTTTCTTGACTCAGACCTTAAATTCGACAAACAAATAAACAGTGTTGTCCGAACTAGTTTTTTCCAGCTTCGTCTCCTGGCCAAAGTTAAAATGTTTTTAAGTCACCGCAACCTTGAAATGGCCATCCATGCTCTTATAAGCTCTAGACTGGATTACTGTAATGCTCTCTATGTTGGTGTCTCCCAGGCTTCTCTTGGTCGCCTCCAGCTGGTGCAAAATGCTGCGGCCCGTCTTTTAACCAGCACTAACAGACGAGAGCACATCACTCCTGTTCTTAAATCCCTTCACTGGCTTCCCGTCCAGTACAGGATTGATTTTAAAATTTTGATGTTTGTTTTTAAAGCTCTTCATGGTCTCGCCCCAGTGTACTTAACTGAGCTTTTAACTGTTCGGGAACCTGGTAGAGCGCTAAGATCGTCAAACCAACTTTTGCTGGAAGTGCCCAGGTCAAAATACAAACACTGGGGTGATCAAGCCTTTTCCATTGCTGCTCCCAGGCTTTGGAATAAGCTCCCTGTTGAAATGCGTCTCATTTCTGACCTGGGCCTTTTCAAATCTAGACTGAAGACATATTTATTTAGGATGGCTTTTAATACCCAGTAGTGTGGTGACTCTTTTACTTTTACTCTGTTTTACTTTATTTTATTGTATTTTATTGCTCCTATTGCTTTTATTATTTTCATTGCTTTTATTGTTTTTATTGTTGTTATTGCCTCTATTTATTTTTAATTGTTTTATTTATTGCTTCTTTTGCACCTATTGTAAAGCACTTTGGTTCACCGAAAGGGTTGTTGTAAAGGGCTGTATAAATAAAGAACATTTACATTTACATATGATGATGCTGTGATATGATTGTGTTATAAACCTGAGTTGTTGTCAAGAATTTATGGGGTAATAAATTCACTTGGTTATTTGAAGCCACATTCCACATGTAGGAATTTGCCTTCTGAAACCTTTGTGGTTTTAATGTACCTTGATATTACATCAACACAGAACAGGAGAGACCTCACATACTGTAGGTCTAGTATCCCTGAGCACATCCATCCGCTCTTGGGTCGGATCCCGCCCACAGCACCCTGGATGGATGATCAGCTTGATTGACAGATGGGTTCCACCAGTCCCCCACTGTGATGATCTGTCCCCGCCCAAACTGAGCCCTCTGGTGGCCTGTGTGTTTGAATAAAAAAAGATAATAAATAAAAATTTATTGAGCTTGTTAACTGCCAGAAAGGTGGCAGTTAGGTTGTAAGGAAGATACACAGTTATTTTCTCAAGTAAGCAGCTCAGTGATGAGCAGTTAGACAATTGGTTCCTTAAATATGATTTGTGTGTTAATAAATGATGTTAAAACCAGAAGTGTCATAAATCCTACATGAGACCATAAGTCTTTAGTGCTCATGACAGGCAACAGATCTGAATAACTATCTAGTTGGTTTAAAAAATTGAAGGTAGTAAAATATAAATAGAATAAGACAGGTTAATATTATGCTGTATTTTTCTACAAGTGAACCTGAAAATAACATTATTAACAAGAAATAATTAAAAGAACTCAGCATTCTACATCAAGGTGCTACAAGCTGCCCTGGATATATACATCTTTACATCACTGCAGCATTCATTTAGATAAAAAAGGCAAAGAAAATGTAAAGTTCTTACAGTAAGAACTTCTTCACTGAATTGTAAATAGTGTCCTGCTGGGCTCCACATAAATGGATTGCTCTATGATCTAATTTTTAAGTGGGTAATGCTATTCCAGAATTAGCTAAATTAATGTTCATAATAGATGGTAGGGGGGACTGAAATCCTAACACTTCACACTATCACAAAAAACATGTTTACACTTTTAAGAAAAGCCAGAGAGCAACAGCTAACTCACCCAGAATGATGTCAGGGTAGGGAAGAGGAACCAATAAAAAGATCCTGTTTGTAGCAGGAAGCAACAGTGTGTATGGGAACTAAGGCCTAATCCCACTGATTTGAAACTACCAGTTGTTTCAGCCATGGTCTTGTTTATGGCTGTAGCTATACATCAATAAAACAATTAATGTAGCACGTTAACTTCTGAGTAGACTACATGTAGCACCTATTTATCATAAAATACATCATCAATGCAACAAAAAACCTTGACTTGTAGATGCCTGAGTGACAGTTTCAGTGACATGTTGCATTCCTATCTAAGGTGCTGGAGAGTCATTTCAACCCAATACTCTCTTACATGAATAAAAAATAATATTTTTAGCAGTTGCCAGTCAGGTTTTAGAGACCACCATGGCACACACAGCCCTTGTGAAGGTTTTTAACAACTTACGTTTAACAGCTGACAGAGGTGGCTGGGGAGAGGACTGTCTGGGCTTCTTTGCTGAGGCTGCTGCCCCCGCGACCCGGACCCAGATAAGCGGAGGACGACGAGTACGAGTACCTTTTCTCACATGCAATTCATGTTGGTGTCAGTCAGAGACTCCAAACACATTACTCTGTGCTAGCCAACTTGCATCTGCTGCCAGTATGTTCCATTTTGATTTTAATATTTTATTGATACTTCTTAAAGCATTAATGGCATTGCTCCAAATTATTTCAAGGATTTTTTGACCCTCTATGTGCCTGGGCATTTCCTCAGATCAGTGGATGCAGCTCTGCTGGTTGTTCCTATCCTGGCTTGTGACCTAAAGAGACCAAGCCTTTGCCATTAGAGCCTCCAGACTGTGAAATACTCTTCCTATTGAAATCAGATAATGCTACATCATTTATTTGCATCTTTTAAATACTTTCTTCAGAACTTTCTTATAAAAGAAAGTGTTTAGGAATGTTTAATATGTTGTTAGGTTTTATTCCCCGGTGTTTTTATGATTGATGTGACATAGGCGCAGACACTTCCAGCTGCCTCTCTGTCAGCTCCACTAAAATTGTGCTAAGTTTGGGCTCTTGAGTCTGCTTTGCGAGCTATGGTGGGGCTTGTGTGGTTGGTGTTGGACGGTGGTGGCATATAACTGCAGGCCATCGCTTGGGTGAGGGGTTCAGCTCGCCAAGCTGTGGGCTCTCCTACTGCTGATTTCTGGCTAGCCAGGTCTATGCTTTCAAATGTAAATATTAGTTAACACTGAGAAGAGATGGAGAAGAGTGAGTACCAGCTGAACTAGCATCCTGCTAGCCATTGTACATTAACCAGGAACTGTAATATCCCTTGATTCATGAAACTTGGCTAAATCCTGCACAGCACCATTCAACCAGGTGACTCCATTTCTACTGCCAATCCAACAGTGCATAGGACACTGGAAAGGGAGGGAAAGGAGAAGTGCGCTTTACGGTGAATAAGGACTGGTGTGCCGGTGGGAAAGTGTGGTGTTCCCTGTTAAGCTGTGGGTAACTGCTGTAATATTTTACCGTGCAGACAACCACGGAGCAGCACTGCTGTGTTCAGGAAGAAGCAACCCTGTGGTCGTCTTGTTGTGGTCAGGATGTGTGGGCAGTTAAATCATTCCACAACAAGAAAACCATGGATTACCAGAACCATCCAGAATCATGGACAATTATGACGCACCAGCCAACGATGTAAGAAGATGAAAAAGGATTAACTCACAGGGCACAACTTAAAGGAGCTGATGAGTTCATTTTACCAGAGTTGTACTACTAGTTTGTGTTTGTGTGTTTTATGAATGAATGGCTGGGAAAATGGTCTACTTTCTGGAACCACTGCATACTTATGATGTAAAAAATACCATGCAGCAACTGCCAACAGTAATTATGTAAAAGAAAAAAAAAAAAGAAAAAAAAACAGGTACCTGTGATTGGCCAGCTGACTTTGTGGCCCCGTCTTCTCAGCTCCTCTGCTACCTCCTGGTCGATCCCCTCCTCCAGATTGACCAACCACTGATGAGCTAGACAGAGAATGTTTAATCAGAATCAGAAGATATAAATTTGTCACATACACTGTCGTCTTTCACTAAATTCCCACAATTCTCATCTCACATACAAATTATGTTACATTTTACAATGACATCTGACAGTAGAGGAGAACCATGACTTCATATGACCATCGCCCTAAAATATGATGAGGCACAGCCATATCGTTCATAGCCAATAAACATAAACTCTGGTATCCCAGGATAGAGAGCTGATTATCCAAAGTCATTAATCACATGTATACTATACTGTTTTCTGTGTGTGTGTGTGTGTGTGTGTGTGTGTGTGTGCTATGGAGGGGCAGGGCATACTTTTAGGGTCATAGTGTACATAGACTCTTGGTGCATCCAGAGCTTGTTGAGGATTCATCCCAAACTCCAACATGTTTAACAACACCTAAACACAAGAGAAACATCAGTTATTCACTCATTAACACAATAAACTAAGACTGAACCGTGATTAAAGTGAGGTATGTTCAAATTCTCTGTGAATTTATACACACTTATACACTAAATCTTTCCAATGCCTGATCTAGTCGTATTCATTTATTTAGAAATGGACAATGAAAAGTTATATTATAGAGAATTTTCTGCACTTACCTGGACATGTCCTTGCGGTTGCATAAAACCCCCCATCACCCCCAGTGCAGCGAGGAGTCGTGGTTTTTGTGATTTGGTTGCAGAGACAGTGAGAAGTGCAGGTATTATGGTGTGATATGGTCGCTTCCCCCCTGCAACACAGTTAACGTGATCACGATGCAGAGAGAAGCAGGCACCACGATTCTGTGAGAGGGAAAAAGAGATTTTATATAAAGATACACACTAGAAATCAAGCTTTTCAATCTCCTCATTCAGTTTTATGTTTTAATATTTTAGCGTGCTTCTCGAAACAGTCTGGAAATTCTATTTTTACAGTGGATAAGCTGTATGAATGATGTTAACTGTATGTTATCATCTTACTACAGCAATATGTCTTTATAGGTTTGGTTTAATGATTTTCAAAAATATTTCCAAGTTAGCACACCATGCATACCATACACTCGCAAAGCTCAAGCACATTCCTGCTCTCCTAAGGTAATGATACCATGCAAAACATTCTCAAAGTATGAAATTTTTAAATTTCATTCTCACACTTATGCTGCTCCTCTGGTAAATGACTGCTGTTCATCAAATCCACTGATGTAACCACCTACTCTGCAGTGTCTAAACAGTCAATAGGTTACCATCGCTATCTCACATGCATATACATATCCTCTTGCTGACCCCCCTGACCTGTAGTGAGAATCCACAATCCTTAGGGACCAGCCCACTTCCAAAACTCATATAGTTGCTGTTGACAAATGAACAGGCATTGCCCTCACTGTCAATCACACAGAAATAGACAGTGTCACTTCCTGTCGTTGGGCCAGGCTCCACTTCTTTCATGGTCCTAAAGATACACACACACATACAACAATTAGAACACACACATAAATCACTGTTGTTGTTGTTGCTGTTTTTGCCGTGTGGTTATCGAAAATGTTTGGAAAAAGACAAATAGGTTTAACTGGGCTGAGGAGAAACTTGTGCTGGTCAAAGGATATGTCAAAAACATATTGCAGAGTTACATCATAAGATCAATACCACTATCATGCCTGTACTGTAAATATACGGCAACAGCCAAATCAAGTGAACAAGATATAACATGTTTATCAGGTGAGTTACTGGCAGGTAGATTTTTGAACTTTTGACGGGGCCAAGAAGGGCATTTCACCCTGTTTCCCATCTTTATGCTGAGGTTAGCTAACCATCTTCTAGCTATAGCTACATATTCTAGCATACTCTCATGAGGGTGATATCAATTTTACTCATCAAATTCTGCAAAAAAAATTAGAGTATATTTAATTAAAACATTGATCTATATTTTTCAGTGTTTCCCTTTGCTTTTAAAATTTCCTTACATTTTTTTAATGCCATGAAATAAATATTTTCATAAGAAATATCAGTGGATCTTTTTTTTAATCAAAGACATTTAATAGAAAAAAAAGGTCCTGAATAGAATTACCCAGGCCGCACCCACCAACCTCACACACTGGAAGCAGCGGCTATCACTTACATAATCTTTATAATTGTGTGCTTTCTCATTCAATGTCCTCTCACAGCATGTCAGTCCAAATGTTCCTGTCAGCGTACATCACAAATAAACCATATGCCAGCCTTGGTTCAAACATGTTGTAGGGTGTTGGCCGAGAAATCTGATTGCCAGCTCTATGTAAACACAGGTTTTACAGTAACCATTTTATTGCATTACAAGGAAACATGATCTGTAATTTCCTGCCATCACCTGATTTCTATAAGTTACCTGCATGTATACATAATGACAGTGGAGACAACATTTTTCTTACTTTTTGTATTATGAGAAACATCAGGTTCTGCTTCACATTTCATTTAAGGTTGGTTGAATCATCAAAGTGATACTAAATTAAAAGAAAGTGTATGGTTGGTGTTTGTATTTGTATGTGTTGCCTGATGCAGTAGTACACCCTCAGGGAATTAAGGTTATTAGAGTATGAAACAACGGCAACAACAGCAGGATTTAGTACGACAAATATGTCTGTGTGTGTGTGTGTGTATGTGTGTGGAAATCATCATGTTGTTTTATACTTTTATAGTCTCTTTGTCTATTTGTGTTAGAACTGATAAAGACTTAAAGTTCAAAGTCTAAAGTACTGACCAGTAAATATGTGTTGGTGCCAAAACACACACAGTTGACGGAGCAGTGGAGGAGGGACAGAGGCATAAAGGGATGGACAATAAGGCCGGGGGGGAAGTAAAAGTCTACAGTCCTATCTAAAGTCAACAGAGCATGACTGGTACCCACTGGTACTAACAGACACACACACTTGCACACACAGAGGCACACACCTGCCCATGCTGATGCGTTGCGCTCGCTGGTGGCTGTAGCTCTTGTCCAGTAAGGTTTCCAGAGGGATGGTCACATGGTCTGGGTCGCCCAGGTAACGCAGAGCATCTGCTACTGCCAAGCGCACAGCCTCCACCAGTGTGTGGATGTAGTCCGAGCTGTTATGGCCTGCAGCTACATACACACACACACACACACACCCACACACACACACACACACACACACACACACACACACACACACACACACACACAACAGATTAGTGCAAATCAAATTCTATGATCCACAACCATTTCATTGTTTGTGTGACTTGTGGTTTTGTCCCCTTCAGGGAGTACAGGAGAGGTCCACAGCAACTTTAAATACATATCGTGGACATAATATGATGTAACTTCCAAAATCGACATGTCATCGTCATTTTTTCCGTTCTTTCTTCTTTTTGACTTGCTGTTACTAAAGATATTGGACATTGTGGGAGTTACCCATCAACATATACCTACTTATCCTGTAAAGGGTTGCAGGGGCCGGAGCTTTTCCAAGCTGACAAGGTGCACCCTGAACAGGTCGGCAGTGCTATCACAGGACTCCTAAGAGTCACAATACAATCAACTTAGAGCTGCCGCTTGAAAGTCAGAGATTCAAATCATCAGTCAGAGACCCCTCAGTCAACTGACATTGCCTCAAGTTGAGCTGTCTTTTTTTTTTCTTTTTTTTTGCTGGTCACTGCACTGTGCAGTGTACATCTGGAGATGTTCTGGTGTCAAAATTTTGCTGCAGAGTGAGCGCTCTTGACTTCAGGCTACTCTTTGGGACAAACAGCTGAGGACACAATGCAGCAGCACATAGGAGGAGAGACTTTGCATCATAAGGCTCTGAGGTAACATTACCATCTCTCTTCTGCTTAGAAGTGGTGAATTTACAGCTCACAGCAACTAAATATGATACAGTCTCTGGCTTTTGTTTGATACCTACACTTCTGATCCACTGTTAGCACAGTTAGCTTGTTTACTATATCACATGAATGTCGCTGTCACACTAAACGTCTAGCTGAAGCCTTTTCAAACTTTCAAACTTTATCATACAGCCAAATCTTATCTGACTGGCGTAATTCTGAGTCGGGTACAGCCCTATATCAACTTATCGAGGTCATCAAAAATGATCAACGTCATGTCCATATATCATATGATGTTGTCCTTGTGTTTATATGTGTTTGTGTTTGTCTACATCATAATGACACCAACATTTTAGCCAACATGATGACAAAGTAAACAGCAGGTCACCGTTTTAAAAATTTTCACAGCCGCAAAGCAATTTTTCACAGCGCCTAACCCCACTCAACAGAAAAGACTATGTTGAGACACTTTTTGCTATCATTTCTGGTCATGCTGCTTCTGTCTTCTCATCTCCTCTCTGTCCGAGTTTCAGCATGGGCAGAGCTAAGCCCCTTCATGCACACATTTATTTAAATTTCATTTTTTTATATATTTCATTTATTTTCCCCCACATTCTAATTCCAGTCTGAATATTCTTAAGAATTAAAGAGTTAAATGCTTTCTGAAACGGTGTTCTTGTGTTACTATTTTAGTGGCAAAAGTGATCGCAAAACAACATTTATTTCGTGTAATGGAAATGGGCCACGATTTAAGAGGAAAACATCTAAACCCAGGCAAATAAAACCAAGAGTATATTTTTAAATATAAGTATGCTAATGCTTTATGTTTTTTGTAAAGTACATTTTGACTCATCCACATCACCAGATTAAAATCTATATTGAGATCTGAGGTCCTACTCCGTCTCTGCTGGTATGTTGTATCAGCATTCCAGTGAATACCTTTGAGAGGGAAGTTCTCCAGGATGTTGAGAAGCAGCAGGGCAGTCAATCCCTGACTGTTAGGAGGAGGCTCCCACAGACGCACACCCTGAACACACAATGGAGTCATTGCCTCTGCTTACCACGCTATCAAAATACACAAAAAGTGCCTGTGATCGCTGACCTCACCTTGTACTCTGTGCTTATGGGGGAGATGACCTCACTGTCATGCCTGCTGAGGTCATCCAGGGTCATGACTCCTCCGTTTTGGTTGATGATGTCAACGATGGCTTTGGCCACTCTGCCCTGGTAGAAAGCTGGTTTGCCACACTCACCGAGCTCCTGTCAACACATCAGTCCACCAATCTGTCAATCAGTCAACTTTCAATACATCAGCCTATTCTGCCTGTCCAGCTACATGTTTTAAACCCACAGCTACAAACACAAAGACATTAAAAATATGAAGTTGTGTGTGATGTAATGCCATTCATGAGCCTAGAGTTTGAAAGATATGCGGATGATGTGTCTGCTATTGTGTATATCTACAAGTCCAATCAATTTTAGCAAACGAACAGGATGGTGTGTGTGAATGTGTGATTTTTCACCACAAGAAAGTAACACACTCCGTCATCACTGAGGAATGACTGTTATGATGCCATGGAAACAATCCATCAATGAGGCTGAGGTCACTGCTATTGTTCTCTTGTCTTAGGAACGTGTGTGTGTGTGTGTGTGTGTGTGTGTGTGTGTGTGTGTGTGTAGGTTATCATGGGCGTACTTGGCAGAGCTCCTGCATCATTGAATTACTAAAGACTGAGTGTTTGATGTAGTAATATAGTAGAGCATTGATCAGCGCATGCTTTAATGGTGACACACCAGCAGACAAACACACACGGTGGGGTCAGCCATCGCTGCAGTGACAGGAAACTACAGAATGAGTGTGGTTTTATGAATGCTACATTGTCCACACACACACAAAAAATCATAGTAGAACATTCACATGAGGGATTTCATGCCAATCCACCCAGTGGTTGTTGAGATGTTTCAGTCTGGACCCACCAACCATAAAATCAGGTCAACATTTCAATAAACTGTAACCAAGATCAGGAAACTATTTACAAGTGCATTAAACCATGAAGAACTCCACTGATGAACATACAGGCTGACTGACCTCAGCATCACCTGTGATGCACACTGTTCTGTGGAAACCAACACTTTGATTTACTGTTATTGCTTTTAATTTTATTATGGATATAGATTATGTTTTTATTGTTTACCACCTTCACCTTCACCTTCACTCCCACCTATCCTGCTCCCTTTCTTCTTTTTCCATCCATCTCCTCCTCCTCTCTCTTTTAACCATTTCACCTTTCACTCATTCTTGAGAATTAGGACAAAACCTTATTTTGGGTTGTTGTTTTTATTTTTCATTCAATTAGGCTGTGAAAATATATTTCTTGTTATAGGCCAGCCACCCAGTGATTTATTTTTATCTTTAATAGCATACATGATGGTTGTCAGAGGTAAGATCTGATGGAGTTGACAGAAAGTTATATATATACGTATATGTGATTTTCACAGCAGTCCTAGTGAGTAGCCATTTTATTTTTCACTGTTGCTAAGACTTCTCTTAATGCTCATCAAAATACACATTTTTAAACCATTATTCTTATTTAGTTCTGATTTAGAAGGGCTACAGAGTTGACATGATATGGTCGAGACACACCCAATAGGAATATTAATTAATGATTTATCAAGAAGTAGAAAGTGTACCACTACCTGAGCAGCATTCACACCTCTTTGGAAACCAGTAAGTGGGACAGGAGTCCTTGTGATATAGCTAACCCCATTTATACATGATTAAATTATGTTTTTGTAGAATTTTGACACCATTGAGAAAAATCTGGGACACATCTTTAAAGTGTTAAATTTTAACACTGATGTTATCAGTACGTACTGTTAGTTTCAGATTTTGAGGACTTAAAACACTTTTTTAAATGTTTGAAGCTGGCAATTCTTGTCTGGGACAAGGATGTTTTCTGGCACAGGGCAAGTTTATAAGTTAAAAAAAATGAAAGATCAATATATATATATATATATATATATATGTATATATATATACATATCATATTTGTTTTAGATATGTAAATCCTTTAATAATAATGTTTCACCCCAAGAACAGAATTATAGTGTCAATAAGTTAAAAAGGGCTTTTTTAATAAGACATGATTTTTCCAAATCCAAAAGAAAGGGTGCTTTGCGTTTCTGTCATCACCATGTCTGCCTTTCCTTGTTCGCTTTCACTCCCTCCTCCACCCTTCCCTCTCTTTTTGCCTCATTAAATATCCTTCCTATTGTGCCCACCCATGTATACCTCCCTCCCTTCATCTTCCTTGTTTTCCTTCCATGTTGAGTCCATCACACTAATGGATCCATGGTTAATTACCCACTATGCCCCTGGGTTCATCCAAGGTCTTCCCCATAGAAGACTAGGAGACAATGTTAAAGGGCCAGTGTGTAAAATGGGTTGAAAACAGTGACATCAGTGGTCAAATTCTAGATTGCAGGGCTCACTCGCTCACCCCTCCCGTCGGGTAAATGACAGTGGCCTCGTAGGGACAAAAAGCCTTGCGCAGACACGAGTTTTTCAGGAGTAGGTCTATCTAGCGACGAGGTGAAT